>NW_024412395.1:3887317-3889377 GCF_014898765.1 Herpailurus yagouaroundi | reverse complement strand
AAAAAAAATATGTGATTTAATGAAAATTGCAATTAGATGTACATAACTTTATAAGTCTTTGATTTTTATTTAATGAAATGAGCATACCACTTTGTCATCTTATTTGCTAAATAATATTCCATTTTAGAATGATGTCAAAAATGTGCGTCAACTGGGCTGTTGGATGCATCCCTGTTCTGCTTCCACCTGGGGGGAGGAACATGATCATGGCTTCTGGAGTTGCACCCCAGGGTTTCCTGCATCACAGTGGAGTTCCCTGAGCCACCAGCTAAACATGTGGGTTTCTGGATCTCCAACTTTATCGGGTATCAGAATCATGGAGACGGTTTGTTAAAACCAGATGGCTGGGCTGTATCCCTAGAGTTTGTTTTTCAGGTCTGGGTGCTGTGGTGCTGCCAGTCAGGGGCTGCACTTGAAGGACCACTGCTTAGGATGCTTTCAGTTACAAGAAAGAGGAATCCTAAGCAAAACAAGCTTAAAGTAAAGAGGATTTAATATCCTTACAAGGAGAGAGTCTGGGGTAGGGTAGGTTCAAGGTTGAGTGAGGCTCCATGTCATCAGGGACCCAGTTCCTATGGATCTCTCCACTTATGCTTATGACCTCAGCTTCATGGTAGCCCTATATCTGCCTCTGCTTCAGACATCACGTCCTTATTCCACAAGGTCCAGTGGGGTAGAAAACACTGCTGGCCTGGTATTGTATGCCTCAGGTCTCAGATTCCCTCCAGTCAAACCTGATGAAGTCACATGCTCCCCTCTGAACTAATGACTCAGGCTCAGCCCAAGAGCTGTCTGTGGGAGAAGCGGATACCAGTGGAACTCTTGGTGCTGTTGGGGAGAGTTGAGGGAAAAAGATGTTGGCAGGGTGAGCAACTCGTCCCAATCTTCCAGGACCTTCCTTGGTTTAACATTGAAATTCCTGTGTTCTGGGGACTGGTCTGAGCAGAACAGGGATGCATCCAACAGCCCAGGTGTTTGGCATTCCTGAACCTTCCAGGTAGTCTCAGAGCAGCTAAGTAAATGGCCAGATGGAATATATATTAGAATATATAATTTCATGTACTTTTCTTTCTGGTTATGCATTTTTCCCCTTCACTAGCTATGTATCATATATGGGGAGTAGTTCTTAAAATAGAGAGTAGTTCTTAAAAGTGCACACTCTACAGTTGAACTCTTGGGGTTCCACATACCATCTGTGTGACTTGGAAAAGTAGATGATACTCGTGCTTTGGCTTCCTCGTCTGGGAACAGGGCTATAACAGTATCTACTCCACAAGGGAATGGAAAGAGGAAGTGCTTCAAGCCCTCAGCACAGTGCCTGGGGCACAAAAGTGCTCAATAGTGTTATTTTTGTAATTAGTACTCAAAGCTGGGGGCAAATGGTGTTGTTCTCTTTGGGTATGTCTCACTTATAATCACAAGAATGGTATTTAACTACAGGCATCCAATAAATATACAAAAAAAAAATGACTGACAAAGCCATGCAGCTGGGGCTTGGCCTCAGCCGCATCCTACTCTGCCCTCTCACCCCTCTAACCACCCCCTACTTCCCCACAAGCCCTCAGGTCCCACATCTGACTATGGGTTTCTTTTTTGTTTGTTTTTCTTTTTCAAGTTTTTATTTAAATTCCAGTTAGTTAGCATACAATCTAATAATAGTTTCAGGAGTAGAATTCAGTGATTCATCACTTTCATACAACACCTGGTACTCATCACAAGTGCCCTCCTAAATCACCCATTTAACCCATACCTCTACCCACCTCCCTCCAGCAACTGTCAGCTTGTTCTCTATAGGAAAGAGTATGTTTTCTGGTTTGCCTCTCTTTCCCCCACCCCCATGTTCATCTGTTTTGTTCTTAAATTTCACACAAAAGTGAAATCGTATGGTATTTGTCTTTCTCTGACTGACTTATTTCCCTTAGAATAATATTCTCTAGCATGCCATTGCAAATGGCAAGATTTCATCCTTCTTGATGGCTGAATAATATTCCATTGTGTGTGTGTGTGTCTTTTATCTTTATCCATTCACCTGACTGTGGGTTTGTAATACAAATTAACAC
>NW_024412395.1:3879940-3887307 GCF_014898765.1 Herpailurus yagouaroundi | reverse complement strand
ATCTTTATCCATTCACCTGACTGTGGGTTTGTAATACAAATTAACACTGTCATTTATTGAGCACCTGCCACATTCCAGGCCAGGACTGGATTCTTTACATATACTATGGAATTCTAGTTCACACAAGAAATTTGTAAGGTAAAGAGGGTATTTAAATAGAAATTACATGTTACATGTCAATTCTGAACCCAATTTCCTAAAATGCACCTAAATCAGTAACGCAAAAAAATAACATGTTAGGATGTAAAATACTTAAAATGTTAAACAATATGACTATTAACAAATAATTGCCTTTGTCAGTAATAAGGCCTCTCAGCTAAAAGACACATTTAGTTTTTTGACATTCATAGATCTTCAAAAGTTTACATGACATGTGGATCATGAATCAATTGTTTTTGGAGTGTCATTCAAGACTTTTTCCTCACATGCTTTTGCTTTAATCAAGCTATAATTTACATAAAAGTAAGAGCAAAAACGTTAAGCTTTTCACATGGTATATACCCCCCAGAACAAAATAGAGAACATCTCAGCCCCTCAGTAAGTTCTCTGTTCTTCTCAGTCAGTAACCCCAACCCCAGGAGGAACCTGCTGTAGACTGAATTATGTTCCCCTATAATTCATCTATTGAAGCCCTAATTCCTATTGGGACTGTATTTGGAGATAGGGCCTTGACAGCAGTAGAGTTAGAAGAGGTCATAAGGGTGGGAGCCTCCTGATGGGCTTCATGTCCTTGTAGGAGACACCAGAGGGCTTACTCACTCTGTCCCTTGCTCTCTGCCATGGGAGGGCACAGGGAGGAGGTGGGCAACCACCTACATGCCTGGAAGAGAGCCCTCGCCAGAAGCTGACTATGCCAGCACCCTGATCTCAGACTTCCAGCCTCCAGAACTGTGAGAAATAAATTTCTGTTGTTGAAACTACCAAGTCTAGAGCACTTCATTGTGGCAGTCCAAACTAAGACAGAGAAGCTCTACCATAACACCAATTATCATAGGCCAGCTTGAACTCTCCCACCCTTCTGGAGATTTGGCCTTAGCTGATGAGCTGGAGGAGCAGCAGAGATGTGACCACTCATCAGATTGTCTCTTCCCTGTCGGGTGGGGGCCCATGACCCCTGATGATGAGAGGTTGGAACCAATGGAGAATCCAGATGGCTTTGGGAAAGAACACTTGAGGGAGCTCTGCTTCCCCTGCATCACTTGAAGCTCCTGTCTCCACGTTCCATCTGTTCGAATTCAAGTCCAAAGGGATGCCTACAGCTTTCTTAAGTATGGTCTTGCAGATTTGCTTTATTTTTAGACAATTTCTCACTTTCCTTCTCCTTGTGGCTAGTCCTGTCAGCAAGAGAGGGGTGTGTGGGAGGAGGGCAGCTATAATAAATCCTTAATTAGCTGTGAAATCGGTCCTGGAAATATGACAGAATTTATTTGGCCAGGAAACAGGATTTTAAGTCTCCACACTAGAGGTTTGTTATTTTTAATGTGAAGTTGAGAGAGGAAACTCTCTCAAGGTAAGGACCACAGTAAATTCAAACGCACTTTATTCCCCAATTTCATAGCAGTGGAAGCTTGGAAAACTCAGGAACAGCCCACCTGAAAGGGAAAAAAATAGACCATAAAAAACCTGATAAAGTACTTTTACCAAGTATTTCTACTCCCTTGTATGCTGTGAGTCACAAAACAAAGCCCATCCTACAGGATATGGGCTGGGTTTGTGATGCAAAGTCTAACTCAAGCTCCTCGCCAGCTTACTGTGTTGTCTTGGGGGCCCCTTTCCCTGCAGACCTTGGTCTCCTCCCAAGGATAGGGATCATTTGCTTCATTCACTTAAATATGTTGAGACGTGTCCAGCACACTATTGGGCTCTGAGGACTCAGAAATGAACTCATCATGCATCCTGCCAATGACCCAGGGGGTGGCCAATGCTGTGCAGAGGTATGTGTCAGTAGGGGGTCACGTGGAAGGGGCAGTAATGCAGATAGGAGATCATGAAGTATCCACAGGGGTGTGGTCTCTGAGCTGAGTATTTGAAGGTGAGTAGGAGCCAGCAGTTTGGGTGGGAACTCAAGCAGAAGGAGTACAGGCAATGGAGGGGCAGGTGTCAGAGATGGAGTGAGAGACACAGGCGAGGGCAGGTTTCAGGGTCTCAACAAAATGCTAAATTGCTTGGAATATGTCCCACAGGCAAGAGAGCTCCAGAATAGCTCAAGGCAGAGGTGTGACACAGTCTGCTTTGCAGTTTAGTAAAATGAAGCTGAGGTGCTAGACAATGAGGAGTCAGTAATGACCCCTCCATTTCTGACCATTACCAAAAAAGAACATGAGCTGAGGAGCAGATGAGGCAAGGTGAGGTAGAGAAGAGGATGATCTCAATTCAGAGCATGTTGACATTGCAGCTTCTGTGAAACATCCACACAGAGCCATCCTATACATGACTGGATGTATAATTACAAAGCCCAGGAGAGAGAGCTCAGGACTGCATATACAGCTCTGGCAGCCACCAGCACAAAGGGTGTACAAATTGTTCCACAATGCTAATGGCCAGATCATCAAGATGTCCAGTTTCACACCCTTGGGGCCTCTTCTCCCAGCTTCCTCAACTATCCAAGAACCCCAGTGATTCATTCAGATGAAAAGAGAGAAGATCCACTTCATGATCTATGTAGCAAGAGCCCTGGGAGTCTGGGTCTGCTGCAGAAAGGACTGCTTTCCCCATATTCACAGACCAGACATGGTTTAGGGCTACAGGGATGCCACAGCAGCACATAAAAAAGCTGTGCATGCCAAGGTCAACACAATCCTCTGAGGGGGGGAGTGCACCTTACCATCCCTTGCTCCCATGCCAAGCACCGTCTCAGCAGCCCCTGATCTGGACCCTCACCTACTCTTTCAGCCAGCTCTTCCAAAGCTCCCCTGTGTCAGAGCTTGCTCAGACACCCACAGTTCTCAATAGCACACCAGCATACCTCCCAGCAGCTGCAAGCAACTAGAAACACTCATTCCCTGCCATTCTCAAAAACAGCTTAATTGCCTCTGTGGTTTATTATGGATAGGTTAGATTTATTTCTTGAACAAGCTAATAAACCACATAGTAAAAGTCCACATATTCAAAATTCAAAGGTAATTACAAAGAGAAGTCATAGAAGTGTTCCTTCCCACCACTGTACCCCAGACCTCCCAGTTCCCACCCCACAGGCAGCCAGTTATCCCTTGCTAATGCAGAGCTTTAGATGTGTTTGTTATACAAGTAATGCACATATTCCTACAAAAACAGCAATAGACTGCATACTCTGGTCTGCACCTTGACTTTTTTCATCTAACAATCAAATGATCTTGGTGATCATTTGAAATTAGTACTTCAAGAGCATTCTCATTGCTTTTAGAGATGTGTTGTAACCATGTATCAATATCATAATTTGTGTAGAGTTTTCTCTATTGGTGAACATTTTACTCATCCCTTGTTTTGCTATTGCCAACAATGTGGCTAATAACTACTCTCAGGTGTCATCTCACACGCATGTGAAAAAATCTGCAAGATAACACCCTAGAAATGAAAAGATTGGGTGTTACCATCTCTCAGAAACCACCCAAGGGACTTGCCAACACTTTTTTCCTAATAACAGAAAAAATAAAGTATAAGGTTAAGTGTTATTAGACAAGGGAAGACAAGTGGCAGGAGATAAGATTGAATTTGGATACAGATTTTCTAAAATAAGGAGTCAGATGGTGAGGTGAGGGGTGGGGGGATGGACAGCAAGCAGCGGATGAACATTGAAGTTTGGGTTCCCCAGGAAGCCAACTCTGAGGTAGAGTCTAAGGTTCAGAATGTTTACTAGAGGGTCGCCTTTGGAATCTACTCCTGTGGAAGGGTGGAGGTAAAAGCAGGTGGGGTAGGGGATAAGGCAGGAGGCAGTGCAGGTCAACACTGTGAAGCCCTCAGAGCTGAAGTGATCCACCAGAAGTGCTCTGCATGAAGCCAAATACATGGGACTTAATCCCCCTGCCTCAGTCAGTCATTGGCAAAGTGATCCTGCAACTGAGGGCATCCTTAAAGACAGGTGAAGGCTTTATGACAATAATACTTATAGCGGCTTGGGCAACAAGCCTTCCTTGGAGCATCTGAGTGCCACATCTCCATGTGCATCTCAAGAGAGTCTGGGATCTCGGGAAATAACAGCCGATATAGAAAGGCAGATTACAAAGAGCCCAAGAGACATTCTTTTGAGGTAGAGATGCAGGACATCAAGGAAGCTCCTGGCTCAGTGAAACTGGAGTAACATGCAGGATCCTAATCCTGACTTAACCAGGTGTGGTGTGGACAAGGAGTTACTCTGACAAGTAACTGCATAAGTTCCTCCCACCCACCACTTCTAGGCAAAGGAAACTTACTCCTCCCCACAGCTGAGAGCAGCTGTCCTTGGTGCTGCCCATCAGTCCTCACTTGCCCTCTGGGTTAGAGCGCAGGTGTGGGTGAGAGGTGGGAGGGAAAATGCACATGGTCAAGGGTAACAACAGGGTAATCCAAAGTTTAACCCTCTGAGCTTCAGTTTCCTCATCCATAAAATTGCAGGCAATAAAGACTACTTTTCAGGGTTGTATGAGACTTTAATAAAGAAAAGATATAAAATCCTTGAACATAGCAGGAAATAGCCACTATTTTAATTTGTTTTAAATTGAAGTGGTTACGAAAAGCAGGGATTCAGACTTGGTACAAACATGGCTGCAATGGGCCAAGACCTGAGCTTTCTTTTCCCCTTTAACCTCTCTCTGCCTTTCTCCCTTTCCTTTCTTCCTCTTCCTCTTCCCCTTCTCCTTGGCCTCCCCTTCTTGCTAAATCCGTGTCCTCCTTTTCTTCCTTCCTCCCTATATTCCTCCCAATCCCTTCCCTTCTCACCCCATCCATCACTCCTCAGGGACTTAATCTTAGGAATTTGTAACAAGTTAGAAAAAGCAGTCCTTAATAGCATGGTTCTTCCCCCTCAACACCCTCTCTCTTCATACTATCACTATTTCTCAATACCTAACCATATCACCTTCTCAGAGGCTGTGCTACCTTCTGGCTCTTGGCCAACCCAAAAGCAAGTCACTTGTACTTCTGTCTGAATTGAAAAGCCTGGGAGACCCAGAGCAATGGAACACCACGGAGTTGCTTCAGGCCCCCCAAAATTTTCTGTTCAGGGCACTCTACCATGTGGCCACCCCTGAATACACAAATGTGTGCATAAATGTGCATTGTGCAAATAACCAGACTTATTACTTCATTTCCTGTGATACCGAAAGAAGTTTGCAAAGAGTCTTTAGGTTCTCAGCAAAGCTGATTTTTTTCCCAATGGTTCTCAAAATATGTCTCTGAACCAACAACATCATTATCACCTGGGAACATGTTATAAATACAAATTTTCAGCCCCTATCCCAGATCTCTGAATCAGAAACTCTGAGAGTAGGATCCAGAAATTTGAGTTTAGCCATCAGCTATCCAGCTGATTCAGGCATATACTCAAGTGTGTGGATCACTACCCTCACTGAGTCTTTAAGGGGTGGGGTTGCATGATGGGCTATAGAGGAAGGTTTGGTCCTTGGTCTGGCATTCAGCTTCTGAGCCTCATTCCACCCACAGCATCAACCAGAGTAACTTCCCAATGACTCATTGAACCACTGTGGTGACACTGTCCTTAACAGGTATAGCTCTGATTGCTCCCTCTGCTTCTGGAACTTTCCCCCATCCATACAGCCAAGTCCAATATCCTCAATAAGGCCATCAGATGATCTCTCTGTGACCAAGAGGCATTTCCTGTTACTCTCAGGACCATTGCTGAGTACACTGTGCCCACTCAGCAGAATCCCTCTGACCCTTGATTCCTATTTCAAATGTCACCTCCTCCATGAAACTTCATTCTCTCAGGCTCCTTCTCTATTTCCAAATCTCAGACCCTCCTTCTCATGTTCATCAAACAAAACTCTATGGGAAGTTTGAGTGAGTTTCAGTCTCTTTTTCCAAGACCCCTAAACTCATATCCCTTTGTCCTGACTAGACAACACCAAGTCTACGGAGAAAAGGATAATCTGCTAAATCGAGGCACTTGTAAGATGTAAACCCAATAAACCAATAAACCCAGCTTTGATTTTTGGTTTACCTACAATGAGATTGTTGTTACTATGGGGTTGAGTCATCATTCATTCATGAATTCATTCATTCATATATTGAGTCTGAAAATACATATTAGAGTGCCTACTATAAGTGCAAGACAATGTCTTGTTGAGCATACAAAATGAAAATATTCACCATATATGGTATTCCAAAATCCTTTATTTTCGTCCTGGGAACACAGTGTAACTACATTTCTGAGCCCCTTGAGAGATAGACTGAGGCATGTGATTGAAGTAAGATAAAGGGAGTGAGGGTTGAAGTGGTATAAACCACCGCCAGGCCTGGCCCATTGAAAACCTCCACTCCATTCTATTCTTCTGTGGTAACGTTGGTGACCACATTTTAAAGATGGTAGCACCATGAGGAACATGGCCCCTGAAAGACTGCATCAAACCGATCATTTATCAACCACCCAACAACCACATCATAATTGACCAATTAATACTGTTTTGTGTCACAAGCTATTGAGATTTGAAGGCATTTTGTTACAATAGCTACCATTACTTCCCTAATAAATATAATAGGTCTTTGAGATTTAGGGTGACTGATGTTCAACTTTTTATGTCAGCATCTCGGCTGTATTCCTTATAAACTGTATGTCTTCAAAGCAAATTATTTACCCTATGTCAACTGTGATTTATAAATATGGCACAGGAGAAGGGAAGATGGAGGCGTAGGAGGACGCTGGGCTCACCGCGCGTCCTGCTGATCACTTAGATTCCACCTACACCTGCATAAATAACCCAGAAAACCACCAGAGGATTGGCAGAACAGAGTCGCCGGAGCCAAGCGCAGACGAGAGGCCCACGGAAGAGGGTAGGAAGGGCGGCGAGGCGGTGCGTGCTCCACGGACTGGAGGGAGGGAGCCGGGGCGGAGGGGCGGCTCGCCGGCCAAGCAGAGCCCCCAAGTCTGGCTTGCAAACAGCAGAGGGGCCTGACGGACTTTGTTCCAACAGCAAGCGCGACTTAGCGGCTGGGAGGTCATAAGTTAACAGCTCTGCTCAGAAAGTGGGAAGGCTGGAGGACAAAGGGAAGGAAAGCTGCTGAGCCCCCGGACGACAGAGCTCAGTTTGGTGGGGAACAAAGGCGCTCGCCAGCGCCATCTTCCCCGCCCATCCCCCAGCCAAAATCCCAAAGAGAACCAGTTCCTGCCAGGGAACTTGCTCGCTCCGCGCAAACACCCAACTCTGCGCTTCTGCGGAGCCAAACCTCCGGCAGCG
>NW_024412395.1:3805206-3876940 GCF_014898765.1 Herpailurus yagouaroundi | reverse complement strand
CCCCAGCATCACAAGCCTGGCAGTGTGCAAGTAGCCCAGACAGGCCACCCCACCCCACAGTGAATCCCGCCCCTAGGAGAGGGGAAGAGAAGGCACGCACCAGTCTGACTGTGGCCCCAGCGGTGGGCTGGGGGCAGACATCAGGTCTGACTGCGGCTCCGCCCACCAACTCCAGTTATACACCACAGCACAGGGGAAGTGCCCTGCAGGTCCTCACCATGCCAGGGACTATCCAAAATGACCAAGCGGAAGAATTCCCCTCAGAAGAATCTCCAGGAAATAACAACAGCTAATGAGCTGATCAAAAAGGATTTAAATAATATAACAGAAAGTGAATTTAGAATAATAGTCATAAAATTAATCGCTGGGCTTGAAAACAGTATAGCTGACAGCAGAGAATCTCTTGCTACAGAGATCAAGGGACTAAGGAACAGTCACGAGGAGCTGAAAAATGCTTTAAATGAAATGCATAACAAAATGGAAACCACCACAGCTCGGATTGAAGAGGCAGAGGAGAGAATAGGTGAACTAGAAGATAAAGTTATGGAAAAAGAGGAAGCTGAGAAAAAGAGAGATAAAAAAATCCAGGAGTATGAGGGGAAAATTAGAGAACTAAGTGATACACTAAAAAGAAATAATATATGCATCATTGGTATCCCAGAGGAGGAAGAGAGAGGGAAAGGTGCTGAAGGGGTACTTGAGGAAATAATAGCTGAGAACTTCCCTGAAGTGGGGAAGGAAAAAGGCATTGAAATCCAAGAGGCACAGAGAACTCCCTTCAGACGTAACTTGAATCGATCTTCTGCACGACATATCATAGTGAAACTGGCAAAATACAAGGATAAAGAGAAAATTCTGAAAGCAGCAAGGGGTAAACGTGCCCTCACATATAAAGGGAGACCTATAAGACTCGTGACTGATCTCTCTTTTGAAACTTGGCAGGCCAGAAAGAGTTGGCACGAGATTTTCAGTTTGCTAGACAGAAAAAATATGCAGCCGAGAATCCTTTATCCAGCAAGTCTGTCATTTAGAATAGAAGGAGAGATAAAGGTCTTCCCAAACAAACAAAAACTGAAGGAATTTGTCACCACTAAACCAGCCCTACAAGAGATCCTAAGGGGGACCCTGTGAGACAAAGTACCAGAGACATCACTACAAGCATAACACACACAGACATCACAATGACTCTAAACCCATATCTTTCTATAATAACACTGAATGTAAATGGATTAAATGCACCAACCAAAAGACATAGGGTATCAGAATGGATAAAAAAACAAGACCCATCTATTTGCTGTCTACAAGAGACTCATTTTAGACCTGAGGACACCTTTAGATTGAGAGTGAGGGGATAGAGAACTATGTATCATGCTACTGGAAGCCAAAAGAAAGCTGGAGTAGCCATACTTATATCAGACAAACTAGACTTTAAATTAAAGGCTGTAACAAGAGATGAAGAAGGACATTATATAATAGTGACAGGGTCTATCCATCAGGAAGAGCTAACAATTATAAATGTCTATGTGCCGAATACCGGAGCGCCCAAATATATAAAACAATTGCTCATAAACATAAGCAACCTTATTGATAAGAATGTGGTAATTGCAGGGGACTTTAACACCCCACTTACAGAAATGGATAGATCATCTAGACACACGGTCAATAAAGAAACAAGGGCCCTGAATGAGACATTGGATCAGATGGACTTGACAGATATATTTAGAACTCTGCATCCCAAAGCAACAGAATATACTTTCTTCTCGAGTGCACATGGAACATTCTCCAAGATGGATCATATACTGGGTCACAAAACAGCCCTTCATAAGTTTACAAGAATGGAAATCATACCATGCATACTTTCAGACCACAATGCTATGAAGCTTGAAATCAACCACAGAAAAAAGTCTGGAAAACCTCCAAAAGCATGGAGGTTAAAGAACACCCTACTAACGAATGAGTGGGTCAACCAGGCAATTCGAGAAGAAATTAAACAATAGATGGAAACAAACGAAAATGAAAATACAACAATCCAAACGCTTTGGGACGCAGCGAAGGCAGTCCTGAGAGGAAAATACATTGCAATCCAGGCCTATCTCAAGAAACAAGAAAAATCCCAAATACAAAATCTAACAGCACACCTAAGGGAAATAGAAGCAGAACAGCAAAGGCAGCCTAAACCCAGCAGAAGAAGAGAAATAATAAAGATCAGAGCAGAAATAAACAATATAGAATCTAAAAAAACTGTAGAGCAGATCAACGAAACCAAGAGTTGGTTTTTTGAAAAAATAAACAAAATTGACAAACCTCTAGCCAGGCTTCTCAAAAAGAAACGGGAGATGACCCAAATAGATAAAATCATGAATGAAAATGGAATTATTACAACCAATCCCTCAGAGATACAAACAATTATCAGGGAATACTATGAAAAATTATATGCCAACAAATTGGACAACCTGGAAGAAATGGACAAATTCCTGAACACCCACACGCTTCCAAAACTCAATCAGGAGGAAATAGAAAGCTTGAACAGACCCATAACCAGCGAAGAAATTGAATCGGTTATCAAAAATCTCCCAACAAATGAGAGCCCAGGACCAGATGGCTTCCCAGGGGAGTTCTACCAGACGTTTAAAGCAGAGATAATACCTATCCTTCTCAAGCTATTCCAAGAAATAGAAAGGGAAGGAAAACTTCCAGACTCATTCTATGAAGCCAGTATTACTTTGATTCCTAAACCAGACAGAGACCCAGTAAAAAAAGAGAACTACAGGCCAATATCCCTGATGAATATGGATGCCAAAATTCTCAATAAGATACTAGCAAATCGAATTCAACGGCATATAAAAAGAATTGTTCACCATGATCAAGTGGGATTCATTCCTGGGATGCAGGGCTGGTTCAACATTCGCAAATCAATCAACGTGATACATCACATTAACAAAAAAAAAGAGAAAAACCATATGATCCTGTCAATCGATGCAGAAAAGGCCTTTGACAAAATCCAGCACCCTTTCTTAATAAAAACCCTTGAGAAAGTCGGGATAGAAGGAACATACTTAAAGATCATAAAAGCCATTTATGAAAAGCCCACAGCGAACATCATCCTCAACGGGGAAAAACTGAGAGCTTTTTCCCTGAGATCAGGAACACGACAGGGATGCCCACTCTCACCGCTGTTGTTTAACATAGTGCTGGAAGTTCTAGCATCAGCAATCAGACAACAAAAGGAAATCAAAGGCATCCAAATTGGCAAAGATGAAGTCAAGCTTTCGCTTTTTGCAGATGACATGATATTATACATGGAAAATCCGATAGACTCCACCAAAAGTCTGCTAGAACTGATACATGAATTCAGCAAAGTTGCAGGATACAAAATCAATGTACAGAAATCAGTTGCATTCTTATACACTAACAATGAAGCAACAGAAAGACAAATAAGGAAACTGATCCCATTCACAATTGCACCAAGAAGCATAAAATACCTAGGAATAAATCTAACCAAAGATGTAAAGGATCTGTATGCTGAAAACTATAGAAAGCTTATGAAGGTAATTGAAGAAGATTTAAAGAAATGGAAAGACATTCCCTGCTCATGGATTGGAAGAATAAATATTGTCAAAATGTCAATACTACCCAAAGCTATCTACACATTCAATGCAATCCCAATCAAAATTGCACCAGCATTCTTCTCGAAACTAGAACAAGCAATCCTAAAATTCATATGGAACCACAAAAGGCCCCGAATAGCCAAAGTAATTTTGAAGAAGAAGACCAAAGCAGGAGGCATCACAATCCCGGACTTTAGCCTCTACTACAAAGCTGTCATCATCAAGACAGCATGGTATTGGCACAAAAACAGACACATAGACCAATGGAATAGAATAGAAACCCCAGAACTAGACCCACAAACGTATGGCCAACTCATCTTTGACAAAGCAGGAAAGAACATCCAATGGAAAACAGACAGTCATCTTTAACAAATGGTGCTGGGAGAACTGGACAGCAACATGCAGAAGGTTGAAACTAGACCACTTTCTCACACCATTCACAAAAATAAACTCAAAATGGACCAAGGACCTGAATGTGAGACAGGAAACCATCAAAACCCTAGAGGAGAAAGCAGGAAAAGACCTCTCTGACCTCAGCCGTAGCAATCTCTTACTCGACACATCCCCAAAGGCAAGGGAATTAAAAGCAAAAGTGAATTACTGGGACCTTATGAAGATAGAAAGCTTCTGCACAGCAAAGGAAACAACCAACAAAACTAAAAGGCAACCAGCGGAATGGGAAAAGATATTTGCAAATGACATATCGGACAAAGGGCTAGTATCCAAAATCTATAAAGAGCTCACCAAACTCCACACCCGAAAAGCAAATAACCCAGTGAAGAAATGGGCAGAAAACATGAATAGACACTTCTCTAAAGAAGACATCCGGATGGCCAACAGGCACATGAAAAGATGTTCAGCGTCGCTCCTTATCAGGGAAATACAAATCAAAACCACACTCAGATATCACCTCACGCCAGTCAGAGTGGCCAAAATGAACAAATCAGGAGACTATAGATGCTGGAGAGGATGTGGAGAAACGGGAACCCTCTTGCACTGTTGGTGGGAATGCAAATTGGTGCAGCCACTCTGGAAAGCAGTGTGGAGGTTCCTCAGAAAATTAAAAATAGACCTACCCTATGACCCAGCAATAGCACTGCTGGGAATTTATCCAAGGGACACAGGAGTGCTGATGCATAGGGGCACTTGTACCCCAATGTTCATAGCAGCACTCTCAACAATAGCCAAATTATGGAAAGAGCCTAAATGTCCATCAACTGATGAATGGATAAAGAAATTGTGGTTTATATACACTATGGAATACTACGTGGCAATGAGAAAAAATGAAATATGGCCTTTCGTAGCAACGTGGATGGAACTGGAGAGTGTGATGCTAAGTGAAATAAGCCATACAGAGAAAGACAGATACCATATGGTTTCACCCTTATGTGGATCCTGAGAAACTTAACAGGAACCCATGGGGGAGGGGAAGGAAAAAAAAAAAAAAAAGAGGTTAGAGTGGGAGAGAGCCAAAGCATAAGAGACTGTTGAGAACTGAGAGCAAACGGAGGGTTGATGGGGGGTGTGAGGGAGGAGAGGGTGGGTGATGGGTATTGAGGAGGGCACCTTTTGGGATGAGCACTGGGTGTTGTATGGAAACCAATTTGACAATAAATTTCATATATAAATAAAAAAATAAAATAAATAAATATGGCACAATGGGCCTAGTAAAATTTAAAATATAGGGTTGTGGGGCACCTTGGTGGCTCAGTCAGTTAAGTGTCCGACTTCAGCTCAGGTCATGATCTCATAGTTTGTGGGTTCAAGCCCCACATCAGGCTCTGTGCTGACAGCTCAGCGCCTGGAGTCTGCTTCAGATTCTGTGTCTTCCTCTCTCTCTGCCCCTCCCCTACCTGTGCTCTATCTCTCTCTGTCTCTCAAAAGTAATTAAATGTAAAAAAAAAATTTAATAAATAAAATATAGGGTTGTGAGGATATTTACATATAATTACACCAAACACTGTCCCTGGTTTATAGTAGGTGCTCAATTAACGGCGGTTAGTTATCTCCCCTGCAGTCCTTCAATCTCAAAATTTTCACAAAAATAAATGATACTGGATAAAGAAGGAAAATAATTGTATTTTCCTTCTTTCCTTGGGATGGACTGAATCCAGGATTTTCACAGTTTGCCCCAGTTTGGCTTCACACTTCTGTGTTCACCAGGGGATGCTTTATTTACCTGGATGTAGAATGATTAGGTGTGAACACCAAGGTAACAGCTCTATAGGACTGTCATTAGCATTTCAAAAAAAGTCGTCAAATGGCTGATGGGAAGTGTTTTCACACACTGCCTAATCTCTTTTCACACATCTTTGCTCCAGTCTGGATGCTTTTTATCACCTGTAGAAGGAATTGAATAGATGTGAGTTCCAAAGCCAAGAGGCTTACATCATATTTTAACATTTCAAAGAGAAATCAAAGGAGCCTTTAGAAAGTACTTTCATTTTTCTCAAAGTTATACCTGAGTTTTTCAGGCTTCTAGGAAGTAAGTTTTTATTTAACTCCAAAAACAACAACAACAACGACAAAAACCTGAACCTAGAAATATTGACAAACCACAGTTTCACAGTTGGAAGGGACCTCAGAGTCCAGCAGAGCCCCTTCTGTCACATACTGATGAGATGGCCCCTCAGTGTCTGGTGCATCCCTAGGGTGATGACGAATTCATTCTTCAGGAGGCAGCTGCTCCATTGTTGGATGACTGTGGATTTTCTTTCTCATTAGCAAACATCTGCTTCCCTGAATATCTGCCCATCCATTCTAGTTATATGTTTTACAGTAAGACAGAATGATCTAGGCTCCCTGTTATGGGTAAACCCTTCAGACATCTCAGGGCAGCTGTCACAGATTCCCTTCACCTTCACTTCTACTATCCAGCATTCTCATTTCTTTCCTCTGTCCCTGACATGTCTTGATTGGGTCCCCTCCCAGATATCCTGGTCACTCTCCTTGTGGTTTTTGAATGACCCAGCTCCTCCGATTAGGATGCATCCATAATAGACTACATGATACCAGTGCCAACCTGCTCCAGCAATCCTAAAATTGTCCACATGATCTCCACTAGATCCTGTCAACCTAAAGTTGTGCCTCTGGTCTCAAAAACCCAAATGGCACACGTTTTACTCAAAAGTGTTGAATTTTATTTGAAGTCCTCATTCTATATTACTTGAAATCTTGACTCTGTAGGGTATTTCCCTCTACACTTTTGAATTCTTGGCTGAGACTTCTTGTAATAAAAGACAGGTTAACAAGAGAAAAACAAACATAAGTTTATTAACTTGGATACTTCATGTATGCATGGGAGCTAAGCAGGAGAACTGAGTGATTCCCTGAGATGGCCCAAGTCACCACCTTAAAAATCATATTCAGCTAGGGGCACCTGGGTGGCTCAGTTGGTTAAGCATCTGACTCTTGATTTTGGCTCAGGTCATGATCTCATGGTTCATGAGCTCAAGCCCTAAAATGGACTCTACGCTGGCAGTGGGGATCCTGCTTGGGATTCTCTTTCTCTCTCTCTCTCTCTCTCTCTCTCTCTCTCTCTCAAATAAAATAAATAAACTTAAAAATAATCTTCAGCTAAATACCAAAGAAAGTGTTGGGGTATGGAGGGGAGGTGAAGGTGGAGGGAGGGGAGGTGGGGGTGGGGGGAGGCAAGGCCAGTTATAGGAAGTTTCCAAAAAAAGTATGCAAACAAAAGTAAGGTTTGTTATGCAGATTCAAGTCAGTTCCTTCTTGTTGATGAGAGTTTCTTTTTTTTAAGGGGGGAGGGGCACAGGAAGAGGGAGAGAGAATCTTTAATCAGGTTCCATGCCCATTGTAGAGTCCAATGAAGGGCTTGATCTCAGAACCCTGAGATCATGACTCTGAGATCATGACCTGAGCCAAAATCAAGAGCCAGAGGCTTAACCGACTGAGCCACCAGGCACCTCAATAAGAGTTCCTTATGATTTAGTCATCCTTCCCTTCCCCAATATAAAGAAGGAGACACCCTTACAAATGGAAAACTGTAAGTGTTAATTTACAAACATATCAACTACCCTACCCAGATTTTGGTCTCTCCTGCATGGGATCAATTCCCTCCATGTGGTGAGAGGAGAAACATTCCACACCACTTTTTGTCCACATTAACATGTCTTTACTATTCCATTCCTTCATTTCCATAACTTTGTTATTCCAGGAAACTCTTTTTCAGAAAGATAAAAGATCGATTCTTCAATAGAAAGCAGAAAATGGTATTATGTGATAACACTCTTTGAAGGCTTTGCCCCCAACGTCTTCTCCATACAGTGCACACCAATTCTAATTATTATATCATGATCCTTGTTATATCATGATGCAGGCAGGCCAGGTCTGAGGACCCAGAGGGGGATCCCATAGGACCAACCAAGAGGATCCTTGACTTCATGCAGGATGGAAATCAAACGTGAGCCAGTAAGAAGTGAAAGCAGAGTTTATTGAAGATATAGAAAGAGATATAGATGGACAGTCCAGGAGACTCATAAAAGAAAAGAGTGTGAACCTCATCTTTATTCAGAGTCTAGGGGTTTCTGACTAGATTTCTGACATCATCTATGGATGATTGTGCTCTGGTGCATATGTCCTGTCAGACATCCAGGAACTGGTCAGAAGAAGAACAGGTCCAGGTATTCATCATAAGTTACTTATTCCATGAAGTCAAGGGTCTTGGTTTTGAGATATCTAGCACTGGTGGTCTGCAATATACCTACGATAGCTTCATCCATTCATTCTTGATAAGGAGAACGAAGGCAAAAGGAAATGCACATAAAATTAAATTTCCTTAAAACTTGTAGCCTATTGACAAATACTTGAGACAGACAGAGTATGACATTCCTCCAGGAATTGCCAACTGTCTTAATGTTTTGCTAAAGGCAAAAGCAACCTTAGTGTGATAATAGTCAGACCTCCAGGATCCTGTAAGTCTTCTTTAACATATGAAAATCTTTTTGGAAACTTCTTTGTCTCTACACTCTCCCCCAACTTAAAAGTATATGACCAGTTGCTCCTCACAATCCCAGTGCAGTTCTTTCTGCCCATGAGTCCTGTCCCTGTGCTTTAACAAATCACCTTTCTGGAGGCACCTGGGTGGCTCAGTCCATTAAGCAACCAACTTGGGCTCAGGCCATGATCTCAGGGCTTGTGGGTTTGAGCCTCACATCAGGCTTTGTGCTGACAGCTCAGAGCCTGGAGCCTGCCTCAGATTCTGTGTCTCCCTCTCTCTCTGCCTTCCCTCACTCATTGTCTCTCTCTCTCTCTCTCTCTCTCTCTCTCTCAAAAATGAATAAACATTCAAAAAATTAACATAAAATAAAACCACCTTTTTGCACTGAAAACATCTCAAGAATTCTTTCTTGAACATTCACTCTTGGACCTCACATCGAAAGCACATCGATTCTCACCCAGTCTTTCCTTAGATGTTATCTCTTCTAGAGAAATCATTAACTCCTGTATCTTACAAGGAGGACATACACTATTTGCATTTGGGGGCATGTGTAGAGTGGGGTGGGGGTACAAGTCCAAGCAAGAATAGAAGCAGGAAAAGAAGCAAAGAAAAAACAAAACAAAACAGCTTTTCTCTCCTAAGGTCCTTTTGACTTCCTTGTCTCACTTACACAAACCTAACCAAGTCCCTGATTAAGACCCTCCTTAAACCAGATTTCAAATCTCAGTATCACCCTTTCTCCTCTGAGACATCAAGCCTCAACTGTCAAGGCAGGATTTCCCTTACCCCAGCAAGCAATAAACTCATTTGTCTTATAAATAAGTTATGTTGGTGACATTTTAGGGAGCCTGTACTCAACAGTAGGATGAATAAAATAATGCCCACCTTACAGGACCATTGGGACAATTCCATTTTTACAAAAAAAAGAATGTTATTAAGTGCTCTGTTTGTACTACAGGCTCAATAAACATAGTACCTACTACACAGCAGGTACTTTTAATATAATTAATTGATAGAACTGATTAATAACATGCAAGGCATTAAGACTTTCCCTTCCTTGAGCATGAGGTCTGAGAAGCAAAGGGAGGAAGCTGGAGGGGTAGGTGTGAGAGGAGGGAGATGAAGTGAAAAAGTGAGAAAAACAGAGCTTCCACACCTTTCAGCAATGTGTCAGCGTGCAAATGCACTGACACCACAACATGGGTATCTGAGGCAGCAAAGGGGCAGCAGTCCCTTCCACAGAAACTGAGACACAGCTGGAAAGAGTCACCCAGATAGAACTGCATAACTCAGACTCATGCATCTAGCTGGAACATGTGTCTTCCTCCCACTGTAGGGGTGGAAAATAATTTTCCCTCTACCCTTCTAAGTTCTCTCAGCTGGGGCCTGTGGAGGAGGGAAAATATTTCCCTTCTTCCCTTATAGGTTTGTCAGCTGGTCTAATAATTAAATTGATATGAGACAGATTAATGGAAGGGCAAATAAATTTCATATGTATGGGAGCCCCATAAAAACATGAGACCCAAAAGATGGGCAGGTGATTGAGGTTATATAACAACCTAAGCTAAGGAGAGGGGTAAGGGCCTGGGGGGTCCACAGGAAGGAAGGCCATTCAGAAAGTCAGGGGAGATGTTTAGAAAACAAATGTTTGCAGGGGCGCCTGGGTGGTGCAGTCGGTTAAGCGTCCGACTTCAGCCAGGTCATGATCTCGCGGTCCGTGAGTTCGAGCCCCGCGTCGGGCTCTGGGCTGATGGCTCAGAGCCTGGAGCCTGTTTCCGATTCTGTGTCTCCCTCTCTCTCTGCCCCTCCCCCGTTCATGCTCTGTCTCTCTCTGTCCCAAAAATAAATAAACGTTGAAAAAAAATTAATAAAAAAGAAAACAAATGTTTGCCCTATTATGCAGATAAATTCCTTAGGTTAAAAAGTATCTCTGGCAATAGCTCTCTTCCTGGTACAGACTCCCTTTCCAAAGCAGATTTAGGTAGTTGAGTAGATAAAAGGCTTTTCCTGAATCTGTTGGGTTTGATTGCCTTGAGCTCAAAATAATCCTTATGCCAAAAAGCTTACTTTGGGGGTAGCAAAACCTGCTCCCATTCAGGCTCTTATAAGAAAAGACAAATCAATGAGAAAAAAAAAAACACAGAAGTTTAATCTCTCATACATGGGAAATACTCAAGGAAGAATTAATACTAAGAGGTGGCTCAGAATTCAGGCTTAAATACCATCTTCAGCTAAAATCAAACAAGAAAAAGTGTTGAGGGTAGAAGGCAAATAATTGGAAGACCAGGAAAATCAGGGTAACCAAGAGTAAGGTTTGTTTTCACAGATTTTTGTCACTGCCTTCTACATTGGTAAGATTCTCTGGTGATTTGTTGTCAAACTTCTCCTCCCAGTACAGAGAGGGAGACACCCTTCCAAATGGAGATTTCCTGCATAAATGTAAACATCCCTTACAAAAGGGTAACTTCTACTCTTGTTTGCAGAGCTTCTATATCTACAGTTTCTCAAAAGAATCAGCTCAAAAGAATCATGGTACCATAAAGTTACATTCTGGGGTGGCATATTCTGGTCTCCTACACCACCAATGGAATGAAACAAGAAGTGATATGCTGCTTAGAAAGGGGTCTCCCTTCTTTGTTTTTCCTTCTTCCTTTTGCCAGATAAATGCCAATAAGCAGAATGGATAGGTCCCACTCTCCCCAAAGCAGCAGGCTCTCTGACCCCAGGATTACACATTCTTGAGGGTTAGGATACACACAGCTTTCCTCTGCAGTCCCTGTGTGAGTGACACTAGCCTAAGTGCTTTTCTGCCCATCTGACTTCAATCACTGGCTGATGATTTTTCCAGTGGGCCTGGAGCAAACAGCCCCACACCTGTATACGCCATGGCCACTTGCACACAATCCCCACAGGTACACCCAAGCCCGAGTCACCATCTTACCCATCATTATATACCACACTCAGGGAAGGGCATCATCATCCACATGAACTCAGAAACCAGAAATGCTGGGAGTCCCTCTGCCTCATCACCAGAACCCAGGTTCTATCACCCAATTTGTTAACTGATATAGGGAACAAAGGCAAAAGAAAAAATTACATTTTCTTACAACTTACAACCCATTGATAAGTCCTTGAGACAAATAGAGTGACCTTCCTGTAGGAACTCAACTGTCTCAATGTTAATACTTTGCTAAGAGCAAAAGGCAATCTTAGCTTAACATTATCTGGACCTCCAGGATCCTGTAAGTCTTCTTTAGCATATAAAAATTCCTTTGGAAACTTCCTTTTTCTTTATCCCCCAAGATATATGTCAGCAATCATCCTCCTAGCTTATAGCCTACTGATATACATCTGAAGGGTCACATGACTAAGATTTTATTAGACAGTAGTAAATGACCTTTTCATAACAATAGCTAGTCCCCTCAAGGTCCTAGAAACCTTGCTTCCAAATTCCTTAGAGATTTAACACTATCCCTAACCCCCTCCCAACCTGAAGGTATATAATCAGCACCCACACACCATCCCAGAGTAGCTCTTTCTACCCATGGGTTATGTTACCATCCTTTAATAAAACTACCTTTTTGCACCAAATATGTCTCAAAAGTTCTTTCTTGATAGTTTGCTCTGAACCCCACCATTTCCATATCACTAACTACTGCAATAAGGCCTAGGTCATTCCTGCCCCACTTCTACTTATCCCCCACGGCTCCTCCTCTGGTGCCCACTTGCTCTGAAACTCTATTATATGTAATTCTGATACTATGCATAGCCCCCTACAGAATGGGTACTTGATTATAGGCAGCATGAACAGTCATCATAAATGTCGCAATCCAAGGACACAAAAGCATCTCATCCTTTCTTCTCCTTAGACCCCCTGGGTTCCCTTGACCCAGCTGTGGCTGTTGGTCAAGGTTGCCCCTCTGGAATCACCACCTCTCCTGTTTCCACCTGCCCTCTTTAGACTGAGCCATCTGGGGCACTCTAGAGCAAGGACACAGCCCACCCTAGACAGGAAGCTCACTCTATCAGCAAACACAGTCATCCTTGCAGGGACCCTCATTCCCTGTACACACCCACTCCCCACACTCAACATCCAAGAAGGATGAACCACCCTTCGGATGGACTCCAATCTGCATCTACACCTAGCACCTGCTTCTGCCACTGTCCATTTTGGACTATCATGTGTAGCATCAACTCTAGGCTATCATGACAGTCACGTCCCCCTACTGGGTTGGCGTCTCACTGCTTCTGGCCACCAAGGCATCCTGTGCTTTTTGAAGGCCCTGACAGAGCAAGTTTCTTCCCTAAATAGTACCTCAAATTCCCTGCCTATAAAATGGAAATGTTGCATGAAAAGGTCTCTAGTGTCCCTGACATGCCACATCTGAGACTCTGCCTGGGGGCTTATATAGACTTTAATCCTATTTTATGTCCCTGGAGAACTTCATCCTGCTTTTGGACTTGGGCAGAATACAATGTCATCCACCACCCCTGGTGGCCTGCTGTCAGGCTTCCCTTATTTGGAACCAGCCCTCACCTACTCGGTGTCATTATCACAGTAAATCACCCAGTGTTGACAGTGCCAGGTGACAAATACAGTCTCAACACAAACATTGATCCTGAAACACAATCAAATCCAGACACCCCCCCCCCTTAAAAAGGAGCAGACACCTCAAAACTGAAAAGATTGGCAACATGTTCATTGTTTCCATATTCTGGGTCAGCCTCAGCCTAGCCATAGTGATGCTATCAGCCGGGAATGTCTAGGGCACTTGCCTGCACCCTTACTACCTGTGGTGAGCCCTGACAGACATATCCTGGACTGGAGCCCATGTTGAGGCTGGACCAGCACTTGTAACTCTTATTATGATTTCAAAATGCAAGGAGCTTTGAAAAAACAAGGTTTTTTATTCGCAGGTCCTGGAGGGTTTAAAGCACACAGCAGGGCCACACAGCAAGGTTTTGGTTTTGGGTAGAGAGGAGGGAGGGGGCACGGAGTATGGACCTGGTGTTGACGGTGTGCTGCCTAGGGACCCAGGGGTTCACTTTTATTGGTGAATTTAAAACATAACAGTGGGAATTATGGTGTAGGAAAGGAAAAGCAGGGTCACTCACGGGGTCAGTTATCACTGTAAGCCAGGGCTTACTAAAAAGGGAACTTTGTGGGGTAGCCTGAAGTCATATAGCTGGCAATATGTTTATTCAAGATGAAGGTCTTTGACACGGATGTTTCGGCAATCAAAAGTTTAATGTCAGGCACTTACGTTACAATATAAAAAGGTAATTCTCAGGCATATACTACAACAGGTTTTAGCCTCATCTTTAAGATTATTCTATAAGCAAAGACCTTGGTGTGGAGCCAACCATCTACTGGCTGGCCCAGCACTCTCCAAACATCTGGATCTGGATCTGCTACATGGAGATAGCAGGCGCCACCCCCTTCCCAAGGTTATTAAATGGTTGTTTCCAGCTTTATTGAGATATAATTGACATATAACACAGTGTAAGTTTGAGATGTATACTGCAGTGAGTTGATATATGTGTATTATGAAATGATCACCACAAAAGTTAGTTAACACACACTTTTTTGGTGAGAACTTTTAAGATTTGCTCTCAGCAACTTTCAAATATACAATACAGTGTTTTTAACTATAGTCACCATGCTGTATGTATATTACATCCCCAAATCTAATCCAGCATGAAACTATAAATTTGTACCCTTTGACCACCTTCACTCATTACCTTCTCCTCCAACCACCACCCCGGCAACCACCAACTGCCTGACTTATTTCACTTAGCATAATGCCCCCAATGCCCATGTTCCAAATGGCAACATTTCCTTCTTTTTAAGGTTAAGTGATATTCCATTATATGTATGTATGTACAATGGAATATCACTTAACCTTAAAAAGGTATTTTAAGGCTGTATATACATATATATATATATATAGAGAGAGAGAGAGAGAGAGAGAGAGAGATGACAGAGAGACAGAGAGACAGAGAGAGAGAGAGAGACCATGTCTCCTTTATCCATTCATCCATCAGTGGGCACTTAACATGTTTCCTTGTCTAGGCTATTGTAAATAATGCTGCTATGAATACAAGAGTGCAGATATCTCTTCAAGATAGTGATTTCATTTCCTTCATATATATATATATATATATATATATATATATATACCCAGATGTGGAATTGTTGTATCATATGGTAATTCTATTTTTAATTTTTTTAGGAACCGCCAGTCTGTTTTCCACAGTGGTTTCACCAATTCACAGTCCCACCCACAGCGCATGAGCGTTCACTTTTCTCCACATCCTTGCCCACACTTAGTATTTCTTGTCTTTTTGATAATAGCCATTCTGACAGGTGTAAGATGGTATCTTACTGTGGTTTTGACTCTCCTTTCCCTGATGATTATTTATGTTAAGTGTGTTTTCTTCTACCTCTTGACCATTTGAATATTTTCTTTAGAAAAATGTCCATTCAGGTCTTTTGTGCATTTTTAAATTGGATTATTTGTCTATTTACTTTTGAGTTGTGTGAATTCCTTACATATTTTGGATAATAGCCACTTATCAGATATGTGAGTTGCAAATACTTTCTCCCATACCATATGTCGCCTTCTTATCTTGTTGATCATTTCTTTTGTGGTGCATAAGTCTTTCAGTTTGACATAGTTCCACTTGTTTATTTTTGCTTCTGTTGCTTGTGCTTTGAGAATCATATCCATAAAATTATTGGCAAGATGAATGTCAAGGAGGCTTTACTCTATATTTTCTTCTAGGAGTTTTAAAGACTTATACTTAAGTCTTTAATCCATTTTGAGTTTATTTTTATGAGTGGTGTAAGATAGGGGTCCATTTTCATTCTTTTGTATGTGAATAGCTAGTTTTCCCAACACCACCTATTGACAAGACTGTCCTTTTTCCATTGAGTATTCTTAGCTATCTTGTGAAATATTAGTTGACCATATATGTATGGCTTTATTTCTTGGACCTGGATTCTGTTTCATTGGCCTAAGTGTCTGTTTTCATGCCAGTACCATACTGTTTTGATTAATATGGCTTTGTAATATCATTTAAAATCAGGAAGTTTACTGCCTCCAACTTTGCTGTTCTTTCTCAGGATTGCTGTAGCAATTCAGGATCTTTTGTGGTTCTATGGAAATTTTAGGATTTTTTTTTTTTTCTATTTCTGTGAGAATGTCATTAGAACCTTGATAAGGAGTATATTAAATCTATAAATGACTTTGAGTAGTATAGACATTTTAACAATATTAATTCTTCTAATCCATGAACATGGAATATTTTTCCATTTATTTGTGCTTTCTTCAGTTTCTTTCATGTATGTCTTACATTTTTCAGGGTATAGATCTTTCACTTCCTGGATTAAATTTACTCGTAAGTATTTTCCTGTTTTGATGCTATTGTAAATGTGATTATTTTCTTTATTTCTTTTTCAACTAATTTGTTCTTAGTACATAGAAATGCAATTTAAGGAGACAGTACATGTAGTCCTGCTCTGAAAAGGTTCAGGATTAGTAGAATGGATTCAGCAATTTAGCAAAGTGAGCTTACCCTCATAGTGTAGAGTGCTTTGTTGTTTGGGGCGAGGGGGTGGTGTTGAGCATTGGTTTTGATTTTTTAGTGGCAAGTGGATTTTTTAAAATAAAAATAATTGGGTGATTAAAATTAGATGTTGCAGTGTTTGGGGTGGCTGTGCTCAAAATGATCCCTAAGGACTTTCTGACTGCCAAACATCGCTCACAATGCTCCTGATTCCCCTCCATTAGGCCCTCCTTTACTATGAGTGGAGGATGTTCTTCCTGGGTTGGTTTCCTCAGAATACACCTGAATTCCCTGTAGAGATTGGTAAGGGACCTCCCTGCCAGGAGCCACTCTACTGGGGTTTGCCCAAGGTCATCATCCCCATGGGCATAAGCCAGTGAGATTGCCCCTGGTGGACTTTTTTATGCTAATATTTTATGGAGGTATAATTGACATCAGTAAAGGAACAAATCTTAATAAGTGTTCAGCCAGATAAATTTTGAGAAATGCATACACTCATGTGAACATCATCAGATTAAGACTGAGAACACTTCCATCAACATAGGCAATCCCCCTGAGTCTTTTCTAACCACCCTTCCTCCATCCCCTTCTCAGGTAGTTGCTGCTCTGATTTTGTCACTCTAGATACATTTTGCCATTTTCAAATGCCAGAGGAATCATACAGTACATTGTCCCCTTTGTCTTCATTCATTCACTCCAAACAAAATTTTGGATATTTATCCACTGTTGCACGTATGAGTAATTTCATTGATGAATGGTATTCCACCAGATGAATATACACCACAGTTCGTATGACCTGTAGGCAGAAATTTTTATTATTTCCTGCTTGGGGTTACTGTGAAAAGCTACTACAAAAGTTCTTGTACATGTTTTTTTGCCGACATAGACACTCATTTCTCCCAGCTATAAATTTAATATTGGCAGCACCTGGGTGGCTCGGTCTGTTGAGCATCCAACCGTGGTTCAGGTCATGATCTCTCGGTTCATAATTTCAAGCCCCGCCTCGGGCTTGCTTCTGTCAGTGCAGAGCCCACTTCAGATCCTCTATCCCCCCCACACTCCTCCCTATCTGTGCTCTCTCAAAAATAAATAAAACATTTAGAAAAAAAACCTAATATTAGAAATACTGAATCATAGAGTAGATGCATGTTTAATGTTATCAAAAACAACCAAACAATGGTGATTGTAATTATTTTATATCCCTTCAGTGCTGCATGAGAATTTCAGCTGTTCTACATCTTTATTTTAGCCAGGAAAGTAGATTATGATAGTTTTTCACTGTGGGCTTGTTTTTTTTTCTGTTGTTTTGTTTTATATTTCCCATGACTAATGAGAATGAGCACCTTTTCATATACTATTGACCATTCTAATACCTTCTTTTCTGAGGTGCCTGGTGAAGACTTCTCCCCATTTCAATTTACATTATATTACATTTTTCTTATTTATTTATAAGAGTTGATTATATATATTATATATGAGTCCTTCATCATATATATGTATTGCAAACATTTCCCCCAGGTCTGTGGCTTACATTTTCACTCTCTTAATGGTATCTTTTAATGAGAACACATCATTAATTTTTATGGAATTCAATTTACCAATTTTTCTCTCATGGTTAGTGCCTCCGTGTTCTGTTTTAAAAAAAATGTTTGCTTGACCCACGTTTATGATATATTTTTCTAGGTTTTGTTCTAGAAGTCTTATAGTTTTACCTTTCACATTGAGGTTTTTATTAATTTTGTGTATGGTTTGAGAAAGGGATTAAGGCTCACTTAGGTTTTTCCTCATGCATATTCAGTTGTACTATCACTATTTATTGAAAAAAATCTTTCCTTGCCTGAACTGAATTGCTTTGGTGGCTTTGCTGAATATCAATTTATTGTATATTTGTGGATCTATTTCTGGTCTCTATTCTGTTGCACTGATTTTATTTCATTTTTTTAATATGAAATTTATTGTCAAATTGGTTTCCATACAACACCCAGTGTTCATCCCAACAGATGCCCTCCTCCATACCCATCACCCACCCTCCCCTCTCTCCCACCCCCCGTCAACCCTCAGTTTGTTCTCAGTTTTTAAGAGTCCATGTATTGGCTCCCTCCCTTTCTAACCTCTTTTTTTTTTCTCTTCCCCTCCCCCATTATTTTAAGATTTAGGACTAAAATGTCCTAATTTCTGCAGCTTCCTTGTAAATCTAAAATTCAGGTAGCTTAAGAACACCAATTTTGTTCTTCATTAACATTTTTTGGCGATTCTAAGTCCTTAATGTAAATTTTAGATTCAGCTTGTCAAATATAATTTTGTTTCCTGGGATTTTGACCAAGATTGCACCTAACCTACAGATCCATTTGTAAAGAATCGCCATCTTAATAATATTGAGTCTTTTATAATTAAACATATTACAATTATCTAGGTCAACTTTTTCAGTAATGTTTTATAGTTTTTAGTGAAGACATCTTGCATATCTTTTATTAAATTTATTCCTAGTTGTCTGCTGTTTTTTAATGCTATTATAAGTGGCATTTTCCTGTTTCATTTTCCAGTTGCTTGTGCTAGTATACAAGAACTTGTGCTAGTATACAAGAAACAACTGATTTTTGACATGTCATCTGAGAAAAAAGGCAGCTTTACTTTTTCCCTTTCCAGTTTGTATGTACTTTATTTCTTACTTTATTTCACTGTCTAGAACCTCCAGTATGATATTGAATAAAAGTTATAAGACTAGGCATACTTACATAGCTTCTAATTTAAAAGAAAAATAATTCAATGTTTCACCATTAAGAATTATGTTAGTTGTAGATATGTCATAGATACTCCATCAAATTCAGAAAGTTCTTTTCTATTCATACTTTGCTGAAAGGACTTATCATAAATAGGTGTTGACTTTTATAAACTGTGTTTTCTAAATCTTTTAAAATGATCATATGGTTTATTTCCTATGTTTCATTAATGTAGTGAGGTATATGGAATTAGAGATGTTAAACCAACCTGACATTCCTAGAATAAACCTCACTTGGTCATGTTTTATTACCCATCTTAAATATTGGTCAATCTGATTTGCTCATATTTTGTTAGGATTTTTGCATTTTTATCCATTACTCTATAATTTCTTCCTTTTTTTTTTCTTTACCTGTTCTCGTTTTCTCTTTTTTCTCTTCCTTCCTCTCTCTCTCTCTCTCTCTCCCTCCTAAAGTCCTTGCCAGATTTTGGCATTAAGCTTATGCTGACCCCATAAAAGAAATTGGGAGTTGTTTCCCTTTATTTTATCTCTGGGGAAAAAATTGTGAACAACTGGATTTTTTTTTTTCTTCCTAGAATGTTAGGAAAGATTCACCAATAAAACCATCTGGGCCTGGAGTTTTAAAAACTGTAAAGGTATTAAAGTATGACTTTTATTTTGTTGACATCTACTTTACAATTCAGATTTTCTATTTTTTCTTGTGTTAATTTAAAAAAATGTATCTTTCAAGAAATCTATTTCCTTTAAATTGTCAAATTATTAGCATGAAGTTGTTAATAATAATAGTTAACATCTCATATGATTTTAGTCATATGTGGAATTTAAGAACAAACAAATAAACAAAGAAAACAAAAGACAAATGAAAAAACAGAGTCTTAAATATAGAGAAGAAACTGGTAGTTGCCAGAGGGGAGGTTGGTGGGAAGATGAGTGAAATAAAGGGGCCTCGGTGATGAGCACTGAGAAACACATAGAATTGTTGAATCATTATGTTGCACACCTGAAACTAATATAACATTATGTTACCTATTAAAAACCACTTAAAAATTAAATTAAAAATTAAATTAAAAATCATTTTAAAAGATAAAAGGATATACATATATGCGTTTAAAAAACATAAATTAGGGGCGCCTGGGTGGCGCAGTCGGTTAAGCGTCCGACTTCAGCCAGGTCACGATCTCGCGGTCCGTGAGTTCGAGCCCCGCGTCAGGCTCTGGCTGATGGCTCAGAGCCTGGAGCCTGTTTCCGATTCTGTGTCTCCCTCTCTCTCTGCCCCTCCCCCATTCATGCTCTGTCTCTCTCTGTCCCAAAGAAAATAAATAAACGTTGAAAAAAAAATTAAAAAAAAAAAAAAACATAAATTAGAATCAAAGAAAAAAATCCCTAAAAGTCTGTAGGTATCTGTAGTGATACCCTCTTTTTTATTTGTAAAGGGGTTGTAAACCCCTTTACTCTGTTTTTACTTGATCAACATTCCTATAAATTGATGATGCTAAATTTAACCTGAGTTTTGTGCTCTTGGAAAGCAGCGACCATTAAGAAATCCCCCAACCCTGGGGCGCCTGGGTGGCTCAGTTGGTTGGGCTTCTAACTTCAGCTCAGGTCATGATTTCACGGTCTGTAAGTTCAAGCCCCGCGTCGGGCTCTGTGCTGACAGCTCAAAGCCTGGAGCCTGCTTCGGATTCTGTGTCTCCCTCTCTCTCTGCCCCTCCCCAGCTTGTGCTCTGTCTCTCTCTCTCTGTCAAAAATAAATAAGTGTCAAAAAAAATTAACATAAAATAAAATTAAGAAATCTCCCAACCCTTTTTTGGGAGGCTTACTGCAAAGAAGCATTTTTCCCCATATGACTCACATAAAATTTACAGATGCTTCTCACATATCCTTCAAATCTCCAATCTTTGCTTTACAAATGACTAAGCAATCTTGCCCCCATTGATTAACTGAACAAAATGCTTGTTAAATTTCAGTTAAGCTTCTCTCCTTCCCTGAATCCCCTGCATTTTAATCCTCACCCTGAGCCATCATACAACTTCTCCTTAATGGCCCTTCTCAAGAGTAGGCTGACCTTTAAGGTAAAACATCCTCTGAAGTATTGTCCATTACTCCACCTTTCATCCTGTTCACTCTTACACACCAGTTCTTTCTAGCCTTGTTTACTCCTCACTATAAAAGAAAAGTCTTCTCTGCTTAACCTCTGAGACACTTGCAAATTTCATGGTCATTCTTCTTACTGCAATACTCCACTTCCCCTCTTGCAATAATCTTTTCAAATAGAGTCTTTCCTTATCTAAGCCTGGAGTTGTTTTTTATGGCAGATTTTATCAGTTTTATTAATCTTGTCAAAGAATCAACTTTGGCCTTGTTGATTTTATCTATTTACCTATTTTCTATTCTGCTCTTAAATTCATTATTTTCTTCTAACTTCCTTGTGTTTCATTATTTCTTCTGCTTTATAACTTCGTGAGGTGAAACCTCAGATCATTGAATTTAAAGCTGTCTTCCATTCTTATTTATACACTTACAGCAATAAACATACATCTTTTTTTTTTTTCAACGTTTATTTATTTTTGGGACAGAGAGAGACAGAGCATGAACGGGGGAGGGGCAGAGAGAGAGGGAGACACAGAATCGGAAACAGGCTCCAGGCTCTGAGCCATCAGCCCAGAGCCTGATGCGGGGCTCGAACTCACGGACCGCGAGATCATGACCTGGCTGAAGTCGGACGCTTAACCGACTGCGCCAGCCACCCAGGCGCCCCAATAAACATACATCTTTATAACCCCACCAATATATTGTATATTGCATTTACTTTTTTTTAAGTTTATTTTGAAAGACAGACTGAAAGCAGGGGGGGAGCTGAGATGGAGGGAGAGAGAAAATCCCAAGCAGGCTCCACACTGAGTGGAGCCCCATGTGGAGCTCTATCTCATGGCCATGAGATCAAGACCTGAGCCCATATCAAGAGTTGGATCCTTAACTAACTAAGCCAACCAGGTTACTACTTCTTTTTGTTCAAAGAGGTATCTAATTCCCATGTGGTTTCTTCTTTGATTGACAATTTATTTAGAAGTGTGCTGATTTCACTTATATGTGGAATTTAAGCAAAACATATGAACATATGGGAAGGAGGGAAAAAAGAAGGAAACAAACTTTCAGAGACTCTTAAAGATAGAGAACAAACTGAGCGTTGATGGAAGAGGTGGGTGAGGTGTGGGCTAAATGAGTGTGTGTATTAAAGAGGGCACTTGTTCTGATGAGCACTGGGTGTTGTATGTATGTATGTGATGTAAGTAATGAATCACTGGGTTCTACTCCTGAAACCAATATTACACTATATGTTAACTAACTAGAATTTAAATAAAAATTTGAAAAAAATAACACACACACACACACACACAAAAGAAGTGTGCTGCCTAATTTCCAAATATTTTGTGATTTTTCTAAGTTTTTTACTTTTTATTTTGATTTTAATATCATTGTGATCAGAGAAAAAACTCTGTATGGTTTCAGTCTTTTAGGCTTTATTCAGACTTGCGATGGCCCAGCATATGATATATTTCAGTAAGTGTTTCATGTGCACTTAAACAGCGTGTTTATTGATAGGAGACAATATTCCATGGATCACTCATGTTCTGCGTGTCTTGTGAGCAGAAACACTGATGGCCTTTTTTAATCTTTTTAAGGATGCTTAAATAGGAAACAGCCTTTGAAGATGGAGATAATGTGCCTATCTGGAGCAAAGGGCAGGTTAGTTTGCTGCCCACTATAATAAAGATAATGTCTCCCTCTGGGGCAAAAGTTGGGCATGTTTGCTTTCACCCTGTGAATAAAGACTTTTCAAGGCTTCTCAGCTGTAATGCAAACCCACTACATGTATGACATTCACCTGGGCCAGACTGCATCACCCCAGTAGGAGTTGGGAAGCAAAAGAAACTGATGCCAACCTGAAGCTCTGGATGTCTGTGGTACTGTGAGTAATAAAGTTCCTTGTCTCAGACCCAGGAGTCTCTTGCCTTCACTAGCAACCATGAAATGGTGCAAAACAATCTTGTTAGCATACAAGTAGGACAAAATCTAGAAACCTTCATATTTGACAGTTCTTGAAATTTATTCTACAGTTGTTGGACGAAATGCTTTATACATGTTAATTAGACCAAATTTGTTACTCAGGTTATTTGTATCATATGTACTTATGCCTAGTGTCTGCTTTATCAGTTATTGAGAGAGGGGTGTGTGTGACTTTCATTATGATAGTGTATTTGCATATTTCTTCTTTTGGTTCTGTCAATTTTTGCTTCATATATTTTGAAAATATATTATTGTTTCCATATATTTAGGATTATCATGCCATCTTAAAGAACTGGCCCTTTTATCATTTATAATATCCCACCTTAAATTTGGTAATATTCTTGTCATTAATGTATTTTGATATTAATATAGCCATTCCAACTTTCTTAATGTTTACGTGGTATGTATTTTGTCATCTTTTTACTTTAAACATCTCATTTGTTATGTTTAAAGTGTGTCTCTTTAAAAAGCATACAGTTAATTCTTATTTCAACAGTCTTTTTTTTAAGTTTATTCATTTATCTTGAGAGATAAAGAAAGTGCAAGCAGGGGAGGGGTCAAAAGAAAGGGAGAGAGAGAATCCCAAACAGGCTCCACACTGTCAGCAGGGAGCCTGACATAGGGCTTGATCTCACAAACCATGAGTGAGATCATGACCTGGGCCTAAATCAAGAGCTGGATGCTTAACTGACTGAGCCACCCAGGCAGGTCCCCCTCAACAGTCTTTCAATCACAGAATTTTAATTATTTCAAAATATGTTCACAGGTGGGACATCAGCAAAGTGGCAGACTCAGAAGCCCCAAGCTCTCATAGCTCCAAGAGGAACATCAAAAGAAAGAAAAAATAAATTTGAAACTATCTGATCCAACTTCATCTGAACTCTGTAGAACACTAAAACGTTTAGAGAAACTAAGGAAATTCCCAACTGGATGAGTAGGGAAATGTTTTCAAAATGGTAGAAAAGTTTTGTGATTTTTTTTTTTATTCAACTTTACCCTACTCCCTCCCTGGAGTTAGAGCAGTCTTGGTCTTCTTTAGCAGGACCCAGCTTCCCCTCACCTACCTCAGACCAGAAGAAGCAAAGAAAAGCTTATTTATAAATTACTGTTTATCTGTTGCAACAAGACTACAGGATACCTAAAAGACTGATATGCGGTGCTCATCTCTGTCCTGCAGAATTCAGAATGTTGGTAGAAAAAGCAGTAAGGGAATTACAAATACACACTCCTTGGGCAAAAGATTATAGATGGAGACATACAAGAGACCATCAAAGGCCAAGAGACAAAGCTGGGTAAGACTCTTTAGGAAATTAGGACATTCAAAAACAGCAAGGTATATAGACACATATGAGAAAAGAGGGATACTCAGAAAAGACCTGAGAAAGCCTTAAACTTTCACCTGGGGCTGATCTCTAGGCTCAGAGAAGGCTTATCTAAAGGGGAAAAAGCGCTTAGCAGAGAGCCTATCTGCAAATACTGAGAGATGCAGTTGTTCTCTCTTTCAAAGATTTAACATGTTTTTGTTTGCTTATTTCAGCTCATAGTGTTCAAGGAAATCTCTGTCAAAACATCACTGGAACCAAGCTAAAGAAGGAAGATTTCAGTTATCACACTTGAAAAGGAATAATCTACAAAGGTAGTTTGGAAAAGACTCAAAACAAATGGACTACTACAGCCTTTGACAATTGAGAAAAAAAAAAAAGAAGAACAAATGATAGGAAAGGAAAAGACACAAAAGCTTTAAAACAACTATTACATATGCCTAAGGAGCTAAACAAAAACAGAAATAATGGAAGGAAATCATGAAAATAATATATAAACAAATTACAATATTAACAGAAAGAGAGATTATAAGAAGAAACCAAGTAGAAATTCTGGAGATGATGAAAAGTGCAATAGTTGAAATAAAAAAATCACTAGAGGGCTTCAATGGCAGATTTAAGGAGGCAAATAGAGAATCAGCAAATTTGAAGATACGGTAATTGAAATTATCAAGAATGAGGAGCAGACAGAAAAAAGAATGTTTTAAAAAGTGAGCAGAAATTAAGGATTTATGGAACACCATTAAGCAGATCAACATATACATAAAAAGAACCCCAGAAAGGGAAAAAAGCAAGAAGGGGGCATAAATATTATTCTTTAAAAAACAAAAACCAAAACTTCCAAAATTTGATGAAAGACATGATTCTACAAATCTAAGAAGCTGACCAAATTCAAAGTAATCTGAAGTTGCCCACATTGAGACACATAATCAGACTGTCAAAAGACACAGAGAATTTTGCAAGCAGGAAAAGAGAAATGACTCATGATATACAATGTATTCTCAGTGTTATATCAATTTTCCATTACAAATCTTCAAGGCCAGAGGGTAGTAGGATGATATATTTAAAGAGCTGGGAAAAGATAAATAAACAAACCTGTGAGCCAAGAATTCTATATCCACCAAAACTTTCCTTCAGACATGAGGGAGAAATTAAGGCATGCCCAAATAAACAAGTGTTGAGAAAGGTCATTATCACTAGACCTTCTCTTCAAGAAATGACAAACGGAGTCCTTTAGGTTGAAATAAATACAACACACTAAATAGTAACTTGTCATATTATTGTAATTTTGGTTTGTAGCTCCACTTTTTATTTTCTACAGGATTTAAAAGACAAATTAAAGAAGAGAGGCATCATGGCATCATGGTGGAGTGAGTCCTTTGATTCACAGTGGTGGCACCAGCAGTGGCAGTGGCATCAGTGACACTGATGACCCCCTCTGGCAAAGGAATAAAGGGTGAAAGTGATGAGTGGGAGTCTGCCTGGCCCCACAGACTACAGCTGGAGAGTTCCACTCAGCTGCACCCAGATTCCTGGGGAGAAACCTCTATTGGGGGCAGGGGACTGAGGAAAGAAGGATGACAAAGATCTGAAAGAACACATTTCCTGCTATCTGCTCGGTAAGTTCAGCAAGAGGTCCATTCAGGACCTCCCCAGGATCCTCTTACTAAGCTTTGGGCACACCCAAAGCCCCAGATGCTTGGCACACTGCCCAGGTCTGCCGCCAGCTTTTTTTGTTTGTTTTACCCGCTCTCCTAAATATAAGGCTAAGTCAGTTCCTGTAAAAGAAACCAAAAATTTGTTCTGTAGCGCCACCTACTGGAGAACAAAACAAAGACTTCTAATTACCAACCTGTTCAACTAGAATCAAAGCAAACAAAACTTTACCTCAATAAAGAAAGGTACTTGCTATTTCACATGTAGAGGCAAAAGAACATTTCATCAGAAACTATTAAAAATCATTATAATACAGTATCATAAAAAGAAAACGGCAATTATCCAGCAACTGAACTCAGAGATACAGAATATCACAACCTAACTGATAGAGGATTTAAAATAGCTATTATGAAGACATTCAGTAAGCTACAAGAAAACTAAAAAAAAAAAAAAAAAAAAAAAACAATTCAATGAACTCAGGAGTAAAATTAATGTACAGAAGGAATACTTTACCAAGAAGATTAAAATCATTTTAAAAATTCTGGAGCTGAAGAAGTCAATAAATGACATAATAATGCATTAGAAAGCATTGAAAATAGATAAGATCAGGGGATTCTGGGTGGCTCAGTTAGTTGAGCATCCAGCTCTTGATTTTGGCTCAGGTCATGACCCCAGGGTCATAGGGTGGAGCCCCATATCCAGTTCCATGCTGACAGCCCTCTTCATCTCAGGGTTCTTTAAAAGAAAGAAAAGAAAGTGTGTGATGGGCATTGAGGAGGGCACCTTTTTGGATGAGCACTGGGTATGGAAACCAATTTGACAATAAATTTCATATTTAAAAAAAGAAAGAAAGAAAGAAAACAGACAAGATCAGATTAAAGGCAGAATAAGTTATCTGAAAGAAAGGAAACTTCAGGGCCAGATGTTTCACTGGTGAATTCTACCAAACATTTAAAGAAGAATTAACACTAATACTCTTTAAACTCTTCCAAAATATAGGAAACACTTGCAAATTAATATTACAAGGCCAGCATTATCTTGATACCAAAACCAGATAAGGATAGACAGTATCCTGATGAATACAGATGCAAGAATTCTCAACAAACTATTAGCAAATAAAAGTCAAGAACACATTGAAAAGATTATACACCTATCAAGTGAGATTTGTCCCTGGAATGCAAGGGTGGTTCAACATATGCAAATCAATTAAGTGTAATACATCACATCAATTAAATGAAAGATTAAAATGTCATGATCATCTCAATAGATGTAGAAAAAACATTTGACAAAATAAAACATTGTTTCATAATAAAAGCCCTTGACAGATTAGATATGGAAGGAACACACTTCAGCATTATAAAGGCCATATACAAGAAACCCACAGCTAACATTATACTCGATGGAAAAAAATTAAGATCATCTCACAAAAATTAACTCAAAGTAGATCAAGACTTAAACATAAGACTGGATGCTATAAAACTCCTGGAAGAAAACTTAGAGATGAGGTTCCTCAATATTGATCTTGACAATGGTAATTTTGGCATGATGCCAGAAGCAAAATCAACAAAAGCAAAAATCAGCAAATGGGACTATCAAAAGCTTCTGCACCTCAAAAGGAACAATTAATCAAGTGAAAGGGCAACCTAAAGAATGGGGAAAAAAAGTTTGTAAATCATATATCTGATAAGGAGTTAATATTTAAAATATACAAAGAACTGATACAACTTAAAAACAGACCAAAAAATCCAATTAAAAATGGGTAGCAGAACTAAGTTGATATTTTTCTGAATAAGATATCAAAATGGCCAACAGGCACATGAAAAGATAGTCAACATTAGTCATTAGGAAAATGCAAATCAAAACCATAATGAGATATCATCTCACACCCATTAGAATGTCTCTCATCAAAATCACAAGAAGTGGCAATAGGTGCTGGTGAGGATGTGGTGAAAAGGGAACACTTATACACTGTTAATGACATGTCAATGGTCCAACCACTATGGAAAACAACATAGACTTCCCAACATAGATCTACCATATGACCCAGAAATTCCACCACTAGGTATATGCCCAAAGGAAATGAGAACCGTATTTCAACAAGATATATGCACTCCCATGTTTATTGCAGCATTATTCATAATAGCCAAGATATGAAAACAACCTAAATTCCCATCAACAGAAGAATGGATAAAAAAAGATGTGATATATACACAATGGAAGATTATTCAGCCATGAGAAAGAAAAATATCCTTCCATTTGAAACATGGATGGACCTTGAACACATTACGCTAAGTGAGATAAGACAGGCAGACAAAGATAAGTATTATATGATATTGCTTATATGTAGAATCTAAAAATTTTAACTTAAAAGAAAAGTAAAATGGTGGCTACAAAATGATGGGAGATAAAAATTTATGTTGTTTAATGGTACAAATTTGCAATGAGCAGTAAGCCATAGTCATCTAATGCACATTATAATGAATATAGAAAACAATAATGTATTATAATTATGTAATATAATAAATGTTGCTACAATAGCAATCAAATGACAATATATATCAAAGCAACACATTGTACACCTTAAATTTACACAATATGTAAAATATATTCAATAAAAAAGATAAATATGTAAAAATATAATAAACCAGATATTAGGCACATAATCTTTAAAGATGTAATTTGTAACATTAATAACATAAAGAAAACAGATGGAATCATAGAGTTTTTATATTCAATTGAAGTTGAGTTATAAGTTTATAAGTTAGTTATAAAGTTAGATATTATATGTAATCACCATGGTATCCACAAAGAATGAAAAAGGAATCAAAATATGTTACTACAAAAAAATTAACTAAACACACCAAAAATAAGGCGGTAAGGAAGGAAATGAGGGACAAAATCACCAATAGACATACAGAAAACAAATTAATGAAAGGAGCCAAGTAAGTTTTTCCTTATCAGTACTTATTTTAAATGCAAATGGATTAAATCTCCAATCAAAAGGCAGAAATTGGCAGAAAAGATTTTATTATGTGATATGCCTAAATGCTATCTACAAGAGACTCACTTTAGACTTCCAGACACAAGTACATTGAAAGTGAAAGAATGGAAAAAGATATTCCATGCAAATAGTAACCTGAAGAGAGTAAGGTGGCTATACTAACATCAGACAAAATAGACATTAAGTCAAACAATGTTGCAAGAAACAAAGAAAGACATTACATATTGATAAATATATATACATATATATTCATGAAGAATATATAACAATGATAAACATATGCACAAACATCAGAGCCCCCAAAATATGAAGCAAACACTGACAGAATTGAAGGGGAAAATAGTTCTGCAATAGTTGGAGACTTCAATACCGACTTAAAGAATGGATAGAACAATAAACCATATCAATAAAGAATAGTCATCAAGGAAATGCAACAACTTGAACAATGCCATAAACCAATTAGACCTAAAAGACATCTATAGAACATTCCACCCAAAAAGAGCAGAATACAAACTTTTCTCAAGTGCATATAGCACACTCTCCAGACTAGACCATATATTAGGCCACAAAACAATTTTTTTAATTTATTTAAATTCAACTTAGTTAACATATAGCGTAGTCTTAGCCTCAGGAGTAGAACCCAGTGATTCACCTCTTACATATGACACCCAGTGCTCATCCCGAAAAGTGCCCTCCTTAATGCCCACCACAAAATAATTGTCAATAAATTTTAAAGATTAAAATTATAGAAAATATCTCTTTAATCACAATGGAATGAAACTAGAAAGCAATAACAAAGAAAAAATTGAAAAACTCACAATTATGTGGAAATTTTTAAACATCTTCTGAAAAAAAAACAATGAGTGGAATGAGAAATCACAAAGAAAATTAGAAAATACCTTAATATATATGAAAATTAAAACATAATATGTCAAAGCATGTGGGATGCAGTGAAAGCAGTGTTAAAAATGAAATTTATATATGTAAAAAAACAATTCAAAATAGAAATAACAAATTCCACTTACAAAGCATCAAAAATAATAAAATTATTATTTAAACAAGAAAGCAAAGACTGTTATAGTAAAACTAGAAAATATTGCTGAACAAACTTAAAGAAGAGATAAATAAATGAAAAGTCATCCTTTGTTTACATCCTTTGTTATGATTTCAAAACTACCAAAAGTGATATAAAGATTCAATGAAATACCTGTAAACACTCCAATGGTATTTCTTTTTTTTTTTTTTTTTTTTTTTTGCAAAGATAAGAAAACCCATGTAAACATTCATGTGTAAATCTCCAGAGGCTATGAATCACCAAAATGATCTTGAAAAAGAACAAAATTGGAGAACTCATACTTCTTGATTTCAAAACATACTATAAAACTAGAGTAATCAAAACAGGATAATACTAGCATAAGGTCAGACATAAAGACCGATGGAATAGAATACAGAACCCAGAAATAAGCCTTTACATATGTGATCATTTGATTTTTGACTAGAGCACAATGGCCATTTAAGGGGGAGTGAGCAATCTTTTCAACAAATGGTGCTGGGGAAACCGGATATCTGCAAGCAAATGAGTGAAGTTTGTCTTTTACCTTAGACCATACACAAAAATTAATTCAAAATGGGTCAAAAACCTAAACATATAATAGCTAAACCTATGAAATTTTTAGAACACAGCATAGGGCAAAATCTTCATGTTGAATTTGGCAATGATTTCTTGAATATGACACCAAAGGCACAGACAACAAAACTAAAACTAGACTAAGAGGACCTCACAAAAATTAAAATCTTTTGTACATCAAAAGAGACTATCAACTGACAAAAATAGCAACCTATAGGATTGAAGAAAATATTTGAAAACCATATATTGCTTAAGGGATTGCCATCCAGAATATATAAACAATGTGTACAATTCAACAATACAAATAACCCAATTCCAAAATGGGCAAAGGACTTGAATAGATATTTCTCCAAAGAATATACAAATATTCATGAGCATATGAAAAAATGTTCAACCTCACTAGTTATTATTGAAATTTAAATCAAAACCATAATGGGACACACTTCACACCCACTAGGATGTCTACTACCACAAAGAATAAAAAATAACAAAGGTTGGCAAAGGTATGGAGAAATTATAACCCTTGTTCACTGTTAGTGGGAATATAAAATGGTGCTGCTTCTGTGACAACAGTTTGTTCCTCAAAAAGTTAAAAATAGAATTATCACATGAGCCGGGAATTTCACTTTCAGATATAGACCCAGAAGAACAAAAAATAGGCATTCAAACAGAAACTTGTACATCAATGTTCACAGCTGCATTATTCAGAATAGCTAAAAGGTGAAAACAATGCAAGTGTCCATTATGAATGACTGAATTACCAAAAATGTACTATATACAAATAGTGGAGTAGTATTTCAGCCTTAAAAGGAAAAAAATTCTGACACTCACTACAACATGGATGAACCTTAAACATCATGCTAAGCGAGATAAGCCGGACACAAAATAACATTCATAGAGACATAAGTAGCATAGAGGTAACCAGGGCCTCAGTGGGGAGAGGGATGAGGGATTATTGTTTACTGGACACATAACATCTGTTTGGAATGATGGAAAAAATCTGGAAATGGATATTGATGATGGCTGCACTACATTGTGAAAGTATCTAATGCCACTGAATTGTACGCTTAAAAATGATGAAAATGGGGGCGCCTGGGTGGCACAGTCGGTTAAGCATCCGACTTCAGCCAGGTCACGATCTCGCGGTCCGTGAGTTCGAGCCCCGCATCAGGCTCTGGGCTGACAGCTCAGAGCCTGGAGCCTGTTTCGGATTCTGTCTCCCTCTCTCTCTGCCCCTCCCCCGTTCATGCTCTGTCTCTCTCTGTCCCAAAAATAAATAAATGTTGAAAAAAAAATTAAAAAAAAATGATGAAAATGGTAAACATCATGTTAACTATATTTTACTACAATAATGACCAAAAACACATGTCCACAAGTGTTTTGATATTTCTCCCTTTAGGAGGGAAATTCCCTTGAATTGAGTGTAGGCGGGATGTAGTGACTCATTTCTAACATACAGAGTAACACAAAAGCGAGATTACAACTTACAAGACTAGGTCCTAAAGAGCACAGCAGCATTTTCCTTGCTCTCTCACATGAATTTCTTCTCCCTCTGAGGGAAGTTAGATGCCGTAGCATAAGGGCACTCAAGCAGCCTATAAAGCCCATGTGAGGGAAAAGTCTCCTGCCAACTGCCATGTGAGTGAACAATCTTGGAACAGATACCCCGCCCCAATCAAGCTTTCAGATCTGCAGTAACTGCCAACATTATGATTGTCATTTCATGAGAGATCCTGAGCCATGATCACCCAGCCAAGAGTCTCCTGAATTCTTAATCTGCTGAAAGTGTGAAAAAAATAAATATTTATTTTAAGCCTTGGTGTTTAGGGGTAATTTGTTTTTTCGGCAACAGAGAACACATGCAAATTTATAGGTCATTTTCATTTAATGTAATTACTGACACGGCTAGGTTTAATTCCACAATCTTGTTTTTGTTTTCTATTTTTTCCGTCTGTTCTTTAATACTTTATTTCTGTGTTCTACTTTCCCCGCTTTCTTTTAGATTATTCAAGTAATTTTGTATCTTTCATTTTATCTGCTCTGTTGGATTCTAGCTATAATTCTTTGTAATTTCAAGTGGTTTCTCCAGAGATTACAATAGGCATCCTCAATTTATAGCAGTCCATCTTGAATTAACATTATTGCATTCATACAAAATATAAAAACTTTATAACAGTACAGTTCCAGTTATTCTCCCATTCTGCCCTTTGTGCTTTCATTGTCATGTTTTAATTCTAAATATATTATTAAGCCCATCAAATATTTTCATTATCGTTTTAAACAGTCAATAATCCTTTACAAGAAAATCATTTATTTGTTTTAATTTTGTTTATTTTTGTGTGTGAGAGAGAGAGGCAGAGTGCAAGTTGGGGAGGGACAGAGAAGGAGACACAGAATCCGAAGCAAGCTCCAGGCTCTGAGCTGTCAGCACAGAGCCTGACCTGGGACTTGACTCATGAACCGTGAGATCATGACCTAAGCCAAAGTTGGACACTTAACTGACTGAGCCACTCAGGCGCTCTACAAAAAAATTTAAAGCATTCTTTTATATTTAGCCACATATTACAATTTTCAGGGTTCTTTCTTCTTTCTTGTTAATCTGACCTTATATTTGGGATCCTATATATTTAACAACAACAACAAAAAAAAAAAAACCTCACAACTTTCTTTGATATTTTTGGTGGCATAATTATGATGGCCACAAATGGTCTCACTTATATGACTGAGAAGGATGGGGTGGAAACAGGGTAGCTGGCATTCCACACAACTGCAAATCATGTCCTTAGTAAGCTCTCTTGACATCTCCTGGCCCTCTATTTAAGCTTCCTCTCCAACAAATGGGCTTCCTCCATAAGATGGGAAGATGCTTCTGGCAGCCCAGAGTCCCATTCTTCCAGCACTGTGACTCCAAAGGCACTGTGACTCTAAGGTAAAAGACAGTCTTTCCGCTGTCAACAGGAGAAAAATCCTGGGGAAAGACTCTAATTGGTCAAATGGACTACTTTAATATTCTTGAACAAATCAATGAGGCCAAGGAAATTGGGGTGCTCTGATTGGTCAGGTATGGGGCACACACCAATCTCTGTGTTCTGGAGAAGGCTAGAGAACCAGGTATGTTAACCAAACACGGAGGCAAAAAAAGAATCTTGCTGGGCAGCCTGAGTGTAATAGCTACCACATTCCCAAGCTAAGTTGGAACTACAGGAACAGCACCCCATTTACCATGAATCACTTAAAATACACAGGGAATCAATCAATATCTGGTCCCTTGCAACCCCAGGATATGAGCACAGCAAGAGTCCCTGAGGGTTCAAACCTCTATCCATCTGCCTCCAAATACCAGACCAATGAAAGTGTCTCAATTCTTACACAAAGCAGCTCAGCAAACAGAAAGAGTTCAGGCTTAGCATCAGAGACCTGAATTTGACTCTCAATTCTGCGGTTCACTGGATCTTGGACAGATTATGTAACCTTTTTGAGACTTAATTTTTCATCAATAGAATGGAGGAAATATTATCTACATCACAAAGTGAACACAAGGATTACATGATGACCAAAAAAAAAAAAAAAAAAAAAAAAAAAACAAAACTTACAATGTTAAACAAAGAGAAAAGAGCAAGAGGAGATATTACACATCCAGGTAGACAGTCCTATGAAAAATACCTACACACGGAAAACATCCAGAACCATGAAATTGACAGCACAGGTTGTCTTTTGGCAATGGGACTTGGGAAAAAAATGTGTCTGTCTGATCAAATTGCTTCCTATTTCTTCCAAAACCTCATACCTGGGAATTGAATTTTTGGTTCTCCACTTCTGCTATGGCAATGCCCCGCCCCCTTGCTCCGGGCAATGGTCCTACGCAAGGTTCACTTGCCCAAACAAAGAACAATTTTAGTGTAAAGGGCAAGGATAAACCAGTTCTATTGCAAGATCAAAACAGTCTGCAAAACAGTCTGTATCATAGATGCTCCCAACATAATAAAAGTATCTTCCTTTCACATCAAGAGGAGAAAACCTTCTCTTTCAACTTATGTCTTAAGATGAACCGAAATCCCTGATGTGGCAAATTCGGTGCTGTCTTCCTCATATCCAGTCCCCCCTGGAGGGAGGGAAGTCAGACAGCCTCCTCTGGGATGTCACAGGCTCTGGGATCTCAGTCACTATGCATCCCAGTCACTATGAGGAAACACACCCCCTCTTCAAATACAGCTGCTCTCTCGGTCTCAGAAGCTGAGCTCCTGGGCCTGGGGTCCACCCTCTTCACAATCAGGCCCAGATCAGATACACCTTGGTTCCCCTGCCTTCCACTGGGTCTCTGGTTTGCAAAGTCTTCTGTCCTTCCTCTGGTCTCCCATAACTGCTCCTCTGTGCACCTCATCCCAGTATCAACACAGTAATGCCATTCCCTAGTGATAAGTCTGCCGGCCCCAGGGTAACCTGAGCTTCCCAAGAGCTGGGACTGCGTCATAATTATATAAGCAAAAGAGAGCCAGACACATAATAGAGACTCAGATGTTGAAAGCAGTAATGAATTCACAAGTGGATAAATGGATGGAGGGATGGATGGTTGGCTTTTATCTCCAAGTTCCCAGGTTCTATCCTACTGCCTACAAGTTCCTTCAGTTTGTTCTCAGCACCCTCTTTCTGCCTCCTAACTAATGATAAAACATCCATCTTCCTCCATTGCCTGGTAGGACCCAGAGTTGCTCATGGCTTCAGGTTCTCCCTTCTGACTCTCAGGAGCTTCGCCCCCGCTGAGGCTGCTCTAGCCAGGACACACTGTCAACTTGGCTTCCTTCCTTCCTGAAGCTTCCTGGACAGCCAGCTCCCTGCTCATTCCACTCCCTGCCATAAATGGCTCTGAAAATCCCCTTGGACATCAGAATCATCCTGTCCTTCTTGTCTGAAGATTTTTGAGCTGCAAACAAAGCAAGATTTTGTTGTCTGGGGAGCACAGTACAGTTCCAGAGACAAAGACACCTTTGGGTTCAGAGCCTACCTTTCTGCCTCGCTAGCTGGCTGAATCCTACAAGTCACTAGCAAAATCTCAGTTTTATCATCTACCAAATGAGGGCAATTTTATCCTCTCACAGGGCTATTTTGAGGATTAGAGAAAATGAAAGTAGACTACATGACCTGGTATATAGTAAGCTTTCGATAATGTGTTCCCTTCTCTGGCAAAAGTAAGTCTCTTCTAGCCAACTACTAGCCCACTGAACAACAGCCCCCCAGCCTTCTCTGCCCTTGGTGCCTCAGCTGCTCCATCAGCCTGCTGTCTGCTCCTAAGACTCTCTGTGGACTTTAAAGGTTTGTTAAAGTCTTAAAGCAAGTGGTAATTCTTACTACAGTATATGGCTCCATTTGACAAGAGTAGACTGAAGCCTAGGGTCATCAAGTACTAAGGCCAGGTATTCTTCCTCACTCTCATTGGTCTTCCTCCCCTTGAACCCAGACTGGCCCTGAGACTATGCAACTGGAAGTCAGCAGCAGAAAGGCTGTGCCTGCCCAGGAAGTGGAGAGAAAGCAGGAACTTCTTCACTCTCAGAACACTGGTCTGCAGAGGCTCCCTCTGGGAGGGCAGCCACCCGGACTGGCCACATAGGGACGTGAACTCCAGTCAACAGCCGCACTTGCACTCCCAGCGGACAGCCGGCACCAACTGCGGGCCAAGGGATGTGCCACATCTTAAATGTCCCAGCCGGCCGAGCCAGCCGATGCCTGGTGAACCAGACGAACTCACAAAACTGTGAAATAATACAAGGGCTGTTTTAAGCCACTGCGTATCAGGGTGGTTTGTTACAGAGCAAACAGGTGCCCAAAACAAAAGCATGGATGACAAAGGTCACATACAGCTCACGTCTGGACCGCCCCCTCTCCGAAGCCGTGTCCAAGCCGCGTGGGGAGTTCGGCAGCGCTGACAAGCCTCCCTCCCCCACAGCTTGCCAGCACTTGGCTGCCTTGCCCTCCACGGGCCACAGAGCCAAAAGTGGGGTTCTATCGCCCCCTTGTTGAGCAGAGCCGGCACTGCGCAGAGCTCCCTGCCCAGCCCGCCTCCAGACTGCCATCTGCCTTCCCTCGTGCTGGACGGGCAGCCCACCCCAGAGGCCTCCCCCTGCCAGGAACACTTCGCTGGGAGGCAAGGGCCTGCGGCTGTAGCAGCCCCAGCTGCCAGACCAGCAAGCTCCTTGTGCTCACTAGGGCTGCCAGTGGGATTTGACAGAACAGCGGGAAGCCTTTTCCTGATAAACTGGGGAGATGGAAAGCACGACTGTCAGTGGAGGGACCGCCATCAATCTGAAAGCCTGTCAACTGGGGTTTGGCCAACAGACAGTGGCCTTTCCCATGCCAGGATGATACCCCACACGGCCGGGTGGGGACAGTCAGGGAAAAAGAGTGGGACTCAGGAGGCTGAGGGCTCAGTCAGCCCCTGCCCTTCTTCCCACAAGGAATGCTGCCCCCCAGCGAAAATTCTGGATTTCTTTTACTGTGATAAAGTATACCTAACGCACAATTTACCATGTGAACCCTTTTCAGTAGCACATTTGAGTGGTACCTAGTATATTCATAATGCTGTGCAACCATCACCATCATTCATCTCCAGAACTCTTCATCTGCCCACACTGAAACTCCCCTCCCATTAAAACAGTAACTCCCCAGCCCCTCCCCCAGCCCCCTGGCACCCACCTTTCCACTCTCTGTCTCTATGCAGTGCCTCTGTGAGGCACTCTAGATGCCTCATAAGTGGAATCCTACAGTATTTGTCCTTTTGTGACTGGCTTATTCCACTTAGCATAACGTCTTCAAAGTTCATCCATATTGTACACGTGTGAAAGCTTCCCTCCCTTCTCAGGCTGAATGGGCTCACCACGTTTTGTTTATCTATTTATCCATTGATGGACATCTGGCTTGCTTCAAGCTTTTGGCTATTATATATAATCTGTTAGGAACATGGGTGCACATATATCTGAATCCCAGCTTTCGCTTCCTTTCGGGTGCTTTTTAAAGTACTCTCTTTCCCTCTGTTGACTATAACATTTAGAGATGTAAGTACTCCTACCTGCCTACCTGGCTGACTTGAGATTAAGAGGCCTCACTCCTAAACCTCTTGTCCTGACCCATCAAGTAATAATAACAGACATTTATAGAGCAGTTATCCACATGTCACTGCTTTACAAATACTTTAATTCCTACGACAACCCTGCGAAGTAGGCATGGCCTTCCTACTAAGTCCCAGAGAGGGCACGAGCTTTGCTAAGGTCACCAGCAGCTAGCTGTGAGTAGCAGAGTTAAGACTTACAGTCAGGGCCGTGTGAACCCCAATTCCATAGCTTACAGCTGCTGAATCTACCTAATGTAAAGAAGCCCATCTTCTGGGGTTCACTCTTGTCCCCCAAGCCAGAACTCAGTACTCCTTCTCCACCACATTTGATCTTACTCCCTCCCTTCTGGACCCAAACTCAAGCAGTTTTTCCCCCGGAGGGGGGCTGTGTGGTTCACGAGTGTCCCTCCCAGGTAAGCGCCAGTCCCGAGCCGGCCCAAGGCACCCTTGTAGCTAAAGCTGTGTCCCACACAGCTTGCTCTGGTTCAATCTCTTGACAATAGTAGGGGTAATGGCCCTGGAAGTAGCTTCCAGGGACGTTATGGGAAATGAGAAAAGAAAGCCTCTCCCAATCAGCTCTACTTGTTCCCACCTCTCCAGCAGGACAGTGTCTCCTGATGGGTGACTTTTACCAAGAGGCAGAACCCCTGCAATTACCTGTGGGCAGCCCAGGCCCCCAGCCCTGCCCCGTGCTTTCAGAGAGGGCAGGACGGGGTCAGATGGGTCCCAAGACCTAGCTCTAAAGAGTCAGAAGGAAGAACCATCATAGTCTTCTGTGACACGGGCACTTTGCTCGACCTGACTCAGCTCTTGGTGTTCAGCTTCTCTTGGCCAGAACCCTGGTGGGAAGAGAATGGGAGGTGGAGGGGATGATGCAGGCACCCAGCCACTCTGAATCTCCACTAGGGAGGAGAAAATTCACCTGGGAGAATGGCTGAACCCTGTGCTACAGTGGGGGGACAGCTCAATAACTTGAGGTGGACTCCAGACACAACCATCAAGTCACCTAACAAAGCCCCACAGCAAAGAGCCAGAATTCCCACTCCAAAGAAAGTATTTAGTGCTGAGAGAGTGGGATAACTGGAGGTGAGGGCAGATCCCTGCAGGGTCCTAATGAGATGGATGTGAACGTTATCTGCCCTGTCTCAGGCAATCCAAAAACCACAGAAGTTCAGAACCATCAACCTTCAAGTCATAGATCTTTCACTGGATAATTTCAGGGAGTCCATGAACCCTTAAACCCAAACAAAATGAGGTGCTATAGGGTTTTTTTTTTAAGAGAGTCTACAGAGAATTGCTTCATGAACGAGCAAAGTGAGTCACGATGCAGGAAACGTCCAGAGGTGCTGGTTGGTCTAGTCCAACACCCCTTCCATGCTAGCAATAAAAAAAGCTGGGTGACAGAGAGGGAAAAGAAGGGCTTGTCCACAGACACACAACACACTGCACAATAGAGGTGAATCTGCCCCCCACCCCCACCCAGTCTGTCCTTGGGGCAGCTCTGTGACCTCTCCACAGCCCAGACAGGAGAGGAAGTTGAAGAGGAAACATGGGGGTTGTGGAGAGAAGGGCCCAGCAACCCCCATCTCCAACAAGGATGCAGTAAGAGGGAAAGAAGTCGCTGCACCATTTGAAGTGCAAGAGAAAACCTGAAACATGGTTTTCAGCATGTTTCCTGTCATCAACCCTGTCATCAAAAAAAATAGTCTGTTATTCCCAAATGGGAGAGGCACTGCTCTGTCTCCACTGAGAGCAAAGGAGAAAGGATGGGACTTTAGCCAGAGGACAGCAGAAGGAAGGTCAGGAGGCATCCAGGAGCGAGAGTCCTGCTTTGCCCTTGACTTCTGAGACCAGACAAAAGTCAGGCCTGCTCTGGCCTCAATATCTCCCCCTGTATATGAAAGATGTACCCAAGGTCACTCTCTAGTAACTGCTTCTGTTTCCAACAGCCTGTGGCTCTTGGTGAGTATGTGAAATCGCTCCTGCTGCTGAGAATGGAAGGAGCTGGGGGCAGCTCTTCTCAGCCCTAGCCAGCCTCCAGGAGCCAGCCCATCGACATGCCTTTCCAAGGCAGGTTTCTCCTCATCCCCTCCCTTCCACCTCCACCATACACATGACTTTGTCTGCTTTAAAGGAGATTTTGGGTATTCTGCCCAGAGCCCAAGCCTTGCTAGCTAAAAGTCTGGGGAGAAGGGGGAGAGAGGGGCTCCCAGGATCTCCCTCTGGGGAGCTGATCAAAAACTAACTGGCTTTCCCATGCCTGCACCACCTTGTTTTCTTGGGGAAAAGGCTAGTGGAGAGAGCATCCCCAACTGGCTGAGTGTTCTGACATCAGTAGCCATTTTAATTTAATTCTCAGGGTCGGGGGAGCTTTGAGCTATTGTCCCTGCGTTTGTGTGGCTCCACATGACCTTTGGAGGCCAGCTGGGCCTATTGAGTAAGGACACTGGCTCCAGACAGTCCTGAGGGAGGCCAAGGGATGGGAAGCTGGGACCACTCAGGATTGAGGCAAACTCACATCTAGAGGAGGAGGAGCCATTGCCCACCTCCCTGCCCTCCCTCTGGCAGCACTGTGCCACGTTTGACTGAAATTTAATTAGATTGTAATGTAAGCAGGAATGAGCAAGGACTCTTAATTGAAAATTACATTTCCCTCTCCATCACAGCTCACAGCCTCGATGCCATCAGAGCTTCTGTAAACATGGCTAGCACCCTGCAGAGCAGGCCCCCAAGTCCTCTCCCTGGCCAGAGGCCAGCACCCCTTCCCGTACTGCAAAGCTGCAGGCAGGCCCAGTGGGGACATCACTTGCTAGGGAAAGCCTTAGCTGAGACTCTCCAGCTTTCCTCTGCTCCTCCCAGGTCACCCTGCCTCCTCATCGCTACAGACATGCCAAGTACCAGAAGCAGGAAAAAATAAAACCATGAGGAGCCCCCTACATGCATTTTCGCATTTGATCCTCAGATGGTTTCTATTCTTTCATATCCATTTTACAGGTAAGACTATTGAGGCTCAGAAGCTAGCCCACTCTTCTGTCTGCCTTGGTCACTGAAGAAGCTAGGATTTGAACATAGAAATAACTACCTCCAAAGCAGATAACAACCTTCCTTCCACTGCTCTGATGCCCCCCACACTGTGTCTTGGTAAGGAGCCAGGTGAGGGCAGAGCACTATCTAGTAAAACAGCTCCCCAACCACGGCAGATTGATCCAGAAGACACCTGACCCAAGAAAGGCTGTGCAAGGCTCTGTCCCTAGTGTATGAATTTTGAGAGGACAAATACAGAAGCTGGGTGTTGTTACTGGCAGTAGCTCGGGTTCCACCACCATCAGCTGCCAAAACCTAGGAGCTGGCCTCTAGTGCCCCCTTTACTTCTCCAGAATGCTCCTTGACTCTTCCAATCTATTTTGGGATTTGGGAAGGGTTTGTTTGCTTGCTTGTTTCGTTCAAAGTAGATTTCTGTTGCGTGCAACCAAAGAACTTTATTATGCATCTGAAGAGATCGGAAAAGGTATATAAACAAAGGGCCTTTGGCATTTTTGCTCCACCCAGTTGCTCAAAGCTTATTCTTCCCCATCCTCAATACTCACTTGCTCCAGCCAGGCCCGTCTCCTCTGCTCAAGCTGAGCCCATTCAGGCCCAAGCCACTTCTCTGCATACAGCACCCTCCCTACTTCAAACTCCACTTTTCCTCGAAGCAAAGAAATTCTACCCACTTTTCCAAGATACAACTCAACCACCTCAGCGTACTCTGAACAATTACAACACTGAAAATCCAGAATAATAATCAAACCCAACATATGATGCCTTGTATTGCCACTGACTTAGTTCATAAGGCTTTTGATCATAGAAATCTCATATTGTCCTGATGTTATAGAACAGAAAGGGCTTAGCACAGGCTGGAAGCAGAAAAAAATGCACTAAACTGATTGCAAGGATGGCCTGGCAGAGACTGCTTCCACTTGCTCAAAAACTGCTGCATTTTGCAGCTATACTGCACATCCCAGTCTCGTGGTGCTCAGGCACGGCCATATGACAGTGTTCCAGTCAATGAAATGTGAGCAGCACTGAAGTGTGCATTTTCCAGCCCAAGGCTTTAAAGGAGCAGGTATGGCCACCCACATCCTTCCCCTTCCTTTGGCTACATGCAGAAATCGAGTCCCTCCATTCTAAATCATTGTGTGGAAGAAGTCTCCTGCCAATAAGAACACCTGCTCCAGAAAATTATATAAATGAAAAATAAACTTCTATTGTATTTGATCGATCATACACTTTGTGGTCTATTTGTTAGAGTAGCTAGCACTACTACCTGCTACAGATGGTGATCAAAATGACACTGGAGAAAATAATGGTGTTTGTAGTGGTGATGATTGTGAAGATGGCCATGGTTATGGGGCTGTGGTAATAGTGGGAACGTCAGTGGTGGTGGTAGTGACGGTAACAGTGACAATTTTAATGACTATAAAGATGGGGCTGATATCATTAATGACTGTGATACTACTATGGCAATAATAATTTAATAGGCTGCTGATAAAGACTTTCCCTGTTACCACAGAACTAGGTCCTAAAACTAAAGAAAAAGAATCACTAAGTTCACCCTACTTAAATCAATATTCTCTATTTGGGGAAAATATAACCTTTTTATATTGATACCCCATCAAGTTGTGTCTTCAATATTCCAGTTACATCAGGAATGGGAACAGAGGTGATTCCTTAACTTTTTACAAAATGTTTACCAAGTGCCTACAAAATTCCAAGTCACATATTGAGGGGAATAATGTTGACAGTGACCACCATGGTGAAAATGATAATAGTTCTTGAGGGTCTCCCTTAGATGCCTGGGAGAGTCTGAGTTCCCTCTGCCCTCACTGTACCCCAGGCCATCTTCCCCTGTGATCAGGCATATCTGCTAGGATACTGGAGTGCTCACCAGTTAATAGAGACCCATTTTAATAAAGATTAAGCAAAATAGATGTTCATTGCTCACCCACGAAAACATCCAGGTCAGTCACCTAGGGGTGGGAATGGTTGGTGAGGTTGGTGAGGTACCTTACCTCATTAGTCTGTCCACCTCTGGTTCTGCCATCTTCATCACATAGCTTCCATTTCAAGGGCAGCTCCCAGGCTCAGGTCCACATCCAATCCCTTGGAAAGAAGAAGAGGAAAGGGAAGCCATGAACCTTCCTTTAAACAGAAACACCCCCCAAAGCTGCAGGTGCTATTTCCATTCAGATTCCACTGCATAGAACCTGGTCACTTGGCAACACCCATTACCAGGGAGGCTGGAACGTCATCTATTTAGTTGGGTGGCCACACGACCGGTGAGAAATTCCATTACTGTGTAAAAATGAGAGATGACTACTGGGGAATAGTTAGCAGTCTCTGCCACACAGTGGTGGCTCCATTGGTCAATGGGATCTTTTAAAATATATAAATTGGATCCTGTCACCCTCCCCCAAATTAAAATCTTTTTATTCCCTTAGAACAAACTCCAATTCCCCCACCATTGCCCACAAGGCCCTGTAAGATCTGAGGACACCTTCCCTCATTCAAACCTCATCTTATATGTCACTCTTCGAAGACTTACTCATAATCCTGTGCCCACATTGGCCACATTCTGTGAGATTACTGTAACATCTAAGTTCCTTGCCATGTTGTAGATTTTGGATTTTCTGTTCTGCCAAGAATGTTTTTCTCTCAACTGTGCTCATGGCTGGCTCCTCCTAATGTTGTGAGTCCAGAATAAATGGAAGCTCCCTACATAGGCCTTCCCTTGTCATCCTGTGTAAGCTAGACCCCCACCCACCTGCCAAGGTCACTATGTCACTATGTCACTTCATATGTTTTTCAGGACTCATCACCAATTGTAATATCTTGCTTATTTGTTTGCTTATTTATTTATTTATTTATTTATTTACTGTAAATATATAAATTTACAGCTTTTCCCCACTGGAAGATTAGCTCCTTGAGGTCTGGAACCCTGTCTTGTGTTTTCACTATAGAATCTCTATAACTAACATGTGTAGGGACTCAATAAATATTTGTTAAGTAACACTTATTTTCCAGGGCCTCCTCCTTCTTTTCCAAGACTAACTGTCAATCCGTATTCATAATCATCCCTGAAAAGAGTTAGGTAAGCAATTGGCCCCTGAATGTACCTACCTAACCACCTGCTTGGTAGAGAATGTCTGGCTTACTGGTAGCTCCTACCCTATGAAAGCAACACACAGAGCAAAAGAGAGAAATTGGACATGATTCCTGATATTAAGGCTTGGAGACCACATTGCTAACAAAATATGGCCCAGTGAATGTGTCAGGCTCTTCCCCTAAGAACCTTAAGGGGACAAAAGAGAGGGAGTCTGCCGTGATGAGGAAGAGAGGCACTACTCCCTAAAGCTAATGATTTGAGTAGATTACTAAACATGAAAATAAAAGACCAAAGTGAAGAAGTGACAAAGAAAGCAATTAGCCATGGTTGCCAGAAGATGGAGCTGCTGGTCTTAGACACCCCTTCACTCTCTGCCTAAATAAGGATAAGTCATGCCACGTCTCTGGACAGTAGTCTCCTCAGCTGTTAATAAGAGCATTGGACTAAGTCATTTCAACAGTGTCTTACAGCTACGATGGGCTATAGGGAAGAAGGGCTTTCTTCACTAGTCTTAAAGCCCACCAAGCTGCGGCACTGAATGCGTTCTGCTCCTAGCACCTCTCTGCTCCATGACTACATGGCTCCTTTTCTTCTCTTCTCTTTTCTTTTCTTTCTTTCTTTCTTTCTTTCTTTGTGTGTCTTGTTTTGTTTTTTTGTTTGTTTTTTGCTAAAGCAGTACTTTTGTTGCAGTTATTCAGTGATATTTTATACTTTAATTGTTATTTTTTTAGGTATTTGTTGTCTTCCTGTTTGTTTCTCCAAGTTTTTATTTAAATTCCAGTTAGTTAACATACAATGTAATATTAGCTTCAGGTGTAGAATTTATTGATTCATCACTTACATATATGGCTCCTTTTCTAATCAAACTCTTGTTCAGCACATCCTGAGTCCACAAACATTGGCAAAAGGGACTGGAGAGGGTCCTGTTGCTGGTCTAGCAAGCTGGTATCTGTGAAGTCGCCAAGAGTGGCTTCTTGCCTTCTTTGGATTCTTTGCTATAAGGAAGCAAGCACACTGGCACTCTGTTCCCTGAGCATCATGCCAGCAAGGAGACAAGTCTTGCTTGTTCAATAGCCATGAAATTCCTAACATGTATGGAGACCTTAGATATCAAGGTGAATGTTAACTTGTGAATGCTAAGTTAACATCATGGGTAGCAACTTTTCTGAACTGGAGGAAAACAAAACTCCAAACTGTCTATAGGCATTCCTCATAAAAGTCTACTTATAGAAAAAAGAGAGGGACAGAAAAATTCCAGAGTTTGGAACAAAAAAGAAAATACAAAACCAATAACCAAATATATTGATTATCTATTTTAAATCTATCTCTAGACTAGCAGCTGTGAGTGATGATGCCCACGATAGACGACAGCTTTAAGGTAACGTCTTTACATCACCTAACTTCTAGGAAATAGCAAAATGATGCAGGATGACAGGAAGCTTGTGGGAATAACATAGAGGTAATTATCTCTTAGAATTAGACTATTAAAAATTAATAAATTGCTAGAAAAAAACACAAGAAATAAAAAATCTGAATAATTCTATAATGATTAAAGAAACTAAAACTGTAAATTAAACAAAACTATTTCCACAAGGTAGGCCAAGATAACTATGCCAGAAAACTCTAAAAAACATTTTAAAAAAGAAATAAAGCCAGTATTATACACAGCCTTCCATAGATACAAAAAGAAGAAACATTGCCATCAGACTAGCATAACCCTATTAATTCCAATATCTGACAAGGACAATACAAAAGAAGAAAAATACTGGACAAACTAATGTATAAATAGGGTGCAAAAATTCTTTCAAAATGAGCGTGATTGGGAAAAAAAAAGTGATGGGGAAGAGGTTCAAGATGCTAGCACAGAAAGATTCTGACCTCAGCTTTTCTGATAGACACAACAAATCAACAGCTACATATGGAAAATTTCCTCTGAAAAAGTCCTGAAAATGAGATAAACATCACCTCCACAACAAAGGATAAAAAGGCCACATCAATAGGGTAGGAGATGCAGAAGCACACTCTCATCAAAAATCCCACCCCAAGCACAGTGACTCTCAGTTGGGAGGGACCTTGAAAAAGTAGAATTTTTTCCTGAGGGGTGAGGGGCTTGTACTCCACATCAGGCACCCAGAACCTTGGATCCTGAACCAGAGAGATAAGCTCCCAAATGTAAAACTAACAAGGATTACACCCAGGAGGACCAAAGAAGAGAGCCCACCCTTAAAGTGCTCATATGCAGATTCATTTGCCCCAGGACCCAATGCAAAAGAAGAACTTTGAAAATTACCTAGACCATATGTGAAGGAGACACACTTACTAATCTTAAAGAACATGCTGAAGAAGCAGGAACCTGTTAGGACTCCCTCGCAAGGGAAAAGCACTGGTAAGTACCATTTTTGTAATCTCAGTCTATCTTGCTAATGCTGGCACTGGCAGACACCATTTTGGCAATCTCATTCTAACTTGCTAGTGCAATTAGGTTTTTCCCATCCCCCTGAATCACACCCACAACACAGCCAGCTGGGTGAGCACTCAGCTACCCATGTGCTGGAGCCATGCCACAACCAGCCAGATAAGCATCCTGCCCCCACACCTTCACCAGAGCCACACTATATTCAGCCAAGCAACAACCCCACCCCCATTCCCACACATCCTGCAATCACAACACAGTCAGCTTCATCACAGCCAACCCTCCCCCCCATACCTCATCTGCATCACAGACAACCTGTAGAGCATCTGGCACCCCCACATGGCAGTTGGACCACAGCTGGTGAGGCAAATGTCCTGCCCCTCACCTACACTGCAACCCTGCCACAGCCAGTGGACTCATGCAGGCCACAAAGGGGATGCCCCTGGAGTCCCAAGCTCTGATGACCAGGGAGATTGAGTTTCTGGACCCCACAGTTCATCTTTTACACAAGACCATGCCTTCAACACTGGGAGAGATAGTTGTATCACCTCATACATTGACACAAACACAGAGAATTGGGTAAAGTGAGGAGACTGAGGATATGTTCCAAACAAAAGAACAAGACAACCTTAGAAAAAAGACCTTAATGAAACAGAGGTAAGGAATCTACCTGGTAAAGAGTTCAAAGTAATGATCATAAAGATGTTTACAAAACTAGGGATAAGAATGAAAAAACACAATGAGAAATTCAACAAGGAAATAGAAAATATAAGAAAGTACCAAACAGAGGTCATGAAGCTGAAGAATACAAAGGTTGAACTGAAAAAATATACTAATGGGTTTAACAGCAGACTGAAGGAAGCAGAAGAAAGGATCAGCAAGCTGGGAGAGAAAGCAATGGAACTCACCCAAACAGAGCAGAATTTTAAAAAGTGAAGATACCTTAAGGGACCTATATGACAACATCAAGCAGAACAACATCCATATTACAGTTTCCAAAAGGGGAAGAGAGCGGGAAAGGGGCAGAAAATTTATTTAAATAAATAATGGCTGAAAACTAACCTAATCTAGAGAAGAAAACAGACATCTTGGTCTAGGAAACACAGAGAGTTCCAAATAAGATCCACACCCAAATAGAACCCACCAAGGGTTGTGAACCCAAATAGATCCACACCAAGACACATTACAATTAAAGATAAGAGAATCTTAAAAGCAGCAAAAAAAATACAACATGTTATGTACTTAGGAAACCTCATAAGGCTACCAACTGATTTCTCAGCAGACACTTTGCAGGCCAGAAGGGAGTGGCATGAGATATTCAAAGTATTGAAAGAAAACAAAAATCCAACCAAGAAAACTTTATCTGCCAAACTTATTATTCAGAATAGAAAAAAGAGATAGTTTTTCAGATAAGCAAAAGCTAAAGTTAATCACCTTTAAACTGGTCTTACAAGAAATGTTAAAGGGACTTTTTTAAGCTGAAAAGATAACACTAATTAATGACAAGACAATGTACAAAAGTAAAAATATCACTGGAAAAGGTAAATATTTTTAAAGGCAGTAGATTAATCACTTATAAAAACTTTGAAGGTCAAAAGACATAAGTAGTAAAATTAGCTAAAACTACAATAATTAGTTAATGAATACATAAAATAAAAATACGTGAAATGTGACATCAAAAATAAAACATGAAGGAGGAGTAAAAATATAGATTTTGGGCTATATTCAAATTTAAGTTGCTATCAACTTAAAATAGACATATATATATATACACACACATAGATATCTATGTGTGTATGTATATATATATATATATGTGTGTGTGTATATATATATATATATATACACACACACACACATATATATAGGATGTTATATGTGAAGCGCACAGTAACCACAAAGCAAAAATTTATAATAAATACACAAAAGAAATGCAAAAGGACTTTAACATAACACTAAGGAAAGCTGATGAGGGACCATAAGGCAAACTGAGGGCCAAGCACAAGCTAGTCACAACCCCTCACCCCACCAGGTGGGATATGTGTGATATTCCTCAAGCATTCCTGGCTGCTCAAGAGCAAAAAAAAGGACAGAAAACAAATGGTTAAACTGATAGTCTCCATCAGTTGACAAATATTTTAGTAATATTACAAGAAAAAAGCAATCTTATCAATAGCCTAATCTCCAGGAACTCCCTACTACCTTAATGGTAATGCTTTGCTAGAGGGAAAAACAACTTTAGCTTGACAATAGTTAGGTCTCCAGTAATGGAAATCTATATGGCATATGGAAATCCCTTTAAGAAACTTCCCCTTGACTTTCCCTGCCCCAACTCCACAGTATTTAAGCAGTCACTCTGCACAACCCCTGTGCAGCTTTCTGCCCATGGGTCCTGTCCCCATGCTTTAACTTTTTCACCAAAGGTATCTTCAAGAATTCTTCCTTGGCCATCAGCTCCAAACCCCAAGAACCCCACCAATACCCCCAAACCCCATCAAAATCTATAAAACCACAAAGGAAGACAGAAAGAGAAGAAAGGAACAGAGAGGAACTATAGAAATAGGCAGAAAACAATTAACAAAATGGCAATAAGCACATATCCTTCAATAATCACCTTAAATGTAAAGAGCCTAAATTGTCCAATTAAAAGACATACAGCAGCTGAATAAATAAATAAAAAAAAACAAGGTTCATCTATATGCTGCTAACGAGAGACTCACTTTAGAAGTAAGAACACATTCAGAATGAAATTGAACAGATAGAGAAAGATATTCCATGCAAATAGAAATGAAAAGAAAGTTGGTGTAACTATACTTATATCAGACAAAATAGACTTTAAATAAAGACTAAAAAAGACAAAGAAAAACATTACATAATGATAAAAGGGTCAATCAACAAGAAGATGTAACATTTATAAATATATATGCATCCAACATAGGAACTACAAAATATATAAAGCAAATATTAACAGACACAAAGGGAGAAAATGACAGCAATATAATAATAGTAGGAAATTTTAAACCCCACTTACATCAATGGATAGATCAGACAGATAGAAATTCAATAGGGAAATATCAACCTTAAATGACACATAAGAGCAAATGGGTTTCTCAGTGACATCATCAAGTGTAATAATATTTGCATTATAGAGATCCCAGAAGGAGAAGAGAGAAAGAAAGGGTTAGAAAACTTACCTGAACAAATAATAGCTGAAATATGCCTGAAAAATACCTGAAAACATACCTAATCTGGGGGAGAAAACAGAAATCCAGGTCCAGGAAGCACAGAAAACCCCTAACAAGGTTAACCCAAGAGGTCCACACCAAGACACATAATAATTAAAATGGCAAAAAGTAGTAACAGAGAATTCTTTAAGTGGCAGGAGAAAACAGTTACATACAAGGAAAACCCCATAAAGCTATCAGTTGATTTTTCAGCAGAAACTTTGCTGGCCAGAAGGAGTGGCATGACATATCAAGTGCTGAAAGGAGAAAACCTGCAAGCAAGAATACTCTCCCCAGCAAGATTATCATTCAGAATAGAAGGAGAAATAAAGAGTTTTCCAGACAAACAAGTTAAAGGAGTTGATCACCTTTAAATCAGTTCCACAAGAAATGTTAAAGAGAAGACTTTAAGTGGAAAGAAAAGGCCAAAACTAGAAGTAAGAAAATTTGAAAGGAAAAAACATTTTACAGGTAAAAGCAAACATATACTTAAGGTAGTAGGTTAATCACTTTTAAGCCAATATAAAGGCAAAAACACAAAAGTAGTAGAATCAATTATATCTACAAAGATTAATCAAGGATACACAAAATTAAAAGATGTGAAATATGACATCATATACATAAAATATGGAAGGAATAAAAATTTCGTGCTTTTAGAATGTGTTCAAACTTAAGCAAACATCAACTTACTACAAACTCCTATACACATAAGATATTATATATGAACGTAATGACAACCACAAATCAAAAACCTATAGCAGATACACAAAAAAATAACAAGCAACATTAAAGAAAGATATCAAACTACAAGGGAAGGAACCAAAGAAAAAGAAAGAAAAGAGAAGAACTACAAAACAACCAGAAAACAATTAACAAAATGACAGGACATACATATCAATAATTACTTTAAATGTAAATGGACTAAATACTTCACTCAAAAGACATAGAGTGGCTAAATGAATAAAAAATTTTTAAAAAGACCTATCTATATGCTCTCTTCGAGAGACTTACTTCAGACCTAAAGACACATACAGACTGAAAGTGAAGGGCTATAAAAATATAAATCATGCAAATGGAAACAAACAAACAAACAAACAAAAAGCTGGGGTAGTAATACTTATACCAAACAAAATAGATCTTAAAACAAAGACTGTGGCAACAAAGAAAGACACTACATAATGATAAAGGGATCAATACAAAAAGAGGATATAATTATTAAAAATATTTATGCACCTGGGGTGTCTGGATGGCTAGGTCAGAAAAGTATGCAACTCTTGATCTTGGAGTCATAAATTCAAGCCCCACATTTGGTGTAGAGATTACTAAAATAAATAAAACTTTAAAAAAATATATATCTATGCACCCAAAAAAGGAGCATCTAAATACATAAAGCAAATAATATCAGGAGATAAAGCAAATATTAAAAGCAAATATTAAAAGGAGAAATTGACAGTAATATAATAATAGTAGGGGACTTTAATACCCCACCTACTTCAATGGATAAATTATCCAAACAGAAAATCAACCAGAAAACAGTGGCTTTGAACAGCACATTAAGCCAGATGGACCTAACAGATATATACAGAACATTCCATTCAAAAACAGCAGATTACACATTCTTTTCAAGTGTACATGGGACATCCTCCACATATATCACATGTTAGGCCACAAAACAAATCTCAGTAAATTTAAGAAGATTGAAATTATATCAAGCATCTTTTCTGACCACAACAGTATGAATCTACAAATCTACAAATTCCAGAAAATATCTGGAAAGAAAACAAATTCATGGAGGCTAAACAAAATCCTACTAAATTCCACTAAATCCTACTAAAAGTCAATCAAGAAACCAAAGAGGAAATTTTTAAAAAATTCATGGAGATAAGTGAAAGTGAAAATGTAATGGTCCAAAATTTTTGAGACACAGCAAAAGCAATTCGAAGAGGGAAGTTTATAGCAATACAGGTCTTACATCAAGAATTAAGAAAAAATTGCAAATAAACAACCTAACCTTACATCAGAAGGAGCTAGGAAAAGAACAAAGTTCAAAGCTAGCAGAAGGAAATAAATAATAAAGATTATAGCAAAAGCAAATTAAATAGAGACAAAAAAATTATTATTATTATTATCATTATCATTATTAACAATAATATTATTGTTAACAACAATACATTGTAACAATATATTATAAAAATATATAATAAAGAAGAATAATATACAATAATTTTGTATACAATAATATAATATACAATAATAATAAAACAAAAAGCTGGCTCTTTGAAAAGATAAACAAAATTTATAAACTTTTAGCCAGACTCATCATGAAAAAGAGAGAAGACTCAAATCAACAAAATGAGAAATGAAGAATAACAAACCCACAGAAATACAAAAGATCATAAGAGACTACTATGAACAATTATATGCCAACAAATTGGACAACCTAGAAGAAATGGATAAATTCCTAGAAACACATAATCTTCCAAAATCAAGTCAGGAAGAAATAGAAAATGTGAACAGACTGATTACTAGCAATGAAATTAAATCACTAATCAAAAAACTCCCAACAAACAAAAAAGCCTAGGACCACATGACTTTACAGATGAGCTCTACCAAACATTTAAAGAACAGTTAATACCTATTCTTCTCAAACTGTTCCAAAATAATACAAGAAGGATAAGTTCCAAATTCATTCTATGAGGCCAGCATTACCCTGATAACCAAACCAGATAAAAACACCACAAGAAAAAGAAACTATAGGCCAACATATCTGATGAACATAAATACAAAAATCTACAACAAAATATTAGGAAACTGAAATCAACAGTAAATTTTAAAGATTATTTACCACAATCAAGTAAGATTTATCCCAGAGATGCAAGGTTAAATAATCACAAATCAATAAATGTAATACACCACATTAACCAAAAAAAAATGATAAAAATCATTTGACCATATAAATAGATACAGAAAAAGCATTTGACAAAATAAACATCCACTTATAATAAAAACTCTCAATAAACTGGGTTTAGAGGGAACATACCTCAACATAATAAAGACCATATATAACAAACCCTCAACTAACATCATCCTTAACAGGGAAAAACTGGAAGCTTTCCCTCTAAGATCAGGAAAAAGACAAAGATGTCAACTCTCACCACTTTTATTCAACATAGTACTAAAAGTCCTAGCTGCAGGAAGGAAGGAAAGAAATTGGTTAGGAAGAAGTAAAACTGTCACTATTTGTCATATGGCATGATACTATATGTAGAAAACCTTAAAGACTCCACCAAGAAACTATTAGAACTGATAAATGAGTTTAGTAAAGTTTCAGGATACAAAATTAATATATATCTAGAAATCGATAGCATTTCTATACTAATAACAAAGTAGCAGAAATAGAAATTAAGAAAACAATCCCATTTACTATTGCACAGAAAATAATAAAATACCTAGGGATAAATTAAACCAAGAAGATGAAAGGCCTCTACTCTGAAAAACTATGACATTGATTAAAGAAACTGAAGACAACCAAACAAATGGAAAGGTATGCCATACTTACAGACTGGAAGAATTAATATCATTAAAATCTCCATACTACCCAAGCAATCTACAGATTCAATACAATCCCTATCAAAATATCAATAGCATTTTTCACAGAACTAGAGCAAATAATCCTAAAACTTGTATAGAACCACAAAAGACCTCAAATAGCCAAAGCAATCTTGAGAAAGAAGAACAAAGCTGGAGGTAACACAATCCCAGATTTCAAGCTATACTACAAAGCTATAGTAATCAAAATAGTATGGAAATGACAAATAGATTCATATATGAATAGAACAGAACAAAGAGCCCAGAAATAAACTCACATGTATATGATCAATTAATCTACAACAAAAAAGGCAGGAATATACAATGAGCAAAAGATAGTCTTTTCAAAAAATGGTGTTGGGAAAACTAGATAGCTACATGCAACATAATGAAACTAGATCACTCTCTTACACCATACACAAAAGTAAACTCAAAAGGCATTAAATAACTGTGTGACAGCTGAATGTGACACTTGAATGTGACACTTGAATGTGACACTTGAAACTCCCAAAAGAAAACATAAGCAACAATCTCTTGGACATCAGTCATAGCAACACTTTTCTGGATCTGTCTCCTCAGTTAAGGGAAACAAAAGCAAAAATAAGCTATTGGGACTACACCAAAATAAAAGCTTTTGCACCATGAAGGAAATCATCAACAAAATGAAAAGGCAACCTACTGAATGGAAGAAGGTATTTGCAATTGACATATCTGATAAGGAGTTATTATCTAGAATATATAAAGAATTCATATAGCTCAATACTAAAAAAAAAAAAAAATTCAATTTAAAAATGGGCAGAGGACCTGAATAGACATTTTTCCATAGAAGACATACAGATGGCTAACACACATGAAAAGATGCTCTACATCACTAATCATCAGGGAGATGCAAATCAGAACCACAATGAGATACCACCTCACACCAGGCAGATTTATGGCATCATAAATGGCATTATCTCTTAAATTTCATTTAATTCATTGTATTTCTACAATTGATTTTTGTGTTTGTATATTGACCTGTATTCCTGCAAAATGCAACTATTTTTTCAGCTTTTTTCTTTTGTACTGTCAATGCTTATGCTTATGCAATTTATGAATAAAGAGAGTTTTATTTTGTCCTTTCTAGTCTTCTTCTTTGCCTGGCTAGGGCCTCCAGCACAATGTTGGACAGAAGTGCTGAGAGTGGCTGGGAAGGAAAAAAGAAGTAATGCCATTTATGATGGCATCAAAAAATATCAAGTATGTAGGAAGAAATCCAGTGCCATCTTGGAGCCAACTTCTACCTGCTCGTGACAGCCAATTGAACACATTTACATTCATTTTCTACTGTAGCATAACAAATTAGCACATACACAACACCTGTGTATTACACTTCACATTCTGAAGGTCATAACTTTGCACAGTGTGGCTGGGTTCTCTGCTCAGGGTCTCTCAGGGCCAAAACCAAGTTGTCAATGGGCTGAGTTCTCATCTGGAGGCCCTGGAGAAAAATGTACTTCCAGCCTCATTTCATTGTTGGCAGAATTCAGTTCCTTGCAGTTGCAGGACTGAAGTTCCCATTTTCTTGCTGGCTGTCAGTCAGGGGCACTCTAAGCAACTCATTCCTTGCCATATGGCCCCCTCCAGCAACAGAGAATTTCTTGCACCTCAAATTTCTCTAGTGCTTCAAATCTCTTTCTTTCTAGTGACCACACACAAAAAACTTTCTACTTTTAAAGTGCTCATGTGACTATGTCACATTCATCCAGATAATGTCCCAATCTAAGGTCAGATGTGCAACATAACTTAATCACAGAAAAATCCATCGTCTTCATGGTCCTGGGACTTTGCATGGCATATAAACAAGAAAAAGGGTAATCTTGGGAAATATTTTAGAATCCCACCCAACACAGTCTGCTCTCTGGACCTTAAATATTTACATCCTCTCAAACGCAAAAACATACTCACTTCTTCCAAGATTGGCATTATTCTCACCTCATTACAGTCCAATTCAAAATCCAAGTTCTCACATAAATCTTTTCAGCTCAAAAGCCAAAATCTCATCATATAAAATATCTAGTCAGGTGTGGATGAGGCTCCTAGGTGAAATCCATCAGTACAGCTCCAAGGCATATTTATTCTCCATCTGTGGGCCTGTGAAACTAGAAACTGTTATCTGCCCTAACATTCCCATCATACAATTGTGGGACAACTATACGGTAATGGTTACGCACATTCTGGTTCAACAAAGGAAAAGTGGAAAGAAAAAAGTAGTCACCAGTCCAGAACAGTTTTGTAATTAAGCCAGGCAAACACCAGCCAGAGGTCCTTGATTAGGCTTCCTGGCCTGAGAATTACCCTCTGTGGCTCCTGGCTCCACCTTCCGAGTTATCCTTATGAAAGACAGCATGTGTTTGCAAAAAAGTGTTGTGTGTTTTAGACAAAAGCCACATTCACACATCATTTCAAAATAATCCCTTCTCCATCTTGGACTTCCTATGAGAAGGCTGACGGACAAACCTTCTAAGCTTCCCAGAAGCCCTCTGGCTTGAGAAGACCTATAGGAGCTCCCTTAACCCCTTAGATTCTGTGTGGCTGAATACTCTGACTCTCTTTATCTTCCCAGGGCTTCAGCAAAGGGCTTTTCAATCACACACAGCCCTTTCTCTGAGCCACACTTACAACAGTCATTGTGACTTAACATCTTTTGCCATCTGGAGAAGGTGAGAATTTGCAAAATCATCCAGTCCTGGTTCCTTTTTGTTTACAGTTCTTCCCTCAATTTTGCTTTCTCTTTCATTTTACCATAAGCAACAGAAGAAACCAGGGAGTACCTTCAGCACTTTGTTTTGAAATCTCCTTAGCCATATAGGTAAATTCACCTCTAATAGATTCTGCTTTCTACATAACTGCAGACCCAATTTTGTTAAGATTTTGTAAGAAGGCTAACTCTCCCTCCAATTTCCAATAATATATTCCTTACTTAATTCTGATCCCTCACCCAGAGTGTTCTCAAATTCCAGATTTCTATTAGTAGTCTGTTCACAGCTAATTTAGGTTTTCTCTAAGGCAATTTAGGATATCTCTATAATGCTCACTTCCTTCTGAGCTTTCACTAGCAGAACTTTTAATGTCCATATTTCTAGTATCAGTTTGTTCAAGGCAATTAAGAGTTGTTTTTTTTTATATCTTACTCCCCAAAATTCTTTCAGCTTCTGCCAATGGACTGATTCCAAAGTTACTGCAACATTTGTATTCAAACTTTGCAATCAGTGAATGTTCACAGATAAGGCGTAGTACAAAGAGACCCCATGTGTCCATTGCCCAGTTTCCCCTGATGGTTACATGTTGCAAAACAATCACAACTGGATATTGACATAGATATAGTCAAAATGCTGAACAGTTTCAACACCGAGTACTCTTCATGTCACCATTTTATACCCACCCCCAGCTCCTTCCTCTCTGATCCCTTGGAACTACTAATCTGTTCTCAATTTCTATAATACTGACATTTCAAGAATGCTGTAAAAATGCAGTCATACAATATCGAACACTTTGAGATAAACTATTTTTCACATGGCATGACTCCCTGAGAGTTCGTCCAAGTTGTGGCATGTATCATAGCTCATTCCTTTAATTGCACAGTAATATTCCACAGGATGGATGTACCACAGTTTGTTTGACCATTCACCCATTGAACAACATCTTTGTTGTTTCCATTTGGGGGCTTTAAAGCTGCTATGAATATCTGTGTAGTTTTTGTGTGAATATTTTTTATTTCTCTGAAACAAACACCAGAGTGCAACACTAGGTTGTATGGCATGTATGATCACGTTTTAAGGCACTGCCAGACTATTTTTCAGAGTGGCCATACCATTTTACCTTCCCATATGTACGTATGAGTGATCTAATTTTCCTTCATCCTTGCCAGCATTTGATATTATTATTTTTTTTAATTTTAGCCATTCCGACAAGTGTGTAATAAACCTCTTTGTGTTATGATTTACACTGACTAATGCATGTTGAACATTTTTACATATGCTAGCTTTCCATTTGCATATCTGACTGGTGAAAAGTCTGTTCTTTCATGGCATTTGTCCATTTTCTAACTAGATTGTTCACTGTTGAGTTTTGAAAATCCATTATACATTCTAGATACTAGTCCTTTGTCAGATATGTGGTTTGCAAATATTTTCTCTTCACATTATCATTTTCACAGGATCCTTCACAGAGGAAACTTTTTATTTTGATGAAGTTCAATATATCAATTTTTCCTTTTTGGTGTTTTTAAAAATTTTTTTAAGGTTTTATTTTTAAGTAATCTCTACACCCAATGTGGGGCTTGAACTCACAACCCTATGATCAAGAGTCACATATTCTACTGACTAAACCAGCCTGGTGCCCTTTTTTGGTGTTTTTGATGCCAGGTCTAAAAACTTTTATCTAACTTTAGATTAAAAACACAAAAGAAAGTCCTGTGTTACCTTCTAAGTTTTATAATTTTACATTTTACATTCAAGTCTATGATCCTTTACAAGTATAATTTTTCATTTAAGCTGTGAGGTTTAGGTGAAGGTTCTTTTTTTTGCTTATCTATATCAAATTTTTCCAGCACTGTTTGTTGAAAAGGCTGTCCTGCTTCTATTGAATTGTTTTTGTGTCTTTATCAAAAATGAGTTGAGGATATTTGTGCATGTCTATATATGGGTCCTCTAATATGCTGCATTGATCTATGTGTCTATCCCTCCACCAATATCACAATGTTGATTACTATAACTACATACTAAATATATAAGTATTTGGGGTAAAATGATTAACCCTACTTTGTAATTCTTTTAAGATTATTTTAGCTATCAGGGTGCCTGGGTGGCTCAGTTGATTGAGCGGCTGACTATTTTGCTTCAGGTCATGATCCCCTGGTCATGGTATGAGCCCCACGTCAGGCTCTGTACTGAATGTGCAGCCTGTTTAAGATTCTCTCTCTCTCTCTCTCTCTCTCTCTCTCTCTCTCTGTCCCTCCCTTGCTCTCTCCCTCTCTCTCTCTTTCAAATAAAAACATATACATATTATTTTAGCTATTCTAGTTCTTTTAAATTTCCATATAAATTTTAGAACAATCTTGTCCATGTCTATAAAAAAAAAGTCTTGCTGGGGTTTTGATATAAATTGCATTAAGCCTGCATATCAAATTGAGGAGCGTTGGTTTCTTTACTATATTGAATTTCCCAATCCATGAACATGGTGTATTTGTCCATTCATTTAAATCTTATATTATTTTCATCAGGATTTTGCAATTTTCAGTACATAGATACTATACATATTTAAAGTTTACACATAAATTTTTCATTTTCTTTGATTGATTATAAGTGGCACTGTATTTTTAATTTCAGCTTTGTAGTATTAATACATAGAAATGCAACTGATATTCATGTTGATGTATCCTGTGACCTTGCTGAACTCACTTGTTAGTTCTAGGAGGATTTTTATTTTTTTCATATATTCCTTGGGATTTTCTATATAAATATCATGACATCTGCAAATCTAGACAGTTTTATTTCTTCCTTCACAATCTGTATGTATTTTCTTTTTCTTGACTTATTACAGTGGCTATAACTTCCAGTAAGAGTAAAGAGTATTGAGTAAGAGTAGTGAGAGCTGACATCCTTGCCTTGTTCCCAATCTTAGGGGAAAACACTCAGTCTTTCACCATGAAACATCACTTGATGTTAGCTATAGTTTTTTATTTTTAGATGCTCTTTATCAAGTTGAGATAGTTTCCCCTCTATTCCTAATTTGCTGAGAGTTTTTTTAATAAATGGTGTTGGGCTTTGTTAAATGCTTTTTCTGCATATTAGCTTGTTAATATGATAGATTACATTGATTTTAAAATGATGAACCAGCCTCGCCCACCCAAAATAAACTCCATTTGGTCATGGTGTATGACAATTTTGCACATTGTTGAATTTGGTTTGCTAATACTTTGACAGCATTTTTTGCATATAACCTAATGAAAAATATTGGTCTGTAGGGTTTTTGTTGTTGTTGTTGTTTTGTTTTGTTTTGTTTTTGGTCCTTTGTTGTTATTTTTGCAGTGTCTTTGTCTGATTTCATATTAGGATAATACTGGCCTCATAAAATAAGTTGGGAACGTGTTTTCTTTTCTCTAGTAGAGATTCTGTAAAATTGGCATCAATTTTCCTCTAAATGTTCAGTAGAATTCACTGGCAAAACCACTTAGACTTGACAATATCTGACTTTTTAATTACAAATTCAATTTCATTGAATTGTTTCATCTTGATTGAGTTTTGGTAGCTTGCAGTTTTTTAAGAATTGGTCCATTTGTTCTAAACTGTTGAATTTATGAGTGTAAAGATGTTCATAGTGCTTCCCTTATTATCCTTTTATTGGTTATAGGCTCTGTATTTATATCCCATTTCATTCCTGATATTGATTACTTGTGTCTTCACTCTGTTAATTTTATTTTTAATCTGTCTTGCTACAGGTTTATCAATTCTATTAATTTTTTTCAAACAGCTTTTGCTGTTTCATTGATTTTCTCTACTGGTTTCCTGGTTTGTTTGTTTTTCTGCTTTTATATTTATTATTTCCTTCCTACTGCTTACTTGACATTTATTTTGCTCTTCTTTTTCTATTTTCTTCAGGTAGGTACTTAAATTATTGATTTAAAACTGTTTCTCTTTTCTTAGGAAAGCATTTACATACAGTAAGCTATAAATTTTCCTCTCAGAATTGCCTTAGCTATGTCCCACATATGTTAATATCTTATATTTTCATTTCATTTGTCTTTTATATTTATTTATTTGGACTTATCTTTTTTTTTTCAATATATGAAATCTATTGTGAAATTGGTTTCCATACAACACCCAGTGCTCATCCCAAAAGGTGCCCTCCTCAATACCCATCACCCACCCTCCCCTCCCTCCCACCCCCCATCAACCCTCAGTTTGTTCTCAGTTTTTAACAGTCTCTTATGCTTTGGCTCTCTCCCACTCTAACCTCTTTTTTGGACTTATCTTTTGACTCATGTTTTATTTAGAAGAGTGGTTTTAATTTCCAAGTGTCTAAAATTTTTTCTGTGGTCTTTGTATTATTGATTTCTAGTGTGATTCCATTATGGTCAGAAAAAAAAAATTATGATTCCAACTCTTAAATTTTTGGAGATTGTTTTATAACCCAAGATATAATCTATCTTGATAAATAATCCATGGGTGCTCAAGGAAATGTTTATTTTGCTGTTGGGTGGAAAGTTCTATGCATATCTATTAGGTCTTGGCTTAATATTGTTCAAGTCTTCTATTTCCCCAAGTTTTCTGGTTCTGTCCTCTGCCATTCCCACTCCACTACTGAGCCCATGCAGAGTTTTCTATTTTAGTTATTTTTATTGAGTCCTATAATTTCCATTTGATTCTTTTTTCTGTAACTTCTTTCTCCTTACTGATATTTTCTATTCTTTCATTTCCAGGGAAACCATGCTTGTTTGTTGAAGTATTTCATGATGGCTACCCTGAAATCCATGTCAGATGGACCCGACCTGATCCATCTCAGTGCTACCATCTGGTCATTATTTATTCTCATACCTGTTGTGATTTTCTTGTTTTTTGGTATGATATTCAATTGTGATCTGGGCATTTTTGAAGTTATAGCATGAGATTCTGGATCTTATTTAATCTTCCCTTTGTTAGGCAGACAATCTCCTTGTTGAAATATAGCCTAAGAGCCAGTGGTTGTGTATGCTCAGCTTCCCCCTGGGCTTGCTGACAGCACTTTTGGAAAAGCAGGACAGTGACTCACACTGCACCTTTGCAGGTGAGTAGGGTGGCAGTTTAACTCCCCCCTCAACCCCCACTAACACTTTCCTGGGACAATGGGGTGCTCCCAGTACAGACTCCTTGCTTCCATGTGGGGATGTAAGATCAGCTCCCTGCTGGGCACCACAGCCACCGGAAAGGGGGAGAAGTGCTGACTCACGTGCTTTACTGCTGCAGGATGCCATCAGAAGGATCGCTGAGCCTGCTGACACCTGGGAAGAGACAGGGAAGCTGAGCACAGACGCGCCCCATTGTTACCGTCTTGTTCCACTTTTTGACACCAAGTGAGAGCAAAGGCTTGTCTTGCTCCCACTGCCTCATTAATTTTTGTAGGGAAGGAAAAAGCTCCTCTACTGTCTTAGGTTCAGTGACTGGGGTCCAAGAATCAAACTAATAAAAGACAAATTAATAAGAGAAAAAATGCAGTTTATTTATGTGTGTAGTGTGCATTCATGCAGGAGAACTAAGTGATGACTAATTCAAATAGGTAGTTAGAATTTGGGACTTATATACCATCTAAAAAGAGTAATAAATTTGTGAAGAAGTTCTAAGACAAAGGAAAAGGAATTTGAACTTCTAAAGGCAGTATTTTATAGAAAGGTGAGCATATGGGGAAAACTAATAGAAAATAAGTGTTATTTTATTAAGGTTTGTTTGTTCAGACCCAACCTGGAGTCAATGACAATTCTGAAGTAGGAAATCTGAAAAAACAGAGCAAACAAACAAACAAAATGAAAGAAATACACTCAAATACAGGGAACAGTCTGGTGGCTTTGAGAGAGAAAGGGAGTTGTGGATGGGGCAAAGTAGTTGAGGAGGATTAAGAGGTACAAACTTCCGGTTATAAAATAAATAAATCACAGGGATGAAAAGTATGGCATAGAAAATATAGTCAGTATTACAGTAACGATGTTGTATGGTGACAGATCACAACTACACTTATCATGGTGAGGACTGCATCATGTATAAACTTGTCACATCACTATGTTGTATGCCTGAAACTAATATAACATTGTATGTCAACTATACTTCAATTAAAAAAAAAAAAGAACAAAGTGAAGAGACTACCAAATTTCAAGATGTATATAAAACCACAGTAAAGACTGTGTAGCACTGGCATGGGGTGAGGATATAAACCAATAGAACAGATTTTTTTTAATCCCAGAAAAAGACTCACACTTACATAGTCACTTTATTTATCACACAGGCAGCTACCATTCAGTGGGGGAAAGAATGGTCTTTTCAATATATGATACTGGAACAATTTGATACTCATATGGGAAAAAATAAACTTCAACTCTTTTCCCTACAAAAAGGAATTTGTGAAAGATAATAGACCGAAATGTGAAAGGTAAAACACTAAGGATTCTAAAGAAAAATATAGGAGAATATCTTCACAAACTTAGGGTAGGCAAAGATTTCTTAAACAGAGCACGTTAAAAAATGAAAGTTAAAATTGATTAAAATTAAGAGCTTCTGTTCACTAGAAGACATCGTTAAAACAGTAGGAATATGAACCACGGATGAGAAGATATTTGCATTACATAAATTCAGCATAAGACTTGTATCCAGAATATGGAAAGAACTCTTACAAATGAACAGGGTTTTTTTAAGTTTATTTTTTTATTTTGAGAGAAAGTGAGGAAGAATGTGCACACTCACACGCATGAGCAAAGGAGGAGCAGAGAGCAAGAATCCCAAGCAGGCTCTGCACTGACGGGGGCTCAGACTCCAGAACAGTGAGATCATGACCTGACCTGAAATCAAGCATCGGACGCTTAACCACTAAGCCACCCAGGTGCCCCAAATGCATTATTTTTTAAGACAGTCAGCCTCATAGAAACATAAGCGAAAGACTTGTACTTTCTAAAAAAATATATCTGAATGACCAATAGGTATATGAAAAGGTGTCAACATCTTTACTCCTCAGAAGAACTATCACAAGATACACTATATTGCTAGAAAAGCTAAAATTCAATATACTGGCAAGGAGATGTGTTACTGAAACTCCCATACATTGCTGGTGGCAATACAATTAGACAACCACATATATGCTATCACTTGGCAATTCCACTCTTGAGTGTGTTCACTAATAAGAATATAATAGAATTTTTAATGGCATTTTATTTTTCGTTGTTAATGAATAACTTTTGAGTCTACTAGAAGAGTGTAATAGTTATAGCAGATAAAAAACTGTACATTATAGGATAAAAATATTAGGTTATACAAAGTTAACCTGTACAGTTGTCATTCTGTACAGAAGTTTGTATATATGATAGCTCTTAGAAGTTCAGTTTTAATTTTTTGGTCCTTCCATTTATTGTAGTAGGCACTTACAAATGATTCTCAACATATGTTAATTTTTAACTGCTGGAAGTGTAGAAAAACACAAATTAAGTTTATTGATTGTTTTTTTCTAAGCTCCAAAGTCCTAAAAATGTTAATGGACAATGATTTAAAAAGATAGTAATAGAATCTTCTTTGTGGCTTTATGTACAAATGGAAGCCAACTCAATTATCCACCAGCAGTAGACTGGATATATAATTTATAGTGTGTTCATACAATGAAATACTTCTTAGCAATGAACAAAAATAAACTACAGCCACACACAAGGGAATTATTCACATATAATGATGAGTGAAAGCAAACACAAAAGAGTATATAAAGTATAATCCCATTTATATGAAATTCAAGAAGAGGCAAAGTAATCCTTTTACATATATCAAAGGCATTTGGGAGATAATTAGGGAAATATAAATAAGTACTGGATATCTGGCAGCATTAGATATTTATTTTTTCTCAAGAATGATGAAGGTATTGTTGCCTTTCATCTGAAATAATTTCAAGTGTCATGATATTTGCAACCTGCTCTTAAATAGCTCTTGTGAGTGTGTGTGTGAGTGTGCGCAAAGTGAATACTCAGGTCATCTATTATTTTCACTATCAGAAAAAAATAAAGCTATTTCATTTTGAAAAAAAAATGGGAAAGAACTACAATTTTCTCATAAAAATACAATATAAACACTTCATTTTAGAATAAATTTTTAATCAGGGCATAAAGGGAAAGATTGATATATTTGACTGTATTAGAGTTAAGAACTTCTTTCATCAAAAGACATTGCAAAGAAAGAGAAAAGATCAAAGAAAGCCACAAAATGGGAGAAGATATCCAAGAGTGCTTGTTTTGTAATAACTCATTTGCCTGCATATTTATATTTTTATGTACTTCTACATATGGTTTTTGTATTCCACAAAAGCAAATAAGGTAAGAAAAGAAATTGGGCTGTAGAGGACCAGGTGGGTTTGACTCGTCAGTAGTGGCCCTAAGGGGGTTTTTATCATGATTGTTAAATGGGTCATTTAGCTGCAAGGAGGGGTAGCATTGTGGTCTGTGGAGGCATTGAAAATAAACAAATAAATAATAAAACAAACAAGCAATCTTCTCCAAAGTGCTGGGGAAGAAAGAGCTCGAGGCTCCAGCCTCAGAAGAGGTGGGAGCCAAGCCTGGGGAGCCCCACCTGGAAAATTTGACACATCATGAAGCCAATTAATTTTCCCTGATTGGCATGAAAATTAATTTGCCTAGAATTATTCACGCTAGAGGGTTCTAATTATTCATCTCCATCAAGATGCAAATTGAGTTTTGTGCAAAAAGAGAACGAGAGGGAGGCCAGAGGGAAATGGTGGGGTGTGGTGGGCAGGCCTCCGTTGAGGGAAAAGCTGGGACCTGGTGGTGCTGGAGCCATAGAACTTCTGAGCTACAGCTTTGGTAGGGGAGACTCAGGGCCAGCTAGCTTGCATTCTACCAGAAATCTTCTCCCCTGGGAGGAGAAACAGACCCAAACCGCACATTGTGCGCCAGCCCTATTACATCATGCTCCTTATGCTGGGAACAGAGAGATACCTGGTGCTGGGGAGACCCTAGAGATGCTCTCTCAGCTGGTGCTGGTGCTGGAGACAGTTACATAACAAAATAAAAGGGATGTGCTTTCTATGCACCGTGGCCTGATATGGTGTCCAATAAGTGTTTGATTACTCACTGCTACATTATTAATTTTTTGGCAGACCGCTAAAAAAAGTCACGCTTTGTGTGAATAATAAAATGTATTAAATTATGCAAGAAATATTTGTTACACAGCTACTCCAGGCCAGCCTGTGTTAGGTGCCAGGGATGCAGAGGGGGGAAGTCAGCATCTACACCCTCAGGGAACCCACTGTATCGTACTGAGACCTCAAAGGACACGTCAAGTGCCTGGGGATGCCCTTAGGGAGGAAAGGTGTGCAAGACCTCTTACTTCTGGTGAAAAACAAAGCACTGTTGAGGAAAAATGAAGAAGGCCTACATTTATGGAAATTCAAAGGACCCAGATTAACCAGAGCATCCTTTAAAAGAAAATAATAAATAAAAGTTTACAACCGAACATGACTCAGACAAAGAAATGAGATGTTGCCATTTGTAGCAACATGGATGGGTCTAGAGGGTATTATGCTAAGTGAAATAAGTCAGAGGAAGACAAACACCATGTAATTTCACTTACGTGTGGAATTTAAAAAAACAAATGAACAAAGCAAAAAGAGACAAACAAAAAACAGACTCTTAAATACAGAGAACAAACTGGTGGTTGCCAGAGGACAGGTGGGGGGAGGGGGATGGATAAATAGGTAAAGGGGATTAAAGGGATTAAGAGTACACTTAATTTGGTGAGCTCTGAGAAATGTGAAATGTATAGAACTGTGGATTCATTAAATTTTACACCTGAAACTAATATAACACCATATGTTAATTACACTTCAATTTAAAAAAAAAAGAATTTAAAAAGTGGGTCAACTTCCTCTACTGGTTATCAAAACATTATATGATGGTGTATTAGTCAGATTTCTTAAGACAGAATCAACAGGATGTGTACTTGTACAGACTTGTTTTAAGGAATTGCCCCACATGATTATGAATTTGGTAAGTCCTCAATCTACAGGGTAAACTGGCAGACTGGAGACCCAGAGAAGAGTTGTAGTTTGAATCCAAAGATGGTTTGTTGTCATGATGTATGAAAGTGTTGAATCACTATATTGTACACCTGAAACTAATATAACACTGTATTTTAATTATACTGGAGCTAAAGATTTTTTAAAAGTCTGACGGCAGAATTCCTTCTTGCTTAGAGAAGGCCAGTCTTTGTTCTATTAAAACCTTAACTTATTGGATAAGATTCACCCACATTATGGAGGGCAATCTGCTTTATTCAAAGTCCCTCAATTTAAATGTCAATCTCATCCCAAAAGCATCTTCATAGAAACACCCAGAATAATGTTTGAGCAAATATTTGGGCACCATGACTCAGCCAAGTTAAATCAGCCATCACATGGGAATTAAGAAAGCATAGTATGGCACAAGGACAGACTAATAGGCCAATGGAAAATATTAGAAATTCCAAGAAAAAATCCATAAATATATAAACACTTGATTTATCACAAATGTGATACTGCAGAGCATTAAAGACAGGTTGGCTTTGCATCAAATGGTGCTAGGACAATTGGAAATCCATATGAAAAAAATAAACTTGGATCTTTACATAGCCCATTCCCAAAAATCAGGTAGATCATAGATATAAAGTGAAAAGTGAAACAATATATATTTGAGAAGAAAATCCAGGACAATATCTTCCATGACTTCAAGGCAGAGAAAGACATCTTAAATAGGACACAGTAAGCCTTAGACAGTAGAAAGATTCATAAGTTTACATTAAAATTAAAAACATTCTTTTATAAAAAGACAGTATAATAGTGTCAAAAGCAAGCCACTGAGTGAAAGTGATGAATGACAAAAAGCCTGTTACTTAGCAAATGTAAAGAATTACCCCAAACCATATGGTATTGGTCTTTCTCTAACTGGCTTATTTCATTTAGCATTACGCTCCCTAGATCTACCCATGTCTTTGCAAAAACCAAGAAAGAGACCCTTAACCATAGAGAACAAATTGATGGTTACCAGAGGGGAGGGGACAAGGAAATGGGTGAGGGATATTGTGGCTGCTGACTGCCAGAGCCTGGCAAAGCTCTTATTTTCTCCCTTGGTGCAATTACACAGGTGTTTGCCACAGTTAACTAAGCTGTTATGTTTGTGTTTTACAGACTTTTCTGTGTTTATCATTATTAAACAATATAAAATGTAAACACATTTAAACTTTTATATTGTGCCATAAAAAACAAAACACTCACTGGATGGGTTCAACAGCATATCATACACAACTGGAAAATTGATACACTAGAAGAAAAATTTGAAAAATAAATAAATAAATAAATAAATAAATAAATTAGAACACAATTCTGAAAGCCCAAGTCAAGGTCAATCAGAGAACAGAGGTTAAGATTGATATTAGTGTGGAAGGGACTGGCTTACACGTAATCGCGTTTCCAGAGTGAGACAATAGAGAAAAAGTTTAAGAAAGGATATTCAAAAAGATAATGGCATAGGGTTTTTTTCCAGAATTGATGAAAGGCACACATCCTCAGATTCAGCAGTCAAATAAATCCCAAACAAAATAAATGTAACAAAATCCAAACCCAGGCATTTCATAGTAAAAGTGCAGGTAGCTGGAGACAAAGAAGACCTTAAAACGAATGAAGAAGAAAAGAGAGATTGGTTACAAAGGAACAACAGATCAACAGTGAACTTCAAACAAAGGCAATCAGAAAGACTGGAATAACATTCTTCTTAGGTTCAGAACAAAATAGCTGTTGACATGGACTTGTATACTCAGCGCACTCATTTCCTAGGGCTGCTAGACAAATTAGTACAAACTGGGTTGTTGAATATAACAGAAACCCATTCTTCTCACAGTTCTGGAAGTCGAAAGTCAAGGCGTCAACAGGGCCATGTTCCCTCTAAGGCTCTAGGGAGGAATCCTTCTTTGCCTTGTCCTAGCTTCTAGCAGTTGCCAGCAGCCCTTGGCATTCCTTAGCGGAGCCTACTTGAGATTATCTCTCTCTCCCTCTCCCTCTGGCCTTCCCCCACTCATGTTCTCTCTCTAAAATAAATAAACTTAAAAAAAAAAAAAAAGGAATGAAGTACTGACACATGCTACAACATGGATAAACTTTGTAAACATTATGTTAAGTGAAACAAACCAGTCACAAAGATCGCACATGTGATTCTATTTACATGAAATGTCCCTAATAGGCAGTGAATTATTGCCAGGAACTAGGAGAACGGAAAACAAGGAGTGACAGCTAATGGGTATGGGGTTTCTTTGGGAGTTGATAGAAACATTGTAAAATTCGATTGCATTGATGGTTGCACAAATATAAATACATAAAGGCCGAGGAAATAGACATTTTAAATGAGCGAACTTTACAGAATGCAAATTTCATCCCGATACAGCTGTTTTTTAAAGGGCAAGAGAGATCAAGATACTACCAAGTAATGGCAGCTAGCAGCTAGAGCTTCAGCCATCACATATGTGTTCCCAAAAGCAACACAGAGCAAAGGGAAGAAAACAAGCATGGCCACACTTTTAGAAATTTGCTGAGAGGACCGCAAAATGTTCTTGTACGTCTCATCATCCAGAACTTTCCCCACACTTATAGAGAGATTTCCTGAGAGGACCACAAAACGTCCTTGTATGTCTCATCATCCAGAACTTTCCCCATACTTATAGAGAGATTTCTTGAGAGGACCACAAAACATCCTCGTATGTCTCATCATCCAGAACTTTCCCAAGATGTCACACAGTGAGCAAGGAAAATTGAGAAATTTAGTTTATAACTGGGCACCTTACACCCCAAACTCCTCTGTTACAAAAGAGAAAGGGTAGAATGGATGTCAGGGAAGATGAACAGCAGCACGTTCACATCCTCTTACCTTTGAAGCCACCCAACAGACAGCTCTCAGAGGGAGCTGCCTCTAATCTGCTTTGACTGAGTGCTCAGAATCTGAGCTGTGGGAGAAAGACTGGGGCCCACGGTCCACGGTCTGCTAAGGCTGCCACTCACAGCCATGTCTGTTTGAAGCTCTCAACCTTGCAACGCTCCAACTCGCAAGACACTTATCCAATTGACCCTTCAGGCTGCAAGCAGAGAACATTCTCTCAGTACAACACAGTCCCTCACATCTGCTTGCAGCCTGGCTCCCTCCAGTCTGTTTATCCTTTTTCCAGTCATTACTGAAAGCCTCATACGCCAACATTTCATAGGCGGTGCATGCGGCCTGCATGTGAAGGCTCCCATGCTCCCACTGCTGCGGAAAGGGCAGGCCGCTCTCCCGCCCGCCACGTCTGTGCGCCCAGTGACAGAAGACAGACCTCCTCCACTCTTCGATTCTGTTTCTTACAGCCTTCACAGTCAGTGAAGAATAGATTTGGAAGGTCATTTCAAAATATTTTGCCCTAGGAGATAACAACTTTACTTAACAACATAGCTAAATCATACAAAGCAAAAGTTGGCAGAATTACGATAACAAAATGAAGAGTCACAGTCCTAATGGGAGGCTACCTACCTTGGGTAAGTCAAGCTAATGCGGAGAGAGAAAGGAAGGATATAGAATCATTAACAATATAATAATGATTTTGATTTAGTGAATATAGTCATATAAATCCTGTTACTCAAAAATTACAGAATACATATTCTTTTCAAAACCTGATCATTGAAGAGACCGAAAAAAAAAAAAATAGAAAAATCCCTGACAAGAACGACTAAGGGAGAAAAAGAGCAAGTGCAGAATAAACAATACTGGGTTGGAAAGGGGGAAGGGACCTAATTACAAGTATGACAAAAACAATCTTTAAATCCTAAGAGATTACATGCAATTTTATATCAAAAATTTGAAATTTAGGTGTAGGGGGCAGTTCTCCAGAAATAATATAAATCACCAAGCGTGGCTCAAGAAGAAAATTAAAACCTTGAACGTGGGAATAATGAAGATCTATTTTCTTAACAAGTTTGATGATTATAATACAATATTGTTGTCTATGTTCACTATACTATGCATTAGATCTCTCTCAGACTTAGCTCACTTAGTAGACTGTCCTCAAGGTCCATCCATGTTGCAAATGGTGGGACTTCCTTTTTCCTTGTGGTGTAGTAATATTCCAGTGTGTGTGTGTACCATATCTTCCTTATCTATTCATTCACAGCCATTAGGTTGTTTCCATATCTTGGCTATGGTGATTAATGCTGCAATGAATGTGGGTGTGCACTTATCTCTTTGATATCCTATTTTTGTGTCCTTTGGGTATATACCCAGAAGTAGGATTGCTAGAACATGTTCACATATTCATGCCCTTCACATATTCATGCTCTCTCTCTCAAAAAATAAATAAAGCATTTTTTAATAGACATTGAATTTGTATTTAAAATTTAATTCACAAACTAAACTAAGTCCAGAAAGTTTTTACTAGTGAGTTCTATCCAATTCATTTTACAGACTAGTAAAATCTTCAATATAAGACAGGAAAATAACAGTATAAGGAAGGAAAATTATAGCCAATCTTACCTTTGAATATACAGAGAAAAATACAAAAAAAAAAAACCGAATCCAGGAATAAATATTATATATATTCAAATTCAGACACACACGTGTGTGCACATACATGATAAAGGAGAAAAGCAGCAAAATAATATCAGTAAGTACAGAAGAATCATTTTATAAAATTTGACACTCTTGTGATTTAAGAAAAAAATGTGTAGGAAACTAGAAATAAAAACAAACTTCTTTGACATGAAAAAGTGCGTTTCAAAAACCTACTGCAGCGAATGTTGTCAATAGTGCAGCAGGGGGGTCATCCCTTTGGAAACCTAGAACAAGACCAGGGTGGCTGGCTATCCTATCTGTGGGCTCAATGCCACCATCACTTCCATTTACCCTCGTCCTGAAGTTCCTGACTATCGAAATAACATAAGAAGGATAAATGTAAGGATTACAAAGGAAGTTTTTAAAAAATCACCATTTGCCAATGATGATTTGCAAACGTCTCCGAGATCGACAGAAAGAATATGTAACAAATGACAGCACTCAGCAGGTTGCCAGAGCAACCCTCCTCAACAGCATCGATGCATTACAACACCAAATCCTTAAAAGGACAGATTTCACCTTAGCAACACAGCAGTCAGGTACCTGGGAGTTCATCTAACAAAACATGTGCAAGGCCTTTACCGGTAAGAATTTCAAAAACTTTATTAAAAGGAAAAGATTTAAATGAATGGAGAGAGAAAGGACATTCGTGTATGGCAAGACTCAAAATCAAAAAGATGGTAAATCTCTAAATTAGTCTATCACTTCCCTGCAGTCCCAGCTAAAATTCCAAATGATTATAGATGTGCAGTGTAATGTCATTTATTTAATTATCCTGTCCCTTCTCATTTCTTTTCCATTTTGCAAGTTGCGGGCCCCTGTCCTCTCTTTCCCTCCTCTGTGCTAAACAAAGAGTTCTAGTACTTAGCCTTAGAATGATGGCATCTTATAAAATGCTGATAAAAAAAATCTCAATGAGATAAGAAGCGAATTTTGCCTCTTTCCCAACAGGTGTAGAAAAGTGTCATTAAATGGGGCGCCTGGGTGGCGCAGTCGGTTAAGCGTCCGACTTCAGCCAGGTCACGATCTCGCGGTCCGGGAGTTCGAGCCCCACATCGGGCTCTGGGCTGATGGCTCAGAGCCTGGAGCCTGCTTCCGATTCTGTGTCTCCCTCTCTCTCTGCCCCTCCCCCATTCATGCTCTGTCTCTCTCTGTCCCAAAAATAAATAAAAAACGTTGAAAAAAAATTTTTTTAAAAAAAGAAAAGTGTCATTAAATACCCTTACTTTTTCTTCTTTTTAGCATAGTATAACTGGACTTCAGAAATTATCACTATAATCTATGAAACTAACTGTGCCTCCCAAATATGTGATTATGATCCCTTGTCTTTTTTAATA
>NW_024412395.1:3745445-3805196 GCF_014898765.1 Herpailurus yagouaroundi | reverse complement strand
ACTGTGCCTCCCAAATATGTGATTATGATCCCTTGTCTTTTTTAATAATTTATTTTCCCTGGTAATAATATTTAAATATTCAAAATCTTTATTTCTAAAAGATAAATATTTGGGTTTTTTTAAATTAAGGCAGAAAATGACCATTTCTACTTTCTCCTTCTTTTGCTTACATAATTTTTTTTAAATAAAATCTTTAAGTCCACAGAATTTCTTATCTATACATAAAAAATGTGAAAGTTTTGCCTCATTTAAACTAGTAGAGTGAGTCATGGAATCTGACACAAAAAGCCCTAAAATTCACACGGAAAAGTAAGGGAACAACATAGCCAAAACAAGTGTAAATAAGAAGAAAGGAGTGGTCTCTGCCTATCACCCATGAAGGCTTCCTAAGCCACACAAATTATGACGACAGGGTATTTGGATGGTATGACAGGCTAGAAACAGAGCAGGCTGTATCTGCCCAGATGCTTCCATACCTGAGAACACACCCTGAATTGATGCCTTCCTTTCCCTACCTCTCCATCTCCCTATTCTGCTTCAAGATACAATCTCACCTCACTTATTAAATACTTACATGTTTATATAGGGTTTTTTTTATATCTTTCCATTGGGTATAAGAATTACCAGAAATAAAGATTATTCATAATAATAAAAAAGACAACTTATCAAGAAAGCATAATAATCATAAACTTGTCTACACTTAGTAACAGAGCATCAAAATACAGGATGCAAAAATGGACAGAATAAATGGAGAAATAGACGAATCTACAATGGTAGTTGTAGATCTTAACACTTCTCACAATTGATAAAACTATTAGACAAAATAGCAAAAAAAGCATGTAGAGATTTAAACAGTACTTCAACAATGTAACCCAGAGTTTCTCAACCTCAGCACTATTAACATTGTGGACCAGGTAATTCTTTGTTGTGGGGGCTGTCTTGTACATGGTAGGACGTTTAGTAACATTCCTGGCTTCTACCCGCTAAATACCAGCAGGACTCTTTCTCAGTTATGACACCAAAAATGTCTCCTGACATCACCAAATGTCCCCTGCTGAGAATGATTTTCTTACCTAGTTGACATTTATAGAACACTACAACCAACACACTACATTGTCAAGTATACTTGGAGCTTCTGCCAGAATAGACCATATGTCCCAAGAGAGTTCAAAAAGATCGAAATCATACAAAGAATGTATGCTGACAGAAATTTTGTCCCTCTTTTCCAAGATTGTTTTGGCTATTCATGGTACCTTGAGGTTCCATTTGAATTTTATTTTATTTTTATTTTTTTTAATCAATAAAATATTTTCTGGAAAATCTCTAATTAAATAAGCCAATTAATAATAAAAATATGAAATATCAATATTTATGGAACACAGCTTATGACCTTATCCTAGAAAAGAAAAAATACTTAAAATCAATGAGCTAAGATTCCACTCTTAAAACTAAAAAGGAAGTATAAATTAAACTCAAAATAAGTGGACACAACAAAATAACAAATGTAAACATAAAACCAATAGGAACAGAAAAATGAACAACCAAAAGAAAAAATAAATACAACTATAAGTTGATTCTTTGAAAAGATTAAGAAAATCAGTAAGCCCTTGGCTAGGCTAATAAAGATGAGTAAAGGAAAGAAAACACAATATATGGACATCAGTAATAGAAGAGTAGATACCACTACTGATGCTACAGACACAGAAAGGATAGTAAAGAAATACTATAGCGGCACCTGGATGACTCAGGTTAAGTGTCCAACTATTGGTTTCAGCTCAGGTCACGATCTCGCAGTTTGTGAGTCCAAGCTCTGCGTCAGGCTCTGCACTGACATCATGGAGTCTGCTTGGGATTCTCTGTCTCCCCTTCTCTCTCTCTCTGCCCCTCCCCTGCTCACTCTCTATCTCTCTCAAAAAATAAATAAACTTTAACAAAATATTTTTTAAAAAGAAATACTAAAAAAACCTCCATGACAATAAATTTGACAACTTAGATTAAGTGTCAAATTCCTAGAAAGATACAAACCGTCATAACCAACTAAGAAAGAAAAAAAAAAGAAAATCTGAATAGATTTATTTCTGTTTTTAACAATGTTTTGTCATTAAAAACCTTTCCAAAAAGAAAACTCCAGACCTAGATGGCTTCCCTGGTGAATTCTATCAAATCTTACAAAAGCTATTTCAGAAAAGAGAAGAAATACTTTCCAACCCATTTCACAAAGTCAGCATAATTCACAGACATATTTTAACAACCACAAACAAGTACAGTTTAGCACAGGAATACAAATTTGGGTTAACATTAAAAAATAAATCACTTGGGGCGCCTGGGTGGCGCAGTCGGTTAAGCCTCCGACTTCAGCTCAGGTCACGATCTCACGGTCCATGAGTTCGAGCCCCGTGTCAGGCTCTGGGCTGATGGCTCAGAGCCTGAAGCCTGCTTCTGATTCTGTGTCTCCTTCTCTCTCTGCCCCTCCCCCCTTCGTGCTCTGTCTCTCGCTGTCTCAAAAATAAATAAAAACGTTAAAAAAAAAATTAAAAATAAATAAATAAATAAATAAATAAATAAATAAATAAATCACCATAGGGGTGTGTGGGCGGCTCAGTTGGTTAAGTTTCCAACTTCGGCTCAGGTCATGATCTCATGGTTTGTGAGTTTGAGCCCCGCATTGGGCTCTGTGCTGGCAGCTTGGAGACTGGAGTCTGCTTCAGATTCTGTCTCCCTCTCTCTCTGCCCCTCCCACGCTCATGCTCTGTCTCTCTCTCTCAATAATAAATAAACGTTAAAAATTTTTTTAAAAAATAAATCACCATATTAACACAACAAAGGAGGAAAAAACTGTCAAAAATCATTTGATCATATGCAAGGATTTATTTCTGGGCTCTCTATTCTATTCCATTGGTCTGTATATATCTGTCTTTTATGTCAGTACTGCACAGTTTTGATTATTGTAGCTTTGTAATAGGTTTTGAAATCAAAAAGTGTGAGTATTCCAAATTTGTTCCTCTTTTTCAAGATTGTTTTCGCTATTCATGGTACCTTGAGATGCCACTTGAATTTTTTTTTTAATTTTTTAGAAAGAGAGCCCATGAGCTGGGGAGAGGGGCAGAGGGAGAGAGAGAGAGAGAGAGAGAGAGAGAGAAAGAAAGAGAGAGAGAGAGAGAGAGAGAGAGAGAGAGAGAGAGAGAGAATCTTAAGTGGACTCCATGCTCAGCATGGAACCAATGTAGGGCTTGACCCCACAACCCTGGGATCATGACCTGAGCCAAAATCAAAGAGTCAGATGCTCACATGACTGAACCACCCAGATGCCCCCCATTTGAATTCTAAGATGCATTTTTTTTATTTCCGCCAAAAACATCATTGAGAATTTGATAGAGATTACATTGAGTCTATATATCACTTTGGAAAGTATTGACACCTTAGCAATATTAAGTCTTCCAATCCATGAACATATGATGTTTTTCCATTTATTCAAGCCTTCTTTAATTTCTGTCAGCAATATTTTGTGATGTATATTGTACAAGTTTTTCACTTCCTTGAGTATTTTATTATTTGTGATGTTATTGTAAATGGAACTGACTTAATTTTCTTTTAAAATTGTTCATGTCAGTGTATAACAATGCCACTGATTTTTGCATGTTCATTTTGTACCTCTTACTTTGTTGGATTTGTGTGTTTGTTCTAATAGTTTTTTATAAGGTCTTTGGAGTTTTCCACTACCTAATTACATACTCTGGAGACAGAAATAATTTTATTTCTTCCTTTCCATGTGGATGTCCTTTAGTTCTTCTTCTTGCCTAATTTCTCTGGCTAGAACTTTCAGTACTATGTTGAATAAAAGTGGTAATAGTGGACTTCCTTGTCTTGACTCCTGATCTTAGAGGAAAAGCTTTCTGTCTTTCGCCATTGAATATGATGTTAGCAAAGGGGTTTTCATATATGGATTTTATTATGTTCAGATAGTTTCTTTCTATTCCTGGTTTTTTGAGTGTTTTATCATGAAAGAATGTTGGATTTTGTCAAGTGCTTTTTCTGATTCAATTGAGGTGGTCATGTGTTTCTCTTTGCTTCATTCTGTTAATGTGGCATATTATATTGATCAAGCTAATCCGCTAAAGCATACTTGCATAAATCCCATTTAATCATGGTGTGTATTCCTTTCAATATGCAACTAAATTCAATTTGCTAGTATTTTGTTGAGGATTTTTGCATCAGTGCTCATAGGGATATTGGTCTGTAGTTTTCTTTCTCGTGGTGTCTTTGTCAACTTTGTCATCAGCAAAATTCTGGCCTAGAATAAGTTAGGAAGTGTTTTCTCCTTTACAATTTGTTGAGAAATTGGAGAAGTGTTGCTACTATTTATTCTTTAAATGTTTGGTAGAATTTGCCAATAAAGCCATCAGATCCAAGACTTTTCTTTGCTAGGAGGCTTTTGATTACTAATATAATGTTCTTATGAGTTATAGGTTTATTCAGATACTCTGTTTCTTCATGATTCCATCTAAGTAGGTTCTGTGTTTCTAGGAATCTGTCCATTTCATCTAGGTGATCCAATATTTTGGCTTACCATTGTTCATAACACACTCTCACAATCCTTTTTATATCTATAGAATTGGCAATAGTAGTCCCATTTTCATTTCTGATTTTAGTAATTTGAGTCCTCTATCTTTTTTTCTTATTTAATAAGCTTATAAGCTTGTTTTCAAAGTGTCAGTTTGCTTAAATTCAGCTCCGACAGTAGGTGAGCGAATGTATCACATAATTCCCCTCTTAATGTCCCAGTGCCCCCACACACCATGTATGGACATTGAAAAAAAGGAATGAGGCTCAGAAAAGAATAAGGTTCTGAATAAGGTTCTGAAAGCCAGTTTTTCTTAGAGACTCATTCAGAAAATCCACACCAAGCTCTGGGCCTAGACTGTTCTCAGCCTTATCATCTTTCTAGCTCTTTGAAAAGTTGCTCACAATTCTGAGCCAGTTTCCCATGGGTAGTGGAAAAGCAAGCACCACCAATTCAGCACAGACTGGACAGCTGACTTGAGAAGAAAGTAACTTGCCTCCACACCCCTGGGGCTCCTTCTTGCCTCAGCATGGCCAGGGTCCTTTTCTACCTGGTGCAGCCTCACACTGTAGTCTTCCCTTCTCTCCTCCAAGCATAAGTTTCTGTGTCCCAGGCTGGGGTACTGCTTCAGGGACTGACTAATCCAATGAAGTTATCCAGGCTAAGACTCTAATGAGCCATAACAGCTTAATGGACTCTGTCTTCCATAAAACACTTGAATTTTAATTCAGTCTGAGTGCATTAAACCAAAGGAGGAAATAATCGAGTTTCATGTGCCATGGCAGCTCAGAGGAAGGAGAGGCTTGGGATGTAGGAAACACCTTCTTAGTAATGGCCATGATATTGAGCAACAGCTAAGAAACTGGGAGCACTGGAAAATCTAGGGGACATCAGTGGCCAGCAAGGGGCAGGGCTGGAAAGTGGGAAGGCAGAGGGATGATGAAAGCAAACTTTGGGAGCAATCCAGACAAATCACAAAATATTTCCAAAACTGCCTCATCTATCTTTTCAGAAGAGCGTCTCCAAGGATTTCGGAAGAGGGTCTCAACACATATCATGCTGGGTACATTGCCCCCACCTGAGAGTCACTGAAATCAGTTCTGACTTATAGGATGACCAACCTTCCTGGTCTGCTTAGGACCTTTGTAATTTTAGCACTGAAAGTCTCATTTCCCAGAAAACCACTCAGTTCCAGGCAAATGGGGATGGGTGGTCACCCTAGATTTGAGAGAAACCTTTAGAATGCCCATCAAGACACTCCTGTTTTCCAGAGGTCCACCTGTCTTCCTTGCCCCTTCCCATCCTCATAGGTGGCACCCCAGCACAGGCTTTTGCACAGCCGATTGGACCAATTATACCAAATATACAGGCCAACATAAGTTGGGCCAGTCAAAGTCTGGTTCCCAGAAACTCTCACTGGAATTCAGAGAGAGCAACAATGGCAAGAAGTGGAAGAAGATTCATTAACACTACTCAAATACTTGCCATGTGCCAGGTTCTAAGTGTTCTGAATGGAGTAACTTGTTTACTCCTCACACTGACCCTGTGAGTGAATGCTACCATCTTCATCATTTTGTCAGCGAAGTGACATAACATGCTCAAGTGGTACAGCTAGTAAATGGTAGCCCTGAGTTTGAAATCCAAGTAAAGTGGTTCCAGAATTCTCTAACTCAAATATTTTATTTAGTACACAGCTTAACCTCTCTACTCGGTTTCCACAAGGAGCATTCCTAGGAGAAGAGTCAAATTTGGGCTCAGCAGCCATGTTTTTCTATGTCTGGAGGAGTAGAGAAGGCCGGGGTGGGGGGGCACGAGGTGGGGGTAGAGGGAGGAAAGCCATGTGCTGCTCCAGGGTTGGCAGTGGGGCCCTGGTGCCTGACTACATCCAGACTCAGTTCCAGGTGTACTGAGGCTTGGGTACACTTCCTGCCCCATAGCTCTGTGGAGCATCCCTGAACCCTTACATTTGTGGGGAAGTTGGTTGGACTTGGTTTCTGGTTCTAAAAAACAACAGCCCCAATCCAATGAGACTAGGAGTTGGTGAGGCATGGTAATTAAGAGCAGGCTAAAAAAAAACACTGTCTGTGCTCACATCCCAGCTTCCCACTGCCTAGCTGAATGTCCCTGGACAAGTATTGTGACTGCTTGAAACTTCACTTTACCCCTCTGTAAAGAGAAGCCCAATTCCACCCTCACACTGGTCCTTAAGAAGACTGAATGAGATAAAGTCTGCAGAAGAGATATTTGCCTCTTTATGAGCCCACTCCTTTCTCCCCTCAGGAGTGGGGAGTTGTCCCTCTCTATCCTGCATGGGGGACAGCGGGGAGAGCCCAAGCTTTTCCATGCAGCACTCTCTGAATAAGGGATTCACGTGGGGTTGGTCATCATCTCTGCCAGACATCTCTTAGGAAAGCAGTTGCCCAGGGGCAGCACAGGACCAGAGTTCTCTAATTTGAAGCCTGCAGGACTGGAAAAGATGAATTCTTTGTCTCAGGTGGAAATGGAGAAAGGCTTATTCACACGAGACAAAGGAGAAAGGCTTATTCGCAGGAGACAAAGCTGGGGCAAAGACCATCCTGTGTCCTGCCCCTTGGTGCACCCCCAATGAGCATTTCCAGCCAGATCACAGGAACTTTCACTGGAAAGTTGTCTCTGGGATGCAGCAGTGGGGTACAGGACACACACACACACACACACACACACACACACACACACACAAAACCTAGAGACCACGACGAAGGTACAAGCCTTTAAAGTTAGATCCAACTTGGTTCTCAAAGTATGTCCCTGGACCATCAGCATCAGCAGCTCTAAGAAATTCTCAGGTTCCTACTCCAGACCTACGGGATCTGAAACCTGTGTTCTAATAAGCCCTCCAGACAACTGTGATACAGGCTCAAGTCTAGAAAGCTCTGGTCCAAGGACAATGGCTTGTCATGAGAAGGCAGAAACTGCCAGACTCAAAGATTATAACCAGACAAGATCTCTGACTGTGAGAACAGCCCAAAGCAAATAGATGAGAGACTGCACCTGGCTGACCACAACCTGTGACCACTTATGCCCCATGTAATCTCCAAGCCAGCAGGAAGTGGGCAGCATTGCAGCCTGCTGATGGAGTCCCACAGAGCCTGGACCCCAGACTTCACAGAAGTTAGTGGCCACAGAGACCCTCAGGGGGCACTGAACAGGAGCCTTACCATCCCTCTCCAGTCCTGTGTGCACTGTGGACCCGTGACAGCTGTGAGCACATTCCTATGCTCCCCTTCACCAACAGGTGGTTTTTGTTCTTAACAGACATCCTGTCCTTACTCTACCATTGCACACCAGGTGTTCCAGGGCTGGAAGACATAGTGGCTGCACCAGAAGGCATTCCATTTAAACCCAGTGGATGAGTGTCCAGATACTGAAGTTTTGGCACAGGGTGCCGGAGGTGACATCTCAGCCTTGACTCCCTTTGGGGAGTCTCCCCTGGGTATGAATGTATTTGAAGGCATAGGTGTGAGGGGTGTTGGTAGCAGGGAAACAGATCCCGGTGGACACTAACAGTTCCCTCCTCTGTATCCATCGTACCCTTCTTGACTGACTTTCATTCAGATATCCACCATCCAACCCCCATGATTCAAGGGAAGCTGACCTGCTCCCTGGTTCCAGGAGTGGAGCCTCAGGTGGTGTAAAGGTACCCCAACCACCCTCTTCAATAACTGGCTCAGGAATATGGTCCTAACCAAATATAGCCTCCACACCACAAGGCATAGACGTATGGCCCAACTGTGAGAGGCTACTAGAGCTTTCTGGGCTAGTTTTCTTATTCTTAAGAAAGAGCCACCATAATTCTTTCTCTCTTACACCAAAAATTTCTCTCTTCTGGATTAATCCCATCAGCTAAGAATCTCTCATCCCAGCTCTCTCTTTTCCCCTCCCTCTTACACCTATTCATTAGGGTTTCTGAGCCCACCACCCCACTCACGCTGCCTTTGTCAATGTCACAACACCTGATATGCTAAATCTGACCTCCATCCTCCTCCTCCCTGTCTGCTGGGCAGCACCAGACACGTCAGGTAATTCCTCCTTTGTATTTTCTCTTCACTGGCTTCCAGAACATCCCTCTTCCTTCTAAAAACTTCTCAATGAAGCCTAATTACCCTGCAGAGTCCCACACCCTGTCATCCCTTTCTCTTGTCTTCTTCTTATCACTTTCTGACACCCACGTAATAGATTGACTTACCCCAGTTACTGCCATCTGCCCCACCCCTGCCAGCTAGAATAAGAGCTTCATGGGCAAGCTTTCCTTACCTGTTTTGTTCACTGATTTAACTCCAACACCTAGAATAGTATAGTTCATGCAGTAGGTACCCAATAAATATCTGTTGGAGGAAGGAAGGAAGGGAGGAAGGAAGGAAGGAAGGAAGGAAGGAAGGAAGGAAGGAAGGAAAATGGTCTCTCTTCCTCTAGACACTGTGAGCTCTAACACAAAGGCTGAAATGTGCTCCCAGCCTGAGGGCGGTCCCCACACGAAGAAGTCAGAGCTGAGAGAATAGCACAGGATGGATGTGGGGCTGAGGATCTGAGCCTATGCCTGAGCCAATCAGCCCCCCATGCTAGGTAAGCTTCTTGACCAGACATTTTTGCTACTAGCAGCAAAACACCTTCCTCCACAGAGGGTTTAAGCAGTTGTTCATGAAGACCTCAAGAAGTCACTCCACACCAGTAGAATATTAAAGCTGGGATGGACAGCTTCTCCAGGGTTGGGGGGCGGGCTCAGGGTTGGTGGGGCTCGGATTTGCCCACCACATCAGCCTGTGGATCCCCAAACTTTGTTACCCTTTCAGCTGATTCCTCCTCTGGGCCACACTGCAAGCCCCGTGTGGGATTTATTCTAATATCATCCCATGTAAACAGTGGCCTGTCTAGCATTCATCGCAGTTAACAACTAGGCAGGCAGCTGAAAGTAAACCCATGCTTGCAGTTCAGAAGTACCAGCTGTCAGAGGACTCAGCTCCCTCATGAGAAAGGGCACAGGCGGGCAGGCACTTGGGGACTAACTGGCATGTTTGCGGGACGCTATGAAAACATTAGGGTCTTTGTGAAAGCCCTCATTAGAGCCTCTCTCCTCTTCGTCCCACGTTCTGAGCAGTGCTTTCAGCATGCCTGTCTACCTTCAGCCTCTACAGTGCCTCTGCTCTGCCCTGATAGGCCTCCTGGGCTTCCTCCAGTTCTCTGGCTCTCTCCTGACCGTGCACCCTGCCACAAGGCGGGTCTTCCCACACTCACACAGGGACTGGGGAGGCAGCTCACATAGCAGTTAAGGCACAGCTCTGTGCCCAGAGATCTGACCCCCCGTTTGGGCTCCTTCATCTCCTCCTGGATGACCTGAGGTGAACCCAAGCATTTCTCTGAGCTTCAGTTTCTCCCCTGGGAAATGGGCATAAACCAAGACTTTTGTCTGCAATCTATAAGCCCCTTATCTGAGCAGGGCAGCCCCCAGGAATGGTTGGACTGTTCCGCTGTCCTGCTCTGCAGCTTTCTGTGGCCTTCTACAGCTCACGCTTCTGGTCTAAGCCCCTCCACCACCTTCAGGCCACCACTGACCTGGTCCTCCCTGGCACCCATGTGATTCTTTACTTACCCCAGGCTGGCCCTCTTCCAGAATGCTCATCCCCTACTCTCTTCCTATCCAAACACCAACCACCTTTCCCCTTCCAGGGTTCTCCTCATGTTCTGCTTCCTCCAGGAAGCCCTCTCTGATAACCAGCTCAGCCTGAGCTCTTCTTTCTCTTGGCCCCTGTAAGGCTTGGGTCTATCTCCTCATATTTTGAACACTGTGTATGACAGAGTAACCCTCCACTTATGCTCCTTAGACTGTTGACCAGTCTCATGCCTGTAGCTTGCAGAAGTTTGCCAGGAAGACCAATCAGTGATGTGACCAGAATATAGACTGCATAACCATGTGGCCTTAGGGAAGCTACTCAATGTCTGTCTGAGTCTCAGATTGGTTGTCAAGCGAAACGGAAATAAAAACAAAAAAAACAAAAAACAGTGCTTATGTACAATGGAATATTACTCTCCCATGAAAAAGAATGAGATTGTGCCACTTGCAACAATGTGGATGGACCTACAGGTTATTATGCTAAGTGAAATAAGTCAGACAAAGACAAATACCATATGATTCCACTTTTATGTAGAATCTAAAAAACAAAACAAACAAAAGGCAGAAATAGACCCATAAATAGAACAAACTGATGGTTGCCAGAGGGGAAAGAGGTAGGGAGATGGACAAAATGGGTGAGGGGGAGTGGAAGGCACAGGCTTCCAGTTATGGAATGAATGTCACAGGAATAAAAGGCACAGCATTGGGAATACAGTCAATGTATTGTAATAGTGTTGTATGGTGACAGGTGATAGCTACACTTGTAGGGAGCACAGCATGACATATAGACTTGTCCAATCACTATATTGCACACCTGAAATGGATAAACATTGTGTGCCAACTATAATTTAATTTTTTAAAAAATATGTTTACAGGGACACTATGAGGATTAAATGAGAGAACATATATAAGGCACCTATCAGTTTCTGGAACCTAAAAGGCACTTAAAAGATGGAAACCAACATTGTTGTCACCATTGAAAAGGGCTTCTCTCCTCTCTGTTGCAAAACTCTACATCCAAGTGTTTCCTCCAGTCTGTATTAACCAACTATTTAGATAAATTATAAAGTATTCCAGTGTCTACAAAACTGCCTCTCTTTCTGAAAACGCTAACTATGCAGGGATGTCAAAGAGAGGATATAAGTGCTCCCACTGTCTTCATCCACCGTGACACTCTCCTCTACTGAACCTGAATCTAACCTCAGAATCTTTCTTAACACAATTCTCAGAGCAGTCACCACCAACAAATCAGAATTGGCATATGTTGAATAATAAAGAATTTGACTGGTCTTTGTCTTTGGTTCTTGGGAGGTAACCTCTAAATCCTTGGGATTTCCTGAGCACTAGTTGTATCTTGACTATTCGTGGTAGGCCCTGATAGTTTATGCTGACAAGTTAACTCCTGGTGGCCACAAGATAGTTTTGGGATGGGGGCTAGCCACCCCGAAAGACCAATCATGATCAGAGAGATGGATGCTTTGAGCCACATGATATCATGTCTTTGAAGGTATGGTACTAAGTGAAATAAGTCAGAAAGAAAGACAAAAACTATGATTTCACTCATATGTGGACTCTAATGACACAAATGAACAAACTAAACAATATGAAAACAAACTCATAGATACAGAGAACAGATGGACAGTTACCAGAAGGGAATAGATTGGAGATGAGCAGAATGAGTGAAGGGGGTGATGAAAATGAGTGAAGTATGGTGACAGACGGTAACTGGACTTTTGGTGGCAATCACTTAGTAATGTATACAGATGGATTTCAAATTATGTCGTATACTTGAAACATATAATTTTTATACCAGTTTTACTTCAATTAAAAGAGAAAAGAAAAAGTGAGCAGGAGCCACTCTGTGTCTGTCCACCTTTGCAAAAATCCATTATTAATGCCCCTGGGGACCCCAACCAGTGGGGGACAGAAGTAGCAAATGTCCTTTCCAGCTCCTGATCTTCCAGTGGATAATCCTTAGAAGGGACCCAATTACATCCAATGGCAACCTCCAGATCCTACCTGATATTAGTTTTGTCTCTTTCCCTGTCTCACTCTGCCCTATCCCCTCTCTCCTGCTTCCCTTTGGGACCTATTCCCAAATAAACATCCTGTACCTGCGTACCTCCTCAGAGTCTGTTTCCAGTGGAACAGGAGCTACAGCTGAAGGCTGGGCTCTGCAGTGCTGTGCTCTGTAGTATGGCTGGGGAGGTCCAGAGTTCTCTGCCGGCCTCCAGGTATGAGAGTCTGGAGGGAAAGACAATGGTGGGGTGGCCTTCCCAGGGACAACAAAGGAACTCTGAGGACCTGTGGGGACAGAGTCTTTGAGTGGGTCACAAGCACAGGGAAAGCTGCCTCAGTCCCTCCCAGCACAAAGCCAGGGCCAGACAAGAGGACCCCATAGGAGCAGACCCCACTTAGACTCAGGGCAGGCTGCTCTGTCCTGAGCCGATTGGACACCACTCCCGACTCTACCGACCTACTGACCTGGGGACCTTTGTCAACCCATCTGCAGGCAGTCTCCAACCCATGTCAGGGCCGTTTTCCTGTGTGTGCAGATCACACTCTGTCCAAAAGTGGTTTCCAAGGTGTGAGGGGTGGGTACCCGCCCTGCTTAACATCAGCACAGTGATAGGGGGCTCTCCCGAGCCCTCCACCTGAGGACTTCCTGTCATAATTCACAGACCCACCCTGCACATGCCAGCAAAGGCTCTGACTATTTATCCGAGAGGGCTCCAGAGGGAAAGACCCCCAGAAGAGGCCTCCGGGAGCAAGCACGCCACCATCGACTTCATTCTCTGTGCCCTCTCCAGGGTTCGCTGCCAGTCTCAGACAGGAAGAAAATCCCAGCAGAGATTTTAGTGGTTGAGGGAGAATGTGGGAGAGGACAGCTCTCTAGCCTCCCAAAAGAGGGCTGTGGAGTGGATGCTTCCCCAGACCCTACCTCCCCAGCTACCTTGTGGGCTCCTGATAGACCAGAGGGTCCTGTCCTCTGGATGCAGGGCCCCCAGGGGGCTTGGCACAGAGCAGGTGCTCCCAAAACGATGACAGCCGAACACCTTGAGACATTCACTCTCCACTGTCACCAAGTGAAAGCCAAGTTTGTCCACACATGGTCTGCACCTCTCAGCCCTGAGCAAGTGCCAAGCACCACCCACCCCCCAACACACACACGGGGAGGATGCCCACCTTCAGCTCCCCTTCTCACCGCCCATCTTTAAAGGCCAGGCTTCTCTTGCCTCCACCACCCCAGCAGCCCTTGTGTCTTGACCTTGTTCTCCCTCTGCCCTTGTAGCGTGAAATGCATGGTTTACTCTGGGATCCAGCTCTTTTACCGAAACACATCCAATAGTAATGGGGTGGGAGTCCTCATGGAATTTCAGCTCTAGATCCTCCCTGTGGCAGATTTAATGCAAAAAAGAAAGAAAAAAACACAAAAATCATGATAGACAAAATACCAAAATTTTCATTAGAAACAACAGATCAATAATACTGATTTTTTTTTTTTTTTTTTTGCCTTAGAGGCCAATATGATTCGGCCCCAATCCTGTCTTTATTTAAAATTTATTATTTAAAATTATTTAAAATGATATTTTGCTCATGATGGAAACTTTGCCCCGGTTTTCTTTTTTTAAATATTGCATTAAAATATTCTGTATCTTGATTTCTCGGGGTTTTTGGGGGGCGCCCTTCTAAATTTTGCAGCCAAGGCAATGCCCTCACTCCCCACACCCGAGTGCCAGATAAGCATTTCCTGCTGAGTTGTATTGTGCAAATCAACCGGAACCCAAAGAAATTAAGTCAGCCTTGGGAGAGCAGACAGGAAGGGAGAGAAAGGGAGAAAAGAGACAATGACTTAAAAGCTGAGAGAGAGAAGTAGAAGACACAAAGGATTAAAGATAAGAGAAAGGACCAGTCCAAGCCAGTGACTGTGGGATTTATGCAAATGACCCCACCCACTGGTGCAGGCTTCCTCCCAGCTCGAAGCTTTTCCCTTCAAAGAGCTAGTATTTGTAATCGGCCAGACACAGTAGCAGGACTAACGTGTGTAATTTAGTGGCTTCCTAAAACAAATCTACTTTCATTTTGAACTCTCTAAGGAGTGGATATAATTTCTAGAGGGACCTAATACACGTATTAATTTACAAACCCACGTCTCCCTCCAGCCCCCACATGGCACAGCCCTGCCCACCTTGGCTCTTCCCTGCTGGGTTATCTGTAAGAGCAAAAGCCACAGTGTAGAGGAAGATGTCCCCCTACACGCAGAGAGGCCAGGCATCCCAGCTTGCTCCTGTTGTCCCTCTGTAATTATGAATGGCACACAAAAGGAGGCAACTTCGCAGCTAAAATGAGCCAGTTTGGTTTCTCAAAACCCACTGTTCCCACTAATGGCAGATGCCCTGTTTCCAAGCTGTAGATTTGAGGTAATCAACAGGACAGACTCTCTTTTGAGGTCTATGCTCCACAAGGCTGGTACCAAACAACCCATTCTTGGCCAAGCCCATTTTCCTCAGTGGAACTAGAGTCAGAGCAGAGAGTGGGACAAGAGAAGGCAGGAGAGGTGGGTAAAGGTTAGACGTGATTGGTCCTGAAGGCCCTATTACTGAATACGGTTTTTAATCCCAAGGGCAACAGACAGCTACTGCAGAATTGTAAGTGGAGGCATGCTATCAGGACATCCATGTCTTTGAAAGATTTCAGGGGACCGAAATTGTCACCTGCTAGACCCCAAGTCCCAAAGTTTATGGCCCACCTGCTTGTACTCACCGATCTTTGTCTCACATTTTCCTTTTCCACCTTATCTCTTAACTCAGGCCACTGGAAAGTAAAACCAGCCTTCCAGTGATAGCAACTGCCCTGACAAGAACTCCCTCCAGCCCAGACCACCCAAATCAGTTCTATTATAACCCCCCCAATTCACACCTGCGCAAATGGACTATAGAGTGACCTCTAGAATGACCCACAAGTGCTTTACCACAACACCTGCTTTCTTTATCTCCGCCCAAGGAGGACATGAACCCCATTTACATAACATGCAATATATATATAGGCGTGTTTCCTGAAGGGGCATGCATGACCTTGTGCCCCTCTTTACATACCATGACAAGGATCTCCTTTTCAAATATTCATCCTGATGGTACATAAAAGGAACCTATCCACCCTTGCCCAGGGAGTCGTGGCTTCGGAAATTATTCCCTGTGATCTCATTTGCTGCAAATAAAATTTCCTTTGTGCGCCCACTCACCTGGTATAGTTTCTATGACTCACCAAGGAGTGAGCTCATGTCAGCTCCCGTTACAAAATTGGGCGAGTGTATGCCATCTGGCAATAGAGGTGAAACTGATCAGGCTTGGTTAGGATCAGCTCTGAGAGGGAAAAAGAGGAGAAGGAAGGAGGTCCAAACAACTCCCAGCTTCTGGGTAGAAAAGGATGCTTCTCGTTGAAGGAGAAGCAGGTGTGGGGGGCGGAGGGGGGCCTCAAGCCAGGCATTTTGTCTTATGTGGTGGGTCAGATCCAGGGTGCCTTTGAGGAATCTGATAACAGCCACGTAAGCAACTGGGTATTCCTAGTCAAAGCTGAGGAGGGTCAAGTTAGAGATTGAAAGAAATGTGAAATCTGCATATATACACGGTAACTACACCAAATAGCTCCCGGGCAGTGGGTTGACTGGAGCCTCCAGTGGAGGTTGGAGTGAGGCGACAATCGGTTCGTTGCTTTGCCCAAAATACAGCTGGCCCAAGGCCTTGCAGCCAATAAATTGCTTGGAAGTTAAACTATTCACTCACCAAAACAGCCTCTTCAAACTCACATGCCATCCTCTTTGCTCAGACCATTTAGTCTTTCTGGGCTATGCTGACCACCGCTTTGGCCGCTCCCGGAGCCATCCAGAATCCTCCAGCCCCTTAATCTCCTCTTGTGCATTCCTTCAGTGGGCTTCGTTTCCAAAGCGCTCCCAGCGAATCGGGGGGTGCAGGAAGCTTTGGAGACACCGCAGGCACACCCAGTATTTCTCCTGCTCCAGGGCCTCTCAAATACAGCCTCGCCTGCTTTGGGGTCCACAACTTCAGCTGCCTTACTCCTGACCACCTCCTGGGAGACCTGGGAGCCCCGAATGACAGACAGGAAGTCCGGGAACCCCGCGCACTGCACAGCGGTAGGGAGATCAGCCTGGAACCCGGCATCTCCAGAAGAGAGGGCACGTGTGAGGCCTAGAGGAAATGGCCTGGATCGGCCAGTTGGCAGTGACTAAGAAATGCCCAAATTTAAACCTTCAGCTCTGGCTTTGATTTCAAATGAAATTCTTCCACTTTCATTTTCAAAGGGACTTTTTTTTTTTTTAGAATTCTTATAAAGGTTGTGAGCAACTTCATCCAGGTTACAGAAGATACTGGCAGCAAAAAAAAAAAAAAAAAAAAAGTCCACTGAAGGTGAATCTGCTTAAAGCAGAAACTAAAATTCATAGGAAATAATAGGGAGAAAAGCTTATATTTAGAAGTTATTTTAAAAAATAAACTAAAAATTATCAAAACAATACTATTTCACCATATCTTTAAAAAAAAAAAACCTGGTTTATAAGTATAATGGCCCCTTACTTCTGTGGATTATTTTTACTTTATATTATAAAAAATTTCAAGCAAAGCAGGAAAGAGAATGGTGTAACAAAACTCGATATATCCATTGCCTAGATTTAATAATTAACTCTCTCTCTCTCTCTATGTGTGTGTGTGTGTGTATGTGTGTGTGTGTGTGTTGGCTAAAGTATTTTAACAGGTATTGTGACATTTCAACGTGAATCTTTTTTAAATGACATTACCTATATAGACACAATGCTATTATCACACCTAAGAAAATCAACAAAAATTTCCTTATGTTATAAGAGACTCTTAAATACTGAGAACAAACTGAGGGTTGACAGGGGGTGGGGGAGAGGGGAAAGTGGGTGATGGTCATTGAGCAGGGCACCTGTTGGGATGAGCACTGGGTGTTGTATGGAAACCAATTTGACAATAAATTATATTTAATATAAAAATAAATAAACATTAAAAATTTTTCCTAATGTTATCTAATACCCAGAACACATTTAAATTTCCCCTCAAATATCCCCCCAAAACTGTTTTATGGTTGGTTTGTTCAAATAAATATCCAATCATATATCCAATCGTATATACAATTAGTCATAGAAAAAGAATGAGATTTTGTTATTTGTGACAATATGGACGGACCTGGAAGGCATTAGCTAAGTGAAATAAGTCAGTCTGAGAAAAACAAATATCGTGTAATTTCACTTATACGTGGAACCAAATCAAACAAAAACAAAAACAGAATCATAAATACAAAGAACAAAATGGCAGTTGCCAGGCCGGGGGCAAAGGGGACTGTGATGGGCAGAAGAGGTGAAAAGGATTAAGAGGCATAAACTTTCAGTTATAAAATAAATAAGTCACAGGGCGCCTGGGTGGCTCAGTCTGTTAAGGGCTCAGTCATGATCTCACAGTTCCTGAGTTTGAGCCCCAAATCAGGCTCTGCGGTCAGTGCAGAGTTTGCTTTGAATTTTCTACCCATCCCCTCTCTCTGCCCCTCCCCTGTTTGCATGTGCTCTCTCTCTCTCTCTCTCAAAAATAAATAAACATTAAAAAAAATAAAAAATAAAATAAGCCACAGAGATGAAAACTACAGCACAGGAAATATAGTCAATAATATTGTAATAACATTGGATGGTGACAGATGGTGACTACACTTATGGTGGTGAGCATTGCATGGTGCACAGAATTGTCAAGTCACTATGTTGTACACCTGAAACTAATATAACATTTATGTCAACTACACTTTAATAATTAAAAAAGAAAAGATCCAGGGTGCCTGGGTGGCTGGGTTGGTTAGGCATCCAACTTTGGCTCAGGTCATGATCTCACGGTTCATGGGTTCCAGCCTCATGTTGGGTTCTGTGCTGACAGCTCAGAGCCTGGAGCCTGCTTCACCCCTGCCTGAGCTCCGTATCTCTCTCTCTCTCTCTCTCTCTCTCTCACTCTCTCTCTCTCTCAAAAATTAATAAATGTTAAAAAAAAATTAAAAAAAAATAAAAGATCCAATCAAGAAGCACTCCTTGCATGCAGCTGCTATGACTTCAAGGTATCTTTTACTCTGGATATTGCACTGTCCAAAATAGTGGACACTGGCCACGTGAAGCTATCTAGATTAATGAAAAATAAATAAGTAATAAAGATGAGGTAATATGAAAAACGCAGCTCCTCAGTCTCAGCAGCCAAACTTGTGGTGCCCAATGATCACACCTATGTGATAGAACATGTTCATCATCACAGAAAATTCTACTTCACAGGGCTAATTGAGAACATTCCCCTTGCTCTTGGTACCCTGACTGTGTCTTCTTTTTATCTACAACACTGACCTGTTGAGGAGATCCAGCCGGTAGTTATGTAGACCGTCTCACCTTCTGGACTCATCTGATTGTTTCTTTGTGCTATCATTTCATTTGTTTCTTTACCCCTTATATTGCCTATAAACTCCAACTTAGAGCTAAAGACTTGATTAATTTTAATCATCAGAGCAGAGAAAGTAGCAAGTATTGTTTGGGGTGGAGGGGTGGTTTTTCCTTAAAAAAAAAAAAAATGTGTCCTGGCAGTATTGTGGGATGGCCAGGAGCTCTGCCTTCACACTGAACTTGTCCAGTACAATCACACCCCATCCTGGCCTTATGGTTTTAACATTCAAGTTGCTTACTCTGTTGCACATAGCATTTTGCCAGTCACGTTTGACTGCTTCATAAAACTTTGTGCCTTCTACAAGTCCCTAATTTGGCTCAGCAGTATGTTTTCACTGTATCCATCCAGCAGTGGAAGGCAGGATAGTAAAAGACTCCACCACCAGGAGACAGGCTCCCCATAGCAGTGGGAGATGCTTGCATGAGGGCTAGGGTCACACGTGACAACCCCAGCAGGGGCATTCTCCTGTGATGGCAACAGGAAATGCCTCGTGCACCCTCAGAGTCTTTTAAATATTGCATTTAAGGAACTCTGACAAATGAAAATCAAAAATTTTAAGATACTCATTTGTTTTGTCTCTTAAATTCCACATAACAGTGAAGTCATATGGTGTTTGTCTTTCTCAGACTGACTTATTTCACTTAGCATAATACCCTCTAGCTCCATCCATGTTGTTGCAAATGGCAAGATTTCATTCTTTTTATGGCTGAATAATATTCCATTGTATGTGTGATAATATACTATATATTATATACATTATATAATATATATTATATACATACACACCACATCTTCTTTATCCTTTCATTAGTCAATGGACACTTGGGCTATTTCCATAATTTGGTGCTATAAACATCAGGGTACATGTATCCCTTTGAATTAGTATTTTTGTATTCTTTGGGTCAATACCTAGTAGCATAATTGCTGAATCGTAGAATAGTAAACAAACCAAACAAACGAATGTAGGGGGGAAAAAAAGAGAGAGAGACAAACCAAGAAACAGACTCTTGACTGTAGAGAATAAACCCATGGTTATCAGAGGGGAGGTGGGTGGGGCATGGGTGAAATAGGTGATTCAGATTAAGGAACTCACTTGTGATGAGCACTGGGTGTTGTATGGAAATGTTGAATCACTATACTGTACACCAGAAACTAATATTACACTATATGTGAACTAACTGGAATTTAAATAAAAATTTTTTAAAAAAAGACTTTAAGGTAAACCATGGGGGAATTTTTTTTATTTGAATTCTTCACTTCAAAAAAATTATTAAAACAGCTTGAAAGGTAGAAATTATAAGAGAAAAATCACTGTAAGTCTTAAACCAGTGCAGGGATCTGGCTGAATAAACTGTTTCAGCCACACAATGGAGGACTGAGCCCCTAGAATTAGCAATGAGAAATCTATGTGCCAATATGGAGAAGAAATAAAGTGAAGGTAGTAAGCGAGAGGGTAACGGTTATAATACAATACCTTTTATGTAACAAAAGGGGGAAACTGGATAGAGAGACACATAGACAGATCATTTATTTATAGTATCATAAGACACAATGGAAGGATAAACCAAAAACCAATATTTTTAAATGGTTATTGAAAGAAAAAAGAAAGAGTGATCGCTATAAAAACTGGACTTCTGTGGATGTAACTTGTTAAATGCTTTTTATTTTGGACTGTAAATGTCTTACATAAATTTTTAAAGTTTAGTCACAAAAGAAAAACAAACAAGCCCTTAAAATGTGAAAGCACACCTAAATGAAGGAGCCTTAACTGCGTATAAAGCATGTGGCATAACCACATAAAGAAAACAGTTACTTGAAGTGGCTTTAAAACACAGTACTTTGACTCTACTTCCCAAGGAGGAGATATTCTATGGACAATAAAAAAGGAAAGAAATCATAAACTGCATTCAGTAGCTATGTTATTAGTATTGATATTTTTATTAAATGACTGTTGCCATCATTAGGTACCATAATTTTCAGCACAAAAATGATAACAGTATAAAATCAAGGAAGTTAAGTAAAAATCCTGCAATCTTGAAAATGAATCAGAAATAGCAGTTTGAACTCATGTGGTATTTTTCTCTTTAAAAATACATGGATCCTGCTCTGTCCACTGAAAGGCCTAGAAGCAATGACCATCAAGTAACGAGTAACACTAAAAGTCAGGCTGTGCTCTCTAGATACCCTTTACTAGGGAAATGGGCTAATTCCAGGTCTAGGGCTAAAAATGTACAAAATGAGACTGGGTCATCTTGCACCGGAAAGCAAGGGAGCCATCAAAGACTGATGAGACCACATTAAGGTGATATAGGACAACACAGGGTACACACTCAGCAGCTGCTGCTCAGTGATGAGGGGGTCCATTACTCCATGGTTGCAAGACTCATCAGAGAGAGGGGTGAGGACTGCAGGGCAGAGATGAGAGGAGGGTCCCAGCACCAGCAGGGATGGAGGGATTTAAACCCAGACCTAATGGGCAGCTCCTCTGAGGGAGGAACAGAACAAGAATGAGGATACAAGAACCTGAGTATCTCAGGGGCCCCATCAACCCCAGGTCCTGGGCAAGGAAAAGCAGCCGGCACTGGAGACATTTTGAAAAAGAGAGCTCCCTTAGCCCAGGAGGAGCTGGGGTGGGGGTGGAGGGATCCTGGGCACCAGATCAAGGAGCAGGAACACCAAGAGCAGGTTTCGCAGGACCAAATGCTCTTAAAAGCAGAGGCCGTCAGGACAGCCAGGCCAGTAGCCTGGAACCCAGGGGTGCACACACATTGTCTGAGTGCCTGCCTCTGCAGACCCCTATTCCCCAGGATCCTACGTGTCTGCGGGACCCCCCCCCCCCACCTCCTCCCCTTCCTTTCCACTCCAGGGCCAGCACTTCGGGAATCTTCCCAGCAGCAGAACGCACTGCCTCCAGGCCCACCTTGGACTCAGAACCCCTCTTCCTGTACCCATGCCAGACTCACTGTCATTCCTTGACCTGGTGGGCTCCTCCAACCCAAGACCCCTTGGGAGGGGGGGGGGGGCTCCTCCTTGTCCCCAGGTTATCTGGATACTTTGGGGAAGCTGGCTTGGTGGATGGAAGGATTCCCCCGCAGGAGGGTTACTAAATTTCTGGGGGAGTCTCCCTGCACCGCCCTGCAGCTGCCCAGGGGACCCGGGGCGCGCCCCCTGCGAGCTGTGCAGGGGCGGGGGGGGGGGGGTGAAACTGTGGCTGCTGGTCGTCCCCGTTCTCAGTCTTGTACAGGTGAAAGCACCTCCCTTTATCTGTTGGACCTGCGGGAGGGGAGCTTTGCTTGTGTGCACTAGGCAGCCTAAATGGGCGCTGCCGGACGCATCCCACCTAGTCACGTGGGGTTATGTGGGTCTCGCAGGAGCGTTCGCGTGGGCGCCCAGGACTACCGTTCTGGGGCGATCGATGGGAGCGTGCGGACATTTAGATGCCCGGAGTGGGGTGGGGGGGGTGCTCTCCCCGCCGCGGGGTTTTCGGAGGGTGCCTGCCTCCACCCCCACCCGAGCTCCTCTAGGGTTGTGGGACTTTTCAGCGTTGGTTGATCTGCTGACCGGGCCCTCCTGGTGATTTTAGCGTTCATGTCCCCGAAGACCGAGAGGCCGACCGGTTCTCACGTGTCGATGTGGCATGAGAAATCCTCACGTAAAGTGTTCACGGTTTTCTGCCCACCTTTGTAGATTTATTTGAGTTGATTCCTATAGCCTCTTCGCACCTGATGTGTTGTAACCATTTTTTCCATCTACAAGTCCTTTCCCGTTAGTGGAATTTCTTGATTTCTTGATTTTCGTGTTACCTATTTCAGTGCTTTCAAATGGTCTGTGGTGATAGATCAGTTGCTGTTTCTTGTTTTTATTTTCAACAGCGGCAGACCAATAAAAAATAAAATAATACAGTTAATACAAATTTTAAAACGACATCCAGCCTAAGATAGAGAGGGAGGTCTAGCGACGAAGTCAATAAAATGAGACAAAATAGAATCGCCTAAAATATGAAAATATTTTAAGAGAAAATAGAAATAAATTTTTAATTATAGATTATGCAGATATAAAATACACTGTCAAAATAACATAAATGTTTCTAAAAGCAGACTTGCAATGTGCCAACTTACCCAGTCACAAACTAGAACCAGAATTTACAGATGCCAGCAGTATGAAGCTTTCCACCTACTACGTTGAAAATAGCACAGTTTATCTTATTTTTCCCCTCTAGCATTAATGCTTCTTTCTTATTTAAGAAATCTTTCACAATCTCAAGGTCATGAAGATTTTCTACTTGAGTTTCTAAAATTTTTATAGTTTTACCCTCCATCTAGAAGAGATTGTGTATTGTGCAAGATAGAGACTCCATTTTATTTTATTTTTTCCTCATGGATTTCCATTTGTCACTGTATTAAAAAGCTTGTAATTTATATTATCATAAATCAAAGGTCTATTAGTGTATAGGTCTGTACCTAAAGCCTATATTTTAGATCAACGGCCTATATGTCTCTCTTTGCACCAATAACATGCTGCCTCAATTACTATAGCTAATTACTATTATATTACTAATTAGATTAGGTCTTGGTATCGGGTAGCTGAAGTCCTTCTACCCTGTTCTTTTTAAATAGTGTCTTTGGCCATTGTATTTCCATATATATTTTTTAATTAATTTGACCAATTCTCCAAAGAAGCTTATTGGAATTTTAATTAAAATTGCATTAAATCTGTAAATGTATTTGAAGAAAATGACACATTTAACACTACTGAGTCTTCCAATCCATGAACATGGTTTATCTCTTCATTCATTTAGGTCTTTTGAGTGTTTTGACATAAGATGTTATAATCTGAAAAAAGCAGGGTGGTGGAGGGGGGAAGATACAGGATTCAATTTGAAAAGTCTACACTGGCTGAAGATGGGACCATTTGAGCCAGAAAAATGGAATGATTGAAATGAAATGAAATGAAACATGACAAATATATAAAAGTTCATGAATTCATTAAACAGTTTTTTTAAAATCTTCAGTCATAATGGGAATTTGTTAGGACATCAACTCATTACTCTGAGAATTGACAAATTGATAAAGGGACAAAATCAAGCATTCATTCCACCTTTCCCTTATAAACTATATTTCAGAGGAACCAAAGAATCTATTAGGTGAAATTTTGCTGGAGAGCTTTATAACAGAGGAAACAGGTTGACCCGACTTGAACCTATGATCAATCTTATCGTCATTAAAAGTCCAAGAGAGGCGCCTGGGTGGCGCAGTCGGTTAAGCGTCCGACTTCAGCCAGGTCATGATCTCGCGGTCCGGGAGTTCGAGCCCCGCGTCAGGCTCTGGACTGATGGCTCAGAGCCTGGAGCCCTTTTCCGATTCTGTGTCTCCCTCTCTCTCTGCCCCTTCCCCGTTCATGCTCTGTCTCTCTGTCCCAAAAAATAAATAAACGTTGAAAAAAAAAATTTTAAAGTCCAAGAGATATGATGAGTCTCCCCCCAACACCACCACAGTGGGCTGCAATAGGAAGCCACTGCACCATCTATGAAGGGTTTTTGCCTTAAAAAGGAAACCTGAATTTAATCAAATCTCTGGGATCCAACCACCACTTTATAAGAAATATAGGAGACAGAGGAAGAAGTTAAAGAGGCCCTCTGTGCAACAATCAGCCAAATTTAGGGTACAGGACATTCTAGAAATCTGATGAGCTAGCTTCTGTGAGCAACCAATGGCATTTTCCATAGTAATAGTAATAGTAATAATAATGATAAAATAATAATAATAAGTGAAAAGAACAAAGGATATTTAAGATATATCCCAAAACGATGTGCCAGTCTTCTTTGCATCCTGATCCAGACAAATAAACTTTAAGAGACAATTTTGGGGAATTTGACCATGAACTATATACTGCATGATATTAAGGAACTATGGTTTATTTAATTTGGTGGGTGAGATAATACGTGGCGTTTGTGTTTTTTAAATGTTCCTGTTAGTCCCAGATGCATAGTGCAATATTTATAGGTAAAATTACATGCTGTCTGGGATTTGCTTTAAAGGACTCCAGCTTTGAAAAAATAATGTGAGAGAAGTTGTAGCTCAAATAGAGATGGTAAAATACTGACAATTATTGAAATTGAGGAATGGATACATAAGAACACTTCATTACATCCTCTTTAACTTTTGTATATGTTTAAAATTTCCAAGTAAGCATCTGTGGTTTATGTAAGTTAAAGACGGTCAATAAATTCAAAAGGCGCATAAGAAACCAGGGCAAATATTTGCAATTTATATGATAGTCAAAAGCTTAATATACATTCTAGGTAAACAGTTCTTATAACATGTTAAGATAAAAGTGAGCACTCTAACAAAAGGATAGGTTGAGGACAATGAAAAGGTAACTTACCTAATTACAAATGGCCAGTAAACTTATAAAAATTAAAGAAAGTCACTAATTACCAAAGGAATCAAATTAAAAGTGGTTAAAATTATTTTTAAATATTTTTTAAAATTTTTAATGTTTATTTATTTTTGAGAGAGAGAGAGAAAGGCAGAATGTGAGCTGCGGGGGTGGGGGGCAGAGAGAGAGAGGGAGACACAAAATCTGAAGTAGGGTCTAGGCTCTGAGCTGTCAGCACAGAGACCAATGCAGGGATCGAACTCATGAGCTGTGAGATCACGACCTGAACCAAAGTCAGCCACCCAACCGACTGAGTCACCTAGACACCCTTGTTTTTAAGTATATTTTTTTTAAATCATTGCAGTGTGATGAGAAATAGACACACATATACTGATGGCTAGATTATAAATTGTGTAAACTTTCTGGCAGGTAATTTAGCAACTTGTATTAAAGACCCTTAAAAACAAGTGCCCTGGGCATCTTGGAGAAATGGCTGCTTCTTGGACTGGGAAGGGAAAAATTCAAGATGAGCCTGGAGCATCTTGTAGTGCCAGAAAGTAATGAAGGAAAAAACAAAAGAACACACAATAATGGGGTTATGTCAAAGGGACCCAGGAGTCAATTGAAAGAGCTCCAAATGACCAAAACTGGAACCATTTGAGCAGACAAAATAAAGTAGCATTGGATAATAACCCAAGGTATAAAATCAATAGCCATGAGTCCATTCTGATATAAATGAACAATTGAATGAATAAGTAATTCAATAAATGAGGAGAACAGGCAAATCACCCATGCATTCCAAACAATTTGTGTAACACTCCTCCCTCAAGGAAGTAGAGCATAATTTCTCATCTCTTAAGTGTAGATTGTGCATAATGACTTCCTTCCAGGGACATGAAAAGAAGGGGGAAAAGAGAGCAACTTTACAGTGGAGAAACCTAACAAACACCACCTTACCTCGGCCAAGTGATCAAGGTCAATCCTACAGTGAAGGTATATCAATAATATGTGCCCCTGATACAGCATAATGAAAATGGCACCTTACCTCTGTGGTCTTCAACCCCAAAACACATAACCCCAATCTAATCATGAGGAAAACATCAGACATACCCCAACTGAGGGACATTCTACAAAACACTTGAACACTTCAACATTGTCATGGTCCTCAAAACCAAGGAACACCTGAGTACCTGTCACAGCCAAGAGGAGGCTAAGGAGACATGACAAATATAACGTGGGATCCTACATGGGATTCTGGAACAGAAAAGGGACATTAGGGAAAAATTGAGGAAATGTGAATAAAGTATGAATATCAGTTAATAATAATGGGCTCATGCATCATAACAAATGCATCACACTAAAGTAAGATGTTAATAAGGGGAAACTGGGTGCAGGTTAGATAGGAAATCTATACTATCTTTACAACTTCTCTGTAAATCTATAACTGCTAAAATAAAGAGTGGTTTTTTTTTTTAATTCGTGACCTTTGACCCAGAAATTCCATTTGGGGAAATGTATCCTGAGGAAATAAATAAGGATGTAAACAGAGAACAAGTTATGGATGTGAAGTCTGTAATACTAACATTAGAAATAGCGTAAGAATTCAGCAGAAGACATTGGTCAACAGTATATCCACATGGCCTACAGACAGTTATCAGACTTACAAAGGGTGTTTCAGATATAGCCAATTTTCTCCATATTTCATTTTAATTGCAAAATAGCAGATAGTGTTAATCCATATTTGAAGGTAGAGATGTAGTGAAACACAGATAAATAGAAAACCTCAAAATATAGGCACAAAATATTAATTGAGGCTGTATTCCTTTAGAGCATTTTCCAATTTTTCTGGGATGAGCAAGCTGAAATTTCCAGGAAGGAACCAGATGACCAAAATGAACTAGTGCGTCTGCAGCCCACATCCATTCTCATTGGTCAGTGTGGGGACTTAATTAATTGTTACTGTCTGTACCATTTTGGTTGTTAAAAACTTTTTAAGTCACTTCTGTAATAAGAAAAATGTATTTATTTTTTAACTATTATACTGTTCACTTCTGTGTAAATTCCAGTGCATTCAAAATAAATGTTTGTTTGTGAAGAATGTGCAACTTTCCAGAGAACCTCGGGGAATAGGGAAACAACTCTATGTTCCCACAGGAAGCCAGCAAACCCACGTCCTTAGCAGGTGTCTCCCTATTTGACCCTACCCTCAGGAGTTCTCTTTCTCTCCCCTATTTGACCCTACCCTCAGGAGTTCTTCTCTTTCCCAGGAAAACAGAAGTCAACTCAGAGAAGTCAGGGCACGAGCCAGGTCTGAACAATGCCCTGGAGCTATGGTTCCTTCCTGCCTGAAAAAATTGTTGACCACCTGATGACTGCTAGTCACTGGACTTGACCAAGCAGTTGCCATTTACCTGGGCTATCCTCTGTGATAGGTGAACTTGGGTAAAAAGATTACAGGGTATCCTTTCAGCAGAATTCTGGCTAGCAGACCTTCCAGGAACTATCTGATTTTATGAGGACGTGGGCCTTTGGTTGTTTTTAGTTGGGCTATTTGGCAAGCCTGGAGAGAGAGAAATTTTCAGAAGGCTGGTGGTGATAAAGATTTTTTTTTTTTTTTGTCCTTAGCAATGCAAATGGATTGTATCCAGTGGAGAATACAATCTCAGTAAGCCCAGTTGTCATCTGAACTGGCCCCCTTATTCACTAGTAGTTAAATACACTCTTCAAAGTATTTACATTTGTATGAGAGTCATAATTAAAATTAAACCTCTTTGAAAATGATTCTTTAGTAGTTTCCAAGGTCCCATGAGATACCCAGTAGACTCACTGGCCAGACCCAGGTAAATGAGCTGCCGGAGAGGGCACTTCCTGGGTTGCTGAGCTCAGACCTAGCCCTTCTAGGCCCCCAGAGTGAGTCCTAACCAGCAACAGAACTTTGCTTTTGCTCACCCTCTGTTTCTCTGGTTCTGTTTTTCTAATCTTTACTGAATTTGTGTTTGTGTTTTTCTTCTGGTTCTTGCATGACAGCTAATGTAGTCTCCATTCTTGGCAATAGTGGTTGGAAATTTGGTTTTCAGTCTGACCATTTGATGATCGCTGTAGACAGATGATAGTGATCTAGCCACTTTTGGGTGAGAAACAACAGAAAATCCAGCTTGTTAGTCTTTGTCTGTTTGGGGCTCAAGTCCATTAAGAATTTCATGCCCCCTGAGAAGAATATCTCTTTGAGATCTAGGATTGGTCAAATTTTGTGTTCATTTTTGGCCTGTGGCTGAAACTATGGAACAAAAGCCAAAATCTCTTGATGAGTCTGTCCATCCATGTGTCTAGGAGCCTACTGTGAAAAAGGCCTTGACCTCGTGGTGTATGAGTGTAAAATACATTAGGTTCTTATGTTTCTTAAGTCAAAGGAGCCTTATTCTAATTCATTTATAGGAAAAAAGTAAGCGCTTATTAAATCTTAATATTCCTGACTTAACAATACTTTTGAGTGTTAATCTTTGAAAAATATCCTTCATAAAGAAATTGCTAACTTAGAAATGTTTTGTAAATCCATATTCACATAAAGTAAATCACATTAGCTTAACAACTTTGGTTTTAAAGGAAAAGGCATGTCTTTTCTTCGATTTATTATTGTTAAGTATAATGCAAGTACCTGTTTGCTTTCCATTGCTTTATCATGAAGAGAATAGTTCATCTGAACTTCCTAAATATTTACTGGTGAATGATCAAAAAGTTGGCCTTCTTTTACACGATACAATGATGAAAACCGTAAATTGATGATCCTCTAAATGGAATCATTCTTTACACAAATTTATCATATATTTTCTGGTATATCCGATTAAGTAAATTTCCAATATCTTCAGATAACTTAAAACCCTAAACTGATATTGAGTGGGGCTAATTAATGGATGATCATTAGCTACCTAGGTAATTTCTAAGATACGATACTAAAACATAATTATTAAGCATAATTTTGTTTATATTATTTTGCTTCTTATTTTCATATGCTACACAAAGACTATATATTTAGTTACATTGATAAATGTATTCATGTTTCCCACTTTAAGAAGTAAGATGGGGGCACCTGAGTGTCTCGGTCAGTTAAGCGTCTGACTTCAGCTCAGGTCATGATCTCGCAATTCGTGAGTTCGAGCCCCACATTGGGCTCTGAGCTGACAGCTCAGAGCCTGGAGCCTCCTTCGAATTCTCTGTCTCCCTCTTTCTCTGGCCCTCCCCAGCTCAAACTCTGTCTCTCTGTCTCTCAAAAAGAATAGACGTTAAAAATTTTTTAAAAAAAGAAGTAAAATGGATGCACGCAGCTGCAGAAATACGTGCATGTGTGTTCGCGCACACTGCACATCTGCTCACAGACTGGCCAGAGGTAGTTCTCAATTTTCCCCCACCTCCAGGTTTTTTTCCGTAAAACTGAAGTTGGTTACTTTGGATAAAAGCCATCATTAGTGTGGATGATTGATGCTATACACAAGCAATACCAACAAAGAAGTACAATTGTGTATGAGCTTTTGTTTTGTGAGGCCGTAGAGAGCGATTTCATTCAGGAATGTGGAAGAGAGCAGTGAAGGGCAAAAGTGAAAAAGTACATTGTGTTTGCCTTTGTTTGTAGCACATGAGTCTGAAATAAAACAATGAAGTACGTTTAAAATTTTGGCAAAACTCAGCCACTGTTGATGGGTTTGCTGCCTTGGTTTATTGGTAAGTGCCTTTGTCTACAATGCAGAAGGTGATTTTTTACCTGTGTGTAATCTGCCCAAATAGCAGATAGCTTGAGTGCTACCATAAAAACAGATGTGCTTTATGTTGACTTTATTATGTCCCTGGTTATTAAAAAACGAAATACATACAAAACCTCACTTGTGAAATAGATGTAGGTCTTCAAAATGACATCACCTAGTTGTATGTTCACTTTACAATACCTTCCTTTCTTTCTTTCTTTCTTTCTTTCTTTCTTTCTTTCTTTCTTTCTGTTTTTATTTAAATTTCAGTTAGTTGACATACAGTGTAATATTAGTTGCAGGTGTATAATATAGTGATTCAACACTACCATACATCACTCTGTGCTCATCACATCAAGTGCACTCTTAAATCCCCATCACCTATTTCACCCATTCCCCCCCCCCCCCCCCCCCCCCCCTGATAACCATCAGTTTGTTCACTGTAGTTAAGAGTCTGTTTCTGGGGTGCCTGGGTGGCTCAGTCAGTTAAGTGCTTGACTTCATCTCAGGTTATGATCTCACAGCTTGTGGGTTCAAGCCCCACATCCAGCTCTGTGCTGACAGCTCAGAGCCGAGGGCCTACTTCAGATTCTGTGTCTCCCTCTCTCTCTACCTGTACCCCCACTCACACTCTCTCTCTCTCTCTCAAAAATAAAAGTAAACATTAAAAAGAGTCTGTTTCTTGGTTTCCCTCTCTCTTTTTTTCCCCTTTGTTCATTTGTTTTCTTAAACTCTGCATATAAGTGAAATCATATGGTATTTGTCTTTTCCTGACTGACTTATTTCACTTAGTATTATTCTCTCTAGCTCCATCCATCCATTTTGTTGCAAATGACAAGACTTCATTCTTTTTTATGCCTGAATAATATTCCAGTGTGTGTGTGTGTGTGTGTGTGTGTGTGTGTGTGTGTGTATGTATATACCATATATACATGTATACCACATCTTCTTTATCCATTCATCAGTCAGTGGACACTTGGGCTGTTCCCATAATTTTTCTATTGTCAGTAATGCTGCTATAACTTTGGGGCATGTGTATCCCTTTGAATTAGTGCTCTTGTATTCTTTGGGTAAATATCCAGTAGTACAATTGCTAGATTGTAGAGTAGTTCTATTTTTAACTTTTTGAGGAGCCTTTATACTTACCTCCAGAGCGGCTGCACCAGTTTGCTTTCCCATCAACAGTGCACAAGGGTTCCTTTTTCTCCACATCCTTGCCAACACTCATTTCTTGTGTTGTTGATTTTGGCCACTCTGACAGGTGTGAGGTGGTATCTCATTGTTTTGATTTGCATTTCCCTGATGATGAGTGATGTCGAGCATCTTCTCATGTGTCTGTTGGCCATCTGCATACCTTCTTTGGATAAATGTCTGTTCATGTCTTCTGCCCATTTTTAACTGGATTATTTGGGTTTTGGGTGTTGAGTTTTATAAGTTCTTTATATATTTTGAATACTAACCCTTTATCAGATATGTCATTTGTAAATATCTCCTCCCATTCCATAGGTTGCCTTTTAGTTTTGTTGATTGTTTCCTTCACTGTGCAGAAGCTTTCTATTTTGATGCAATCCCAATAGTTAATTTTTGGTTTTATTTCTCTTATCTCAGGAACATACCTAGAAAAGAAGTTGCTGTGGCTGATGTTAAAGAGGTTACTGCCTATGTCCTCCTCTAGGACTTTTACGGTTTCAGGTCTGACATTTAGGTCTTTCATCCATTTTGAGTTTGCTTTTGTGGATGGTGTAAGAAAATGGTCCAGTTTTATTCTTTTGCATGTTGCTGTCCAGTTTTCCCAACACGTTTTTTGAAAAGACTGTCTTTTTCCCATTGGATATTCTTTACTGCTTTGTCAAAGTTTAATTGGCCATATAAATGTGGGTTTGTTTCTGGGTTTTCTATTCTGTTTTATGGATCTATGTGTCTATTCTTGTGCCAGTACCATACTGTTTTGATGACTACAGCTTTGTAACATAACTTGAAGTCCAGAATTTTGATGCCTCCGGCTTGGCTTTGCTTTTTCTTTTTGCCTACCGCTTTGCCTTGGCAGGGCACCTGGGTGGCTCAGTCAGTTAAGCATCTGACTCTTGATCTCAGCTCAGATATTGATCTCAGGTTGTGACTTCAAGTCCCTCATTGGATTCTGTGCTGAGTGTGGAGCCTTCCTAAAAGAAAAAAAAAAATTATATATATATATATATATATATATATATATATATATATATTGCTTTGTCTTTGGTGGTTGCATACAAATTTTAGGATTGTTTTATCTAGCTCTGTGAAAAATGCTATTTGTGTTTTGATAGGGATTGCATTGAATGTGTAGATTGCTTTGGGTAGTGTTGACATTTTAACAATCTTTGTTCTTCTGGTCCATGAGAATGGAATGTCTTTCCATTTGTTTGTGTCATCTTCAGTTTCTTTCATCAGTGTTTTATAGTTTTCAGAGTATAAGTCTTTTACTCTTTGATTAGGTTTATTCCTAGGTATCTTATTATTTTTGGTGAATTTGTAAATGGGATTGTTTTCTTAATTTCTCTTTCTGTTACTTCATTATTACTGTATAGAAATGCAACAGATTTCTCTACATTGATTTTGTATCCTGCAACTTTACTGAATTTATCAGTTCAGGCAGTTTTTCGGTGGATTCTTTCAGGTTTCCTACAGACAGTAATGTGTAATCTGCAAATAGTGAAAGTTTCACTTCTACATTACCAATTTGGATGCCTTTTTTTTCTTTTTGTTGTCTGATTACTGTGGCTAAGCCTTCCAGTACTATGTTAAATATAAGTGGTAAGAATGAACATCCTCGTCTTGTTCCTGACCTTCAGGGAAAAGCTCTCAGTTTTTCCTCATTGAGGATGATGTTTTCTGTGTGTTTGTCATATATGGGTTTCATTATGTGGAGGTATGTTCCCTCTTGACCTACCCTGTTGAGGGCTTTTATCATGAATGGATGTTGTACTTGGTCAAATGATTTTTCTGCATCTACTGAGAGAATCATACGATTCTTATCCTTTCTTTTATTAATGTAATGTATCACATTGATTGATTTGTAAATATTGAACGACCCTGGCACCCCACAGTTTTCTATTAATACTAAACAGATGAGCAAGGATTCTTTCTGGGTGCCCATGGTACTCTTTTAATCAAGCACCCAAATATTCCCTGACAACTCTTTTGGTTCCTCCTTCTTAAGACCAAATCCTAAATACAGAAACAGTAAAACAAAACTTTCAGATATCTTCAGTGAAAACGTTCTTTGAAACGTCCCAGAAATCCCCTGGAAACTCACAAAGATTTGTTCCTTCATCTTATGAGATGAGGACAAGAGATGCTAAGTAATTATGTTTGTTTAATGGGTTCCATATTCCCGTATCAAAGCTGCATTGGAAGGGTTACCACATCGGAAGAGACCCTCAGCCTTCCCTAGGTTAAGTTTGTCTCCGTAAATGTCATCAGTATGAATATTCCAGATGTCGCCTGCTTTACAGGAAGGCCCTGAAGCCTTGCCAGTGCCCTTGCTGTCCATCATTCTTTTATTCTCAGGGAAACACTCATCAGAACTCTTGTGAGATAGTTACTTCCAATATAGTATTTTACTCTCTTCTGTCTTTGTGTTACTGGCTACTGTACAAAATTGACCACAGTTTTTCCACCAGTCGCTCTTAGTTTACTCTGCTGTTTGTCTGGGAGCTCTGCTATCCTCCGCAGGCTGTGTCCAGCACAGAAGGCAGCCTGAGGTCGTCATGAAGGGACTGTACCAGTGGCTCCGACTGCCGACACCTGATGAGTCACCTCTGGGGACAGGCTGCTCAGCTGACCTTGCCTGCACAAACTTCAGCCCACACCAACAGATGGATCAGGAGTTCTAGGACTCGGTTCAGAGCAGAAGCTTTCAGCAGGGTGCCTGGGTGGCTCAGCTGGTTAAGCGTCCAACTTCAGCTCAGGTCATGATCTTGCCTCAAGTCGTGATCTCACAGTTGGTGAGTTCGAGCCCCCACACTGGGCTCTCTGCTGTCGGCTCAGAGCCCCAGCTTTGGGTCCTCTATCCCCACCCTCTCTCAGCCCCTCCCACTCTCTCTCTCTCAAAAGTAAAAAATAAACATTTGAAAAAAAAAGGAGCTTTCTGAAAGCCAATAGCAAACAAGAATTATTTTTTATTGAATGAGGCTATTTTACTGTGATTATTTTTTGGAGCATTGTTGATGTTGCTTTAGTTATCTTCATTTACAGATCTGTCAGGAAGCCCTTTCTCTTCCTTCTTAACCTACAATTTAATAGACTTTGCTTTTGTAAATTGAAAAGAAACATTTTTTTTCCCCTAGAAATGGCCAAAGTCCCTGGGTGCCTTTTCTCCCATGTACCTCCCTCTTCAGAAGCTGCTATTCATCTGAATTGAATATATATTCTCCCCATGTATTTTTAAACACTTTGTTATGTATAGATATCCATCAGTGATATATAGCGCAGTTTTCAAGCTTTTAATCTTCATAAAATAGGGAGCAGATTGTACCTCTCCATCTGCAGCTTTCTCTTTTGGGGAAAAGGTGATGAACACTGATTTTTGAGATGTGTCCATGTTGATATATACACTTCCTGCTCATTCATTTCCCCCTTGCATGACCATACTTTATCCATTTCCTGTTGGTGGACATTTAGGCCCCTGCCATTGTTGGTCAGTGCCAGTGGTGCTCACTAGACATTTTGTACAGGTCTCATGACCTGCTTACTGAGTAGAAGCACCTCCCATGGAAAACGGACACTGTGTTTAGCTGTTAAAACAGCTCACAGCTGAGCATGAAAAGAAACATTTTCCTCTGATTGCCGCTGACACCCCCCTTCCCCCCAGAATTCAGAAGCTCTTACTTCATTCTTTCAACTTTTCATGGAAGTGTAGTTAATGTCATACGTTCAATGAGAAACTGTCCTCCTTTTTACCAAAGTATAATTGGATTGTGCATTTGGGATGCCATACCTGGGGATAACTCTCATTTATCCAGGTACAATGAGCCATTTTACGTACAGAATCAATGCCACAAAGCCCTCCCGGGAGAGCGTAGCAAGGCCAGCCTCACAGGTGGGAAATAAGGTGGTTTCCTGCAGGCCAGGAGCATTCCCCAGTCTCGGAACTTTGAACAGAGAGGAAATCATCCAATTATGTGATGTCGACGGTTCCTTGGGCTCCATTTCCTGGGAAATAATAGAAGCTTCTAGATATCAAGGCTGAGAATGAAAACTTCTAGACACACAGGAATTCCAGGGCCTTTGCCGTCACACGATGTTGTACGGCTCCCTGGATTTGAAAGCCCAGTCAAGGAGGCCTGTGACTTAATGAACATTTTTACTGCACCTGTGTAAATAATCAGGCCAAGCCTGATGAGACCCATTGTTTTAGGATCAAGAATAATTTTCTGAGATTATTATGACCCTGGGGGAGAAGGAGGAAGACTTTTTTAAAAATATGAAACACTTTAAATAGGCAAAAGAATTACTGTGTGTCTCTTCCCTGGAAATCTGGGCATGACCTAGTAGGCCTTGGGGTTGTCTGACTCTATGGGGTGCACAGCGTTGAGTGTCTGGGGCTGGGCTGTTTTGCAGCTCTGTAGAGATAGAGTTTGTTAATGCAGGCTGACTGAGATGCACATAAGTGCATTTATGCGGGAGAAACTATAAATCTCTGTAAATCCAGTTCTCATGTAAACTGCCTATAGCAGGTCACTGGCTCCTCATTAGTTAAATAAAATGTGTTGCATTTCTATTTGCTTAAGACATGTATATATAAATTCATGGTTTTACTTTTTAAAATTATTCTGTAATGCTTCTTTATTTTAAGTTTATTTATTTATTTTGAGAAAGAGAGAGAGAACATGAGCAGGGGAGGGGCAGAGAGAGAGAAAGAATTCCAAGCAGGCTCCATGCCACCAGCACAGAGTCCAATGCAGGGCTAGAACTCATGAACTGCGAGATCATGTCCTGAGTCGAAATCAAGAGTCAGACACTCAACCGACTGAGCCACCCAGGCACCCCTGCAAAGCTTCTTAATTCCCACTACCTCTATGTGAATTAAGTGTTGTCACCACTATTTGATAGGAAACAGAGACCCAAGGTGGGGTCACACCATCAAGCCTACATGCCTCCAGTGCCAGAACCCAGTTCTCAAGCACCCTTACACCTGCTTGCAGGGGCCTGGATATAACCCACACATCAGCCTTTTTAGTGCCTTGAGCCCTGTTCCCTCTGGAATCACCCTTCCCTGTGTTCCTGAGTCAAACAGCTCACTGTCCTTTCCCTTTGTATTTTGAAAATTTCAGTTCCTGCCCCACCATCTCCTAGGGCTTCCTCCTCAAGGCAGAGGGCTGGGGGGATGTGGCTTTTTTCCCAAGCACTGCTCTGTCCCCCCCTCTGCTCCCAGCACGACCTCCGTCCCCGGCAGCTCCCCTCTCTGCCATGGGTCAGCTTCTGCATGCAACTGGGTCCTGCTCCTTGGTTTCCTCAAAGCAACATTGACACACTAAAGGTGTAGGATCAAAAGGTGGGGTTTTCAACCCAGCACAGAATTAGAAGCAAGTTAAATTGAATGTTAGTCTCCACTGTCTCACGAACACCAGGTGTTTGCCACCGAAGATATTTCTTGCCCTTGGTCCTTCCTCAGGCCTGGCTCACTGCCACTTCCTCAGGCTCCTGTCTTCTTCCAGACTCTTCCTTTCCCTCCACCCTTCCCCTTGTGGGGTCCTCACCTCCCTCATCCCCCACGGGCACAAGTAAAATCACTTTATCATGAAGAACAACTCACCTTTTGGCTTCTGCTACTCAGGCCATGTGGGAGAGTGTAGAGGAATCATGTTTCAGAACTAAATAGATCTTAAGCTCCCCCCCCCCCCCCGCCCAACAAATGACCTTTGACTCTGTTAGAGGAATTTTTTTGTTTCTTGCATGCCCAATCCATTTCAACTTCAAACTCTAGGCAACTTTTCTAATAGAAATTGTTTTCTTCCTATGACACAAAAAAACGAATTCCCCGGCAGAAGGTGATAATCTGTCAGCATGGAATGCATCCAAACAGCGTTGCCGCTAGCCTGAAGACGCTTCCCAGAGAGGAAATTCTAGAATGTGCTGAGCAACTGCAGTCTTTTGTTCAAAAAAGGACACATACACACAGCATACTATTTTGGAAGATCATGTTCATTTGCATGAATTGATGGCTCAAGAAATTACCGACACTCATCTTGCCTGTGGTCTCTCGGAAAATTTTTTGAGCAAAAAAGAGAAAGATTCACGGCTCACAGGACAGTGGGCAGGGGGTGCGGGTGTCAAACTGGGGAAACCAACATTTCAAAAGAGAATATCTGAGCAAGTGTGAGTCTGTAGTGGTGTGCCTCAGGGCTCTGCAGGGGGTGGCTCTGTGGAGTTCAGCGATTTTGTTACACCTGATCTTGTCATCAACCTCCTTACTTACATTACGGAGAAGCTGGGTTCAAGGCCTCTAACCAGACTGCCGGAGGTCCCGCAGAGGGCTCTGAGCAGAGTCAGGACTGGTTTTCTTGTCCATCCTGGGTGCCCGGCTTCACCCACATTAGGACACAGGCTGAGCCAGAAGTCGGCTGTGGCAGACTCAGAGCCCACAGAGGGCTGATAAGACTATCATTGGGTCAAATGAACCAGGTGAAAGGCAGCCAGGAGAAGCACCAGTCTGCCCTCGAGTATTTAAAAACCCCACTCCAGGGCACCTGGGTGGCTCAGGCAGTTAAACGTCAGACTTCAGCCCAAGTCATGATCTCATGATTCCATGGTTCATGAGTTTGAGTCCCACGTCAGGCTATCAGCACAGAGTCTGCTTCAGATCCTCTGTCCCCCTCTATCTGGGCCCCTTCCTTGCTTGTTCTCTCTCGAAATAAATAAATAAATAAACTTAAAAAAAAACTAACGATTAAAAATTTTTTAAATAAAAACTACACTCCAAAACAGGCAAAAATGAAATAAGTCACTGGATTGGGGTGATGGGATTGGCACTCACCTGTTCTCGTTTTTAGTAGATGATGCCCTGTGGCTTCTGCAATACTCTGGTGGCCATGGGGCAGGGTCTGAGCAGAGAGCATGGTGGAGCACCACACTCTGAGCACCTGGAGCCAAGGGCCACAGAGAGCTCCTGCAGGTAGGGGGAGGGAGTAGCAGCTAAGCTCAGCCCACTACATGCAGCATGACAAATGCCGGGACAGACAGACAGACTCATGGGGTGATCCCGGAGGAAATGGCTGACCCCCGGGGCTGGACACCCAGGTCTAAAGGGGAGTGGGTTTCAGAAGGAGAGGAGAAGGCCTGTCTCTGAGGGCACTGGGCCATAGCATGGCAGCCAAAAGTGGGACGGTGGGAAGAGGCCATGTGGTTCAGCCATGCCAAGGCAGGGAATAGAGGAAGACAGAGTTGAGAGATGGTCAGGGGCCAGATCCTGAAGGGTCTGGGTGAGGGACCTGGACTTGTGTGGGAAAACACAGAGCCATGTGGTCAGGAATGAGTCTCTGAAAAATTGTCCCGGCAGCCATGGTGTGCTCCTGGGATGGGCCAGAGGGAGAGGCTGAGGTGGCAGTGAGACCACCAGAACAGTGTCACATTAGTGCAGGAGGAGGTGACAAGCCTCGACCAGGAGGAAAGGGAGATGGACAGAGAGAAACTGGTTTCAAAACTCTTTAAGAGACCAGTCAGAGGACCCGGTGACAGACACAGGCGCATGGCACTGTCAGGAACACTTCAAGTAACAAAAACCCCCACAAATGTGAGGGGCTTGTTTGTTTCACACCCAAAGTCAGAAGATGGAAGGTGGGTTGGAATGAGCACAGCCCTGGGATGCCATCCCTCCACCTGGAAATCCTCACTGAGTGGTTCTTTGCCCTCAGGCGTGTGGCCTCTGGGTCACAAGATGGCTGCTGTACCTCCAGCCTTCATTCTAGGCAGGGAAGGAAGCAAGGACCTTTGTCTTGAGGAAGCTTTGGCTTTTTGTTTGGGAAGGGATGTCCTCCTTTATCTTATTGGCCAGGACTGTATCATAAGGCCCCCACATAGCTGCAAGGAAGGCCCAGTGACCTTAGTGGAGTTCTTCAGTAACCTGAAAACAAATCTGTTTGGTTAGAGAAGAGAAACAGTTGAGTATTGGCTGAGTACCCAGCAGTGTCTGCCCCTGGGGGGTGTGGGACACAGGAGATGTCTAGGGGATACCCCAGGTTTGACAAGCCCAGCTTAGAGGCACATACACAGGTACCCATGCACATCCAGAGAAGATGGGAAATAGATGCACCCACCCAAAGCTTGAGTGAGCACACTCATCTGAAGCCATAGATTTGGAGTCGCCGGCTCCTAATGAGGATGACCATACAGAAGTTCCAGACCATTCCTGACTCCACCCTACAGAAGCTACCCACCCTCCAGAACTGCCAAAGTAAGAATGGCAGTGTTGCACGAGGCTTCCAGAGGAAAGAATCCCTTTTTCCTTAGTTCTGGGTGGTTCTGTGTATGAGCCCTGGCTTACCCTCAGCTTCTCATCTCCCTGGGAAGGGAGCTGTGCCTCCTTCCTGGTGGCCACCTGCAGTTCACACAGAGCAAGCTACCTCGGAGATGTGAGATGAACACTGGGGGTTGACAGGCTGTGGGGCCAGGGATGGGCTGCCCTGGGACTCCAACAAAGCCTTTCCTTTAGCAAGACTCGATGTCCCTCTTTGCCACTGTGCATTGACCTTGGCTGACTGGGAGAAAGCATAGTCTCCCCATCTCCCGCCTCAGCCGGGGTCCTCATCTGTAATCAGGGGCTGTCAGGAAGGCATTCCTTGCTTGTTAATTATCCTTTTTAATTACGCTGAGAAACACCTTTCCTCAGCGATTTGCTCTTCCGCAGCCAGAGCGGGGCCTGGGATGCCACTGGTGGTAGTTTGCCGTGTCCACCAGGCCCACAGCAGCCCCTCCTGGGAGCCCCGGCCCGGCAGGTTGTCTTGACTGCCTTCCCCTGCCCAGCCTCACAGACCATTAGTGGCTGCTGAAAAAGGAGCTTCTCTTTAAAATTTTTTAAATGTTTTTATTTATTTTTGAGACAGAGAGAGACAGAGCGCAAGCAAGGGAGGGGCAGAGAGAGAGAGGTAGACACAGAATCCGAAGCAGCCTCCAGGCTCTGAGCTGTCAGCACAGAGCCCAAAGAGGGGCTCAAACCCACAAACTGTGAGATCATGACCTGAGCTGAAGTCAGAAGCCCAACCGACTGAGTCACCCAGGCACCCCAGGAGCTTTTCTTACAGGAGAGCATTTCTCAGCTCCTCAGCAGTCCCGCCTGGAAACCTCTTCCTCCCTCCTGACATTGGTGATCAGCCCCCCACCCCAGCCCCGCCCCGGCCGGGGCCCGCGACCTGCCTCCTCTACGCACGTCCCCCCCCCCCCCCGCCTACACCCTAGTGCTCTCATCTCTTCCCTGGCCCCAGTCTCCACCTCAGTGCCCCTCAGTCTTGACCTCTCTCCTGAGCTCCGGGCCCTCCAGTGAGAGCCTGAACCCCCACACGCCTCTGCAACCACCCCCCTCCTCTTGCCCAGACTTGCCTCCTCTTCTACTTGCTTCTCCCTGCCTGAGAAGAGCCTCCCTCGCATCAGCTCCTGGGGACACCCATCACCTTGACAGGCTCAGGGGAGACTCCTCCTCCCATGTGCCTCCAGGCGCTAGCTCCTTTTTGTCTCCAGAGCCTTGAACTCACAACCATGACAGCCCCTGCTGTGGTCCTACCTGTTCTTGCCTGCTTCCCCCCCCCACCCCGCCCCCACTCCCCAACTGCTGCGAACTGTGAGGGCATCAGGGTGGGAATAACACCTGAATCTTCTCTGTAATCTCAGTGACTGTGTGGGAACTGGCTGAGTGAATGAATGAATGAATGAATGAATGAGCAAGTGAATGAATGTTCAGGAGACTGGATCTGTACACCTCTCTCCCGTATAGATACAACCACATATGCTGAAGAATGTTGCACACTGTCTACACCATCTCCCATGGCAGGACAAGTTCTGGGCTGGGGGTGAGATGACTTCCTCCTGGAACATGGAAGAACATCCCCACATGGGTTATGTTCCCTGGTCACACCTGACCCTTTTGAGGTCAGCCTTAGTTAGGCTGCATGGAGTGAGTAAAGTAAGGGTCTCCCAAGTCTCACACACACACACACACACACACACACTCACACTCACAAACACACACATGTAGCCTCTATCCAGTCACATTCCCTGATCTCGTGGCCTTTTCTGGAAGACACCATGCAGTGCACATTCACTGGTTTGGGCTCTTACAACTCATCCCCCTTCTCCTTGGAAGCCACGCCCCAAATTTGCGTTCAGGTGTCCACCCTCCTCCACTCAGCCCAGTCCCACCTCCCACCTGTAATTTTGAGGCCAATTAGAGGCCTGTCCCCAGCCACAGAAACTGGCTCAACACTGGGGACCCAGGCCAATGAGACAAAAGGAGATTTGCTGAGGGGCTCCCGGGAAGGAAGACTCGTGCCTCTCTATAGAAGTCTCTTCTGCACACTGCAGTGCACAGACATCACACCTGGAACTGTTGGGGAACCTGTCCAAAGATAAGCCAGCGCCCAGGGAACAGGGGACCCCAAAGCTTCGTGGAGGGCTGAGCTGTAGCCTGGGCACCCACCTACTTTGGATGCTAAGAACACCCGGCCGAGGCTTTCTGAGCAAATGAACCCAATGTTCTGTCACAGTGTCCCAGTTCAGACCTGGTGTTTGGGACTGAGTGACACTAAGGGAGCGAATACTTAAATTCCCAGAGGCAGAACCAAGGGTGTCAGGGCGAGTGGACCAAGAAAAGCAATGCCAGTGTGGTTACCAAACCCAACCAAGAATGAGAAGCAAGAGACCAGCCAGAGCTGGCCAGTGTCTGAGTCACTGGGAAGGGGTTGGGAGCTGGCAGAAGGGAGAGGAATCCAGGAGGGTTTCCCTGAGATGGGCCAGGGCCTTCCGGGACAGCCTGGTGACTGTGTGCGCACAGTCTGTGGCCTTGGGCATAGAAAGGGAGGGACCATTAGCATCGACAAGGTGTGCGCTGCTCGGCTCTGAATTTCCAATTTCTCTCAGGTGGACATAAACCTGGTAGCGTCCCAGCTCCCACTTAGCCCCGCTCAGTCTTCAGGCCAACTGCCCACCCACTTGGACAGGGGCACTGCACCCAGGCTCCCGGCCTCTGGGAGCTCTCTCTGCAGGTTCAGCTTCCTCCCACTGCCCGCAGGGAGCTCCCTGCAGACCCCACCCCTGTGATACAGAGGAGGGCTTTTCCTGACAAATTTAGCCCAGGTGCAGGGGGCAGGACCCCCTTGAGGGTCAGGGGGTGTTGCTTAAAGCCACCATTTGAGACATCCATGAATCTCATGTTGTGATAAACCTAAGACAAACGCTTTCTCCTGCATAATGTTTCAGTGTTTCATCATGAAATAAAAATGAAGACTCTCGTGGCACACCCCCAGGCCCCAGGGCGCACACCCCAGGTTCTCAAGCACAGTGCAGCTGACCAAGTCTGGGCTTCAGGCCTGGCTCCACCAGCAATTGCTGTCAATGTGGAAGGGACGAACAAATGAAAAGCTAAAGCTTTTGAAGCGGGGGTAACTGACAGGAAATGAGCCTCCCTGTGCTCATAGAAACTATGGTTGGCAGGGCCCACACTGTGAACCACAGACGGGGCAGGGCCACAGCAGCGACGATGCCACCACCTGAAGCACAGCTCAAGGGTGTTACCCAAAAATAAATCTAAGACTCTGACGTTCGTCTCCTTCCCTGGCTTTTTACCACCATACAGATTTCTGCAGAGACAAGTCCCTTGCACCTGGAGGTCCAGCTGGTCCCTAGGCCCATGAGCACAGCTCCGGTGGCTGCTGGGAGGGACCCAGGCCACCACAGGCATGTGTCACAGGCTTCTCAGGGCAGCCCAAGTCTACCGAGGAGCTGAAGAACAGGGCTGCATGCAATGGGGACCTTCCTATTGGAAAGGGAGGCAGGTGGCACAAAGGAGCAGTTGGGTGGGCTGACTTGTCTTTACCGCCACCAGGCTCAGACCTTCCCACGCACCCGGGGCCAAATGTTCGGGTTCAGAACCTAGTCCCACTGCTGATCAGCAAGCAACTGAACCTCCCTGGGCCTCAGTTTCCTCATCTGGGAAATGGAGTCTCTGGCACCTGACCTCCGAGTTCTCACATGTATTAAATTAATAAATAAGGCGGCAGGCAACTGAGTCTTCAAGCCCCCGATCTCCTATATCCCAACCAACCACCACTAAAAACGCTAGGGGGCAGGGGCTGAAGCACTCTGCAGGGTCCAGACCCAGAAGAGCTCTAAAGGAAGTGTTGTCAGGCACACCGTAGCTGCTGGGGCCACAGCCAGAATGCAGCCTCCGGCCCAGCAGCACCTGCCCTGGCAGCAGGTTAAGGGGGGTGGACTGTCCCAGTAGAAAAAGCCACCGATAATCACGGTTCCATTGCACTGCAGACAGAAACAGAGGGAGAACAAATACAACGAACACACATTTTCTGAGGGTTTTTGTTCAGTTTGTTTCATTTCGTTTTGAACACTAAGGTTTATTTTCAAACAGCACACAGACGGTCTGCGGGGCAGGGCCAGGCCAGCCTGATGTCTGGGCCCCCAGGTCTCTGGAGAGACCCGACCCCACCCACAGCAGCTGCCAGGAGAAAGAGGACACTTGCCCAGACTGCTTGGCCCGAAGCTTCAGGCAAGCGAGGCGGCTCAGCGGCCCCCAGGCCCCGGCCCTACGGCCAGGCACACATGCGGGCGCGGTGGGAGATGGGGGCGGCCAGGAACTCAACTAGGGGACACGGCAGCTTCAAGAACACTGGTGATGCCACTGGGCTCGCCGACACCAGACTCTTTGGAACACAACCTAATCCCTGGGAGAACACCTCTTGGCTTAGGTCTCTCTCTCGATTTCCCTTCGCTTTTCAAAAGTTCAAAAACAAAATCAGGAAAAAAAAGAGAGAGAGAGAAGAAAGAAAGAAAGAAAGAAAGAAAGAAAGACAGACACACACATTTTTTGGGAAAAGGTGTTCTCCACACGCCCAGACGGCTGCAGCAGCTGCTGCCCTCACTGAACCCGCTCGGTGAAGTTCTCGGGGAAGACGCCCCGACATTTCTCCAGCTCTAGGTGCTGGTTCCAGTCACTCTCCTTCACGCCCATGAGCCAGCCTTCATCCTGAGAGCAAAACAGGGCACCCAGGTCACGCAGGGATGGGGACGGAGGGCACTCAAACCCTACAGGCCATGGGGCTCACTTAGGATCTGCTGGGAGGATGTCCCCTCCTCTGCCTGATCATTTCCTCTAGCCTGTCACACCCAACCTGAAAGAATGCCTCCTCCAGGCAGCATTCCTTGCCATCCCAGACCCAAACCTGCCCAAGCCAGGAGACATCCGCCCTTCAGCATGTGGATTTAACTGTCATTGGGGTGAGTTCTCCTCTCTCTACAAAGGCAACCTAACTGCTGTGCTGGTCTGAATGTGTCTAAAATCCCTCAATCCCAGGCCAAGGAGTTTCTCACTGTCTGGTGCTCACAGAGCACATTGGCTGTCCTTCCAGACTTCTACAAACAATACCAGAAGTTTCTGGTGAGCACTGACCAGTTAAACGCACCTCAAGTGACCCAAGGCCACCCCATCAAGTCCTCAGACTCAAACCTGGCCTTTGCTTTCATACTGACCCCTCACAGGGACCATCTACCCAAGTCCTGGCAGTGTTCCCAGCCCCAGACCCCGATCCCTAGGTCCACAGGGGCCATACACCTCTGGCCATGGCAGATGCCATCACTGACCTTGCTCTGCCTGGGACCTCCCTAGGCCTTTGTAACGTCATTACCTGCCTGTCACAGAGCCTATGTATGCCCTTTTTGAGCCTCATCCACCCACCCACATGACCCCCACTGTGGGCTGGGGGCCAGGACTCCACTTAAAATCCCGCCTAGCCCAGGGCTGGCCCCCAGAAGACCAGTGGAGACCCAAGGGTTGAAGGAAGCTGTTAGATTTAGCACTGGGCCCAGGAAACCCTCGGCACTCAAACCTCCTGGCCCGAACCCGAGCAGTCTGTCAGAATGTAGAGGGCAGTCCCCGCTCTGTGCCAGCCCCAGTCTCGGCTGGAGCTCACTGTGACATTAACTAACCAGGAGAAGCCACAGCAAAGGGAGGGTCTGGGAGGTATCTGGCCTGGGAAACAGCTGGGGACACAGTTGAGGGTGTTCAGGGGGGCCTGCTGGAACCCACACACTGTGCCTGTGGGCAGAGGGCAAGGCCAGCCTGGAGGAGGCGGCCCAATGTGACGCTGCAGAGTGGGCACCTCGCCAGCTCACTGCCGGGCAGGAGGGCTCACAGAGGGGTGGCCAGGGATCCTGTCCCAGGAGAGAGGAGGCCGTGGAGGACAGGGGCAGGGGAGGGAGGAGGGGAGAAAGAAAGCCACTTGGATGCAAAAAACTGAGAGAAAGGAAGAGCCCAGGAAGAAGGAGAGCTGACCGAGGAAAGAGAGAGAGAAGACCGGGGTAGGGGATGTGATGGCCCAGGAAAGGGGCCAAAGGGAAGGGAGAGAGAGTGGGGGAGGTGAAGGGAGGGGAAAACGAGTCAGGGGAGAAGGGCACAGAGACAGAGAGAAGGAGCTAGCAGGAGGAGGGAAGAGCAGCCGGCGCTGTGCCTGCAGGTCTGTAGCTGGCATGTCTCTGCTGCCCCCTGCTGGCCACTCCCGCCTCAGCCAGCCAGGGCCCTCACCTGCTCCTCAGGGTTCTGGAAGGGGATCACCAGTACCACATCACCAGCCTTGAGCTGCAGCTCATCCGTGTCGGTGGCCACGTAGTCGTGCTGGGCCTGTACCTGCAGAGGTTGGGGAACAGCTCAACACCCCTTCCCGCAGAAGCCTTTGGTCCCCCCCTGCAACCTAGCACAGTGCACCAGGCCTTGTGGGGGCTTCAGCGTGCTGACAGGAGACCCTGAAAGCTCAAGACGCCACCCCGCCCACTGGGTAGCAGGGGGAGTGGGGGCAGGGGAACTCTGGGCAAACCCACATAGCCTCCCAGCTCAGGGTCTTCATCTGTAAAAGGGGGTGACCACACTGCCAGGGCACCGTCGGCTCAGATGGCAGCAGAGGCTGTGGGGTCAAACTGGCCCGGGCGTACCTTGAACATGAACCCCGGGGGCAGATCCAAGCGTCCTGCCCCACCGCTGCCCTCCACGGTGCCATTCACTGTCGCTGAAAAGGTCTCTACCACCACGGCAGGGAGAGAGCTCTGAGGGGAGGAAGCACAGTCAGTGTGGTAGGGGAGTGGGTCCCAGAGGGCAGGGGCCACAGGGGCAAGGGAAGGGGAGGGTCTCTGTGACTGATGCCAGATTGGTCTGCCTCCGGGTTCCTCGACGGGAACTATGACCTGGACCAGCACAGAGCAAGGAGCACAGGGAACACACAGGGCTAGGGAGCCACAAGCGGGAGGGCGGGCAGACAGCAGGAAAGAAAAGACAGGGTCTTGGTCCCTGTCGTCTTACGGAGGCTGCTTCACTTGCTGCTGTCTCCCCGGGCTCCTGGGCTCCAGCCGCAGGTCGGGTCCCACCCGCCACCTCGGAGGCCTCTGCTGGCTGCAACACAAATGCCGGCATGGGGTCAGACACGGGACGGATGCTGTGACCAGGACAAGGAAAGGGCCATGGACAGCAGCAGTGTCTAGAGCTGGGCAGTACAGGGAGCTCCTGGAGGAGAGGCTGGGTGCCTGTCACGGGAAGCTGCTGGAGAAGGTGCTGGCAGCACAGAGATGCCAAGTGACGTGCCACACGGGCCCCTGGATGCCGCCCCGACCTTCCCTCACAGGCCCTGTCCTCTAAGGCCAAGGCCTGGCCAGGCCTCAGCTTCTTCCCACCTGCCTGGCCTGCTGGCTGAGCCATGAGACCCCCACGATTGGGGACAGCAACAAGTGCCTGTCCCTGGCCAAACAACTCAGGGCAGGCTGGAGCAGCCTTTGCCCAGCCCTGGACACCTGCTCCCCAAGGAGGGGGCAGCACAGTGTTGGGCACCATGGGGGGAGGGGCCTGGCCAAGGCAGAGTGGACACTGTCCAGCCTCAGTCAGGCTGACCTGGGCCAACACTCACACTCGGCCACTTCCGAGCTCTGGGCACAATCAATCACTCAAGCTTTCTAGCCCCCACTTCCTCATCTGTAAAAGGAGGAAATGTCTAGGTTAGGGTGAAAGTTAAATGAGAAAATTCTGGAAAGTACCTGCCACAAACAGAGAGATGCTCTGAACGCTCCTCCCTCCCACTGCAGGAGGCCTAAGCTGGGACGTTGGGGTGGGGCTGGCAAGGGGGAGAGGGGCCAATCTGGCCTAAATCACAGCGAACAGGAGTGGTAAGCCCCATCCTAGGGGCCTCCTGGTTCACCGCCCTGACCTCACCCTCAGGCCCACAGTGGCCTTGTCCATCCTGTGCCTCCTCCTCCAGGCTCTTCCTCACTGCTACACCCCCAGGGACTGGGGACAACTGGGAGCTGGCAGATGGGCACTTACTTGGGCAGGCCCCGGCTCGGCCGTGTGGCTGGGCCAGGCCACAGCAAAGGTGCCCTCGGCAGCACTGGGCTCCCCGGAAGGCAGGCTGCCAGCTGGACTCTCTGTGGGCTAGTGATGGGCCACCAGGGAGAGCAGGGCGGGAGGGGTGGAAGACCAGGGAGGAGGGGGTGTTGGGCAAGGGCACAAGACAAGAAAAGAGAGTCATGAGCGGCCCAGCGTTGGCAGAGGGGAGACTGGGTGCCTGTGGCGGGCAGCCTGGCCCATCAAGGGACACACGTGGACCCTCTGAAGGGAAAACCACTCCCACCTCCTTGCTCCTACTCCTGACAAAGGGATGAGCAGGCGCAAACGAGCCACACGCAGCTCAGCACCCACCAAAGACCCCTCGCTAAAACGGCTGCCCGTGCCAGGCTTTCCTCTGGCCTCCTCCACAGCAAGGCTATTCAGAGCCTTCAAGCTCCTGGGAGAAGTGCTCCCAGCACTCGCACACAGCGGCTCCTGCTCCTTCAGAAGCTGCATAGTGGTAGTGCAGCCCCACGCCCTCCCTGAGCCTCGTGCCCGAGCCCCCAGGTGATGAGGACACCTGCCCAGCAGGCCTGCTCGCATAAGGGCACCTGGCCTCACCCTGCTTCTCCTGTCCCTCGAGCCACCCTCCTCCTGTCCTCTATCCCAACGTCTCCCCGACGCCGCTGCCCTGTAGGATCCCCACAAACACAAACCTTCTCAAGGACAAAGACCCTCCACCCCAAGGCTGCCCTGCCTCGCAGGCCGCAGCCCAGCAGGAGGACACCACATCCATCCTACAGGGCCACTCACAGACCCCACGACTGAGCCAAACCACAGAGGACCTTCTCTGGCTAAACCGAAGAGCCCCTTCCCCGCAGGGCCTGGCAGAGGGGAAGCAGTGGGACACCTGGAGACAGGCAGTGACGGCCAGCTCCTGCGCACATGAGCACCAGCCCGGGCGTGCGTGTGTGTGCACCTGTGAGCAGGCCAGGTGCAGGACCAGGCAAGGTGGGCCGGGGAGGAGCAGCTCCCCCTGGGGGTGGGCACAGAGCAAACACAGCTTACCTCCCAGAGGTCCCATGGAATTGACTAGGCGCAGCAGAAGGGGAGAAGGACAGAGTTAGTGCAAAGGTTAGTGACAGGGGGCAGACGAGCAGTCCCCAGGGACCCCCACCCCAAGGCCCTGGAGCCCAACGGGCTCAGGGCAGCACGGAGCCAGGCTCCAGGGTCTCCAGGAGGCCAAGTCCTGGACACCTGCCAGGGAGTGCCCAGACACAGAGCCGCTGCCAGGAGAGGGGCAGGAAGCTGACCGAGGCCACAAGTTACCAAGTGAGTGTTTGGCTGACCTTCCTCCCGAGGGCCCTCTCCCTGACACGTGTCTGCTCTTCCCCTCCTCTTGCGCAGGGCCAGGGGGCAATAGGGGGCCAGGGCACCAGGGGAAGGGCAGTGAGTGGGAGGAAAGCCTGTTGACCCCAGGACCCTAAAGGCCTGGTGTCTTAGATGGGCACCCATGGCCAAACATGAGCCCACGGCCCGGCACCCCAGAGACCCGCAGGTCCGCAGGTGGTGGTGGTGGCGGGCTCAGACCAACCTGACCAGAGGGTGTGGGCGCCTTCACGGGGCTCGCCACAGGCGGGAGGGGGTCAAAGTCCAGGTCCAGCAGACTGGCCTGCTCCGAGAAAGGCCCCGGGGCCTCAAACTTGGCAGCAGTGGCAGAGGAGGAAGGCAGTTAGTGACAGGCTGGGAGCACTCCACGGGGAGCTCACGGCAGGCACACACGCTCACGTCCGCCTCACACGTGGGAGCACTGCCCCCACCACGACTCTGGCACGAGCTCCACGCACACAGGACCGCACCCGCCACCCCCCTCAGACATCAGCAGCAGGCCTACTGGGGTAGCCACCCAACAGCCCAGCCCAGCCAGAGGTCTGTCTTGTCCTGCAGACCGCGTGGGCTCCCGGTGCATGCTCCTCTCTGCTCCCCGCACCCACAGACTCTCCCAGCCTCACCCTTGCCCCCCCAGAAGCAGCACAGTCCACCGCCCTCCCTAGGACAGGCCCCCCTCGCTGCCCCACACAGCTCACCTGTGGTGACACCCACCCACCCGCCAGCTCCACAGAGTGAGGACAGGGCTGAGCCAACACACACCGCCTGGGAGCCAAATCTTAGGTGTGGGTTCCCCGACACTGGGGGCACCTGTACTCAAACCGCAGGTCCCACCCCCAGAGACTCCCATTCAGCAGGCCTGAGTGCAGCCCAGGAATGTGCTGGTAACAGGCATGGCCCCAGGAGACTGCCCACGTCCACCTAAAGCCTTGCGTCTAGAAGGACCCAAGACCTGGGTCCTGGGGGAACGGGCTCCCCAGACGGGACTTCACAGCGGAGCTGCGGCCTGTCAGCAGAGACCTGAGACTCTCAGTTCTGAGAACACTAGGTGCCAGCTGTCCCACAGCTCAGGGGACAAGGCACAGACCTCGGAGAGCCCGGGCTGAGTGGTCTCACTTCCTGGACACGGGGCCCCAAGTCCCAAGCCCCTGCCCCAAGCCCACCCCCAGCTAGTGACTTTCCCTAGGTTGATCCCTGTCTAATGAGGCTGGGGTTGGGGCCACTGCTCTGTCCCCATGACCCTGCCCTCTCTAAGTGAGTGAGTGCTCAAGACACCGTGGGTGCAAGGCCTGTAGGTGCCCCACCACCCCTGCCAGCTGGTAGCAGTGTTTCTCTCCCCCAAGTGGCCCTGCCACCAGCTTCTTCTCAGAGGTCACTCAAGCCCAGACAGCTGCCCTCTTGTGCTCCAAGGGGACAGGGGCACCAAAGGGCAGACCACATCCTCCCTCCCTGCCTCCCAGCGAGCCAGCTACCCACCATGCAGGACCACAACTGTCCTCCAGTGCAGGGATGCAGGCTATTCACCTCAGCCCTGCCCAGCAGCCCTGTGAGCACAGCATCACAGACAGCCTGCCCCAGCCCCCAGCAACAGCACCCATGGTGTAGGCTTCCCACCTCCAGGCAGAGACCTGGCTCCCTGGAGTGGGCAGAGGGGGTAGCAAGGAGGCATGCGGTGAGCACAGAGAGGCCAACATGCTCAGTGAGGGCGGTGTGGCTGCCGGGCAGGCCTACAGGGTCCTCGCCTGCTGAATGGGGGCAACAACCCCCTCCTAAGAGCTCAGGTGAAAACCCAACAAGGTCGTGTCAATAAGGGGCTGGCACCATCCCCTACTGAGCGTTTCCTAGCGCTCTGCGTGACCCCGTGTCCCTCATGTGCACCTCTAGGGTGGAGGCCTACTCAGGCTGCTGAGCGCTCCAGCAGCGAGCTGTCCCAGAGGTCATGCCACCCGGTGTCCTCTCCTCTCAGGAGCCCCTGAACCGGCCTTGGTCACCTTCTAGACAGGGGCTCCCAGGCCTGCCGAGCCCAAGCCAGCAAATCACCCACCTGCCCACCCAGCCACCCCATACCGGAAGTTCCTATTTCTAACTCAGAGAACTCTGTCCCAGCTTGAAGCCCACTCAGCCTTAGGCCACTCTTAGCAGAGATCACCATCCTCGGTTCCCAACCGCCTCTCCTTCCACACTCACCCTCTGCCCTGCACCGCCTCCCCCGCCCCCCAACCCCAGGCCTCTGAGCTTGTGCAAAGGAGCGGGCAGGAGGCAGCAACCAGAGGCCCTGGGCAGAGTAGTTCTAGGGCAGCCCTCCAGCACGGGCCAGCCACAGCCTGGGATCAGCAAGCCTGCACCACAGGCGAGGCCGTAGGTAGTGGGAAGGGCCATGGCTTCGAGGCCTGGAGGGCAGGCTTGGAGGGCTGAGCACACGGTGGCCTCTGTGAGCCCATCTGACCTTGTACAGCCCACGTCTGTGCCCCCGCAGTAACCTTCCTGCTCAGCCCTCCTTCTGTCCACCTATGGATGAGCATTACATGCCTTCTCAGGACACTTCCGAGCAGCAGCCCTGCTCCGTGGCCCAAGCACTGTCCCACTCCTAAGGCCAGTCGGCATGTCTGGGAGCTACAGTCTATGTGCCTTGGCCAGACTTTCCAGGGCCTTCCCAACTGTGTTCCCCCCTGCTTCCTCTCACTGCCCCACTGCTGCACTCTGCACGCACTGAACTCTGATCTCCTGAGCCCATGTCCTACCCCTCCTGACATACACACACACTGTTGACTCTGGCTAAAGCAATGTGTCTACTTGCAGCCACCTGGCAAATGTCACCTGCTCCAGGAGGCCTTTCCTGGACTGGCCGGGATCCTCCCTGCTGATGCCTCTTCAGCCATCGCACCAGTGGAAGCATGAGGCCACTACCAAGCTGACCGGCTGCCCGAGGACCACCCGCCTGTGTCCCTGCATCTAGCCACAGTCCATGCTCAGAAATGGATGGGGGAGGATGAACGGAGGGGTGGATGAATGAGCAAGGGGGAGGCTCTGGGCCAACCTCTCAGGCCAGATTCTGGCTCTTGAGGCAGAGGCGCAGGGCGTGGGATGAAGGAAGAAGGCCATGCATGTCCCGAGAGAGTAAGAGAGAGCTGGGCCGCGGTGGCCGCGGCTGACCTGGGAGGGGGTGGTCACGCTGATCTCAGGGACAAACGTGTCATCAAACAGGCTGAGGATCTGCTCCTGCTTGACCTCCTTGGACGGGGTATGTTTGGGAGGTGGAGGGACTGGTGGCCCTTTCCGGAGCTGTGGGTCGGCAGCAGGTGAGGGGCCGCACAGCGAGGCACAGCAGAGCGTGGGGGTGGGGGAGGGGGGACAGACAGAGACAAAGCCATGGTTAGTCACACCCCAGGCCCTGGCCCCACCCAGGCAACTGAGGAAGACAAGAAGGGTCACAGCTGCCTGAGGCGCAGGACCACAGGGCCACCCCTAGAGGGAGACTGAGGCAGGAGGTCCAGAAATGCTGTGCAGAGACAGAGTGGATGACAGAGAAGGGGACAGGAGGGGGAAGAAGTGAAAGGAGAGAGACAGGGAGGGAACAGAAAAGAAGAGGAGAAAGAAGGGAGAGCCCGGGGGCAGGGCGGGGAGGGGGCTGCAGGTCTGGGCTGTCACCCACCTGGGTGAGACACTGAGGAGAGAAGCTGTCGCTGAGAAATAGCTATGACCTGGGCTCTCTGTCCTTTCAGGACCCTCTCTGCATCTCCTGCAGGAGGGGCCCATGCTCTCTTGTCTGTCACCTGTGGAGGTCAGCACGGAGCAGGAGCCAGGGCCCAGCAGAGGGCCAGGCAGGATGGCCACACACCTGCCCATGGAGGGCCTCCAGCAAGTCAGGAACCATGCCCCGCCCCCCAGCCTTGGTTTCCTCACTTGTTGAGGTGGGGTGGGCATCTGCCTCACAGGGTGGCTGTGACGGTTTAATGAATGAAAATGTGGGGAGTGGTGGCATAGTGCTGGGCCCAGAGCAAGTGCTATTCAAGTGTGGGCTCTTGTCACACTCTTCACGTCTAATCAGCTGTGGGGCAGGTCATGGCCAACCACCAAGAAAGCTGCTGCCAGGAGCTGACAGCTGGGAAAGCCTATCAGTTCAGACGGGGCCACAGGCCAGCTCCTGGGGACATGGCAGAAAGCTGGAGGAACCTGGTGAGGGTAGGAGTGGGGGCCAAGCTTCTTGGGGGAGGCTTCTGGAAGCCCAGGGCCTGTGCCCCTTGGCTACCTCATGCTCCCCTCCCCGAGCCCTTTCCCTCGCTGACCCTGTGAAGGTCCTGCATGGCCTCATGCCAAGAGAGAAGGTGAGGAGGACAGAAAGCAATGGCCTCTGCAGATCTGGATGCCCTGGGGCTGAGGGCCCCAAGCCCCTTATAGGGGGGGAAGGAAGATGAGGAGGTCAGCAGCCCCAAGGGTCAGGGAAAGAGGGAAGAAGAGGGTGCTGTGGGGGAGCAGAGGGAGACACACGGTCACAGGCATTCCCAGGTGAAGGCAGGGCCGCTGAGGGGAGCCCAGGCCGGTGTCGGGGAGAGGACTGGGAAGGAGAGAGAAGCAGGAAGAAGAGGGAGCAGGGGAGGGGGCACGGTGCCTACCTGAGACGGGGACTTGGGGAGGGCGGCCCCTGCTGCTGCTGAGCTAGGCGGCTCAGGCTCATGGTTGACTCTGATCTCCGGGGCGGCCGGGGAGCCATCTGGAGGAGGCGAAGGGCTCTTGTCCCCTTTTGCAGGGGCGTTGTCACTGTGGAGGCGAGACGGGGAGAAAGCTCAATGGAGGGAAGTCACTGCGTACAAAGGGGAATGTGCAAATGCACAGGTGTGCCTGTGATGGGATGTGTGCACGGATCCGTGTGGAAATGCATGTGCATGCGCGTATGAGCATGTGTCTGTTAACATGTGAATTGGAGAGCGTGTATGTGTATGTGTTCACATAGATTCACCATGAAAATGCGATGTCCACGTGTGTACGAGTGTGTGTCCCCGTGCTTACAGGTGAGAAGTTCATGTACGCGTGATTCAGAATGGGTGGAAACGAAGGGGTGTGGGCACAGGGCCTGCCTTGGAGACAGTGACGGCCCGGGAGGAACTCCAAGCTGGAGGTCTTCAGTCCTCAGGGAAGCCACCCACAGGCCACCGCTGGGCTCCACCAGGGAGCCGAGCTCCACAGCACGAGAAAGCCAAACATCCTAGAGGCGAATGAGTCTCATCCCACACGTCCTGCAGCAGCCCCTGTGCCCAGCTGGGCCCCCCTCCTCAGCCAGCCCCCAAAGGCCCCGGCCGGCCTCCCCGCCAGTCCACCCACTCACACCAGGACACCGACCACTGCCCGACTCACAGGGCCCATGCTCCCACCCACACCGCGGTCACCATCCACACCTTTGCGCCTACAGGCCCTTTAGGGCAGAGGGCCACAGAGTGGCATCCGGGGGTGAGAGGCTGCGGTCTCTCACATGAGCACCACTTGGGGGCAAGGGGGCAGAAAATGAAAATGTACGTTTGTTCTTGCATAAGGAAACCATGGGACGGTACCGATAAAGACTAGCCACCGGCCGCAGATGGCTGTTGAAGGTTATATTTACATTAAGTGAAACTAAAAGTTCAACTGCTCAGTCACACTGGCCACATTTCAAGTGCTCACCAGCCTCCCAGGGCAAGTGTTGGACAAGGCAGTTCTAGAAGGATCCAAAGAAGCTACTGACCACATCGCCTGGGGGGTGGGGTGGGGCTGGAGGATGGTGTTGAGATGATGGGACAGACATCGTGGTCCCTTCTCATCTCTACTGAATTTGTGTTTCGTGGGAATGTATTTGCCTCCTTAAAGCATACATATAAACATAGTATACACACACACACACACATACACACACACACACACACACACACACACAGATTTTAAAACCCACTACTGTGCTACAAGACCCCCTTCCCCTTCCCCTCTCGCCGAGGCTCCTTTCTGGCTACATTCCTCCCGTTAACCTCCTGGTCTGGGCCACAGCCAGGTGGACGTGCTGTGGCACACAGAGGAACCCACTCAACCGAGTTCAGGCTGTCTGCCCTCCTCATTCCCACCGGATAGCCCCTGAGCCCTCCGACCCCACGACACACACACACAGGCCACAGCACAGCCCTGCTGCCCCGCCGGCTCCCTCCCACAGCAGCCCTGCCCGCAGCACCAAACAGGGGACACAGGTTAGGGGTTAGTGGCACCCTCGGAGCAGGATGCTAGGCGCATGCACAGGGGTCAGCCGGCCAGGTGCCGGCCCCAGACACCCCCACAATGCAGCACTCGGTGCCGGTACCTGTTCTTCTTTCTGAGCAGCCGGGAGAGCAGTTTAGTTTTCTTTCTGTGGGAACGGACGGGACGCAGAGGCCTTCATTTTGGGGAAACGCCCAATTTGAGGCTGGCCTGCTCCCTTTCCTCATCAGCAACCCCTCTGCTCAGAGGGGTGCCAAGGGGCAAAGCCTCCCCTAAAGCTCAAAGGCCATGAAGAGGGCCTGACCCTGCCCTAACCCTAACCCCCATCGCCCAGTCCCAGGAACCCCACTGACCTGGGCATGCGGCCAGGCGCCTTGGAACAGAGCTGACAAAGTGAGAGGGTGCAGCCCTGAACCAGGGCTGACCAGCTGAGGGAGACTGCTGGCCACCCACCCTGCCTGTGGTTCAGCACACGGGGGCTCTGGGGGCCCACAGTGCCTGGAGGGGGGTGCAGCTGGCCGCTGGGAGGCATCTGAGAGGAAGCAACCAGGCTGCAAAATGGGCCACCTTGCAGTGAAGGAGGTTCACAGAGCTCCACTCCCCCCATCCCCTCCATTCCCCTCCCCATCCGCTCACACCAGCCTTCTCCCACAGGAAGACTGGGTCCAGCCGCTGCACTGCCCAGGTGGCCTCCATTCACCACCCTCCTATCTTACCTGTAGGCCCAGCACAGGGAGAGACCCTTCCTCCCTGCAGGGACCTGGCCTTGATTCCCCACCCCTACCCTGCCCCCTGCTCACCCCTTGGCCTCAGGGCCTCCTGTGGGCTCCTTTCTCTCAGTCACACACATTCTGGTTCATTTTCAGAGAGAAGAGGAAGAGCAACATTCCCTGAATAACTCCTTAGTCCTCCATGGCCCCCCAGTTGCCCCAAGACGCAGATAAATGTTCCCCGTTTCACAAAGAGGAAGCTGAGGTCCATCCATACCCTGTGGGCTGTGCTGTCACAGGTGCAAGCCAAAATGGAAGGGAAATCCCAGATGGGCTATCATTTCCCTTGACCCGCAGCCAGAGGGCAAGGCACTTCCCTCCTCCCTCACGGTTTCCCCTCAGGAAGCAGGAATCTCCTCGCAGCTGGAGGGGACCCTGAGAGGCCAGACCAGGCCGAGGACAGGAACAAGGATGATTTTGTGTGTGCCCAGGATGCCACCATCCAGGGACTTGGGCTTTCCCAGGAGCAAGGAAAGGAAAAGGTGGCACTACGCCCCTGCTGGGGGTGGAAGGCTCCCCTTCCAGGTGGCTCCGCACCAGCACGGAAGCTTGGAGTCCCAGGGCCCCACCTCCAAGGCTTCGTAGGCACCCTGGCTGCTGGGCTCCACAGGAAGGGAAGCCAGGCCCAGGCCCAGGCCCAGGCTCAGGTGTCAGGTGACGCTCAGACTGTCCAGGAGTGCTCCTTCTCTGATGCCACACACCAGAGGAATGTGGGGTGCCCTAACCTGTCCCCCTGAGCACAGAGAGGCCAAACCCCCAGGGCGGGGCAGACACAGCCCTGCCCTGGTCTTCCAGGAATGAGCAAGCTCTGCCCCAGGACCCTGCCCCAGACCACACCTCCCTCCACCCCACCCTCAGCCAGACGGCCAGACAGTGCTGGGCTACACGCACCTGGGCTGGGCCTTGACTGTGAACGTGTTGCTCCCGTGCTGCTTCTCCAGGCTAACCAGCACATCGTTGAGGTTCTGGTTGAGCTGCAGGGGGACAGCAAGCAGGTGGGGAGAGCCTCTGGGGCCACCAAACACCTCTGTCTCTCCAGTAACATCCCTGCTCCTCCCCATACCTAACCCCTTCTTGCACCCCGTCCCTTACCAGGAGTAGGGAGCTGGGAATTGCACACCAAACCCAGAAAAACGAAGGGGAAGAACGGAGGGAGTGGGCTACATTACTAATCGTTACTGCTTCTGAGGACCATCCTCTCTCTTCTTTCTACTTGTAGAAATTTCCTAAAATGCCTCATGCAGCTTGTACGGTTTTTAAATGTTTTTAAATTGTTTTTGCAAACTAACTGTTGATTCTAATTGTTAAGGCCATTGTGCCAAGATGTTTTCAGGCCACCCTACAACTGCCAAAGATTTCACTAAAAGCACAGACAGGATAGAAGAGGTTTATCCTGTGTACACAGTGATTCTCACTCCTGAAAAAAATTTCCCTCTTTCGCTTTGACCACTAGGAAGCTCAGAACTGAATTTTCCTCCTACTTTACATAAATGTTTTCTTCCTCCAAACACCTCTTCCCTTTTTAAACTTTTCATAAGTTGTCTCAGATGTTTAAAGGCAGGAAGGAAAAGAATGGGAAGACCTAAAAGGCAGAAATCATAGTCAGGGTGGTGGCTCAGGAAGAGGCCCCAAGCTGCTGCTTCTCCTGCTGCCCTGGGCCTGGACTCCACCGCCATCACTTGGTTCCTTTGGGCCCAAGAGACAGAGTCAGTGACCCCTCGAGTTCACGGAGGGAGGGGCTGCCAACACTGGGTCTCTCCAACTCTGCTTTGTAGTTTAACTGCCAGTTAAAATGAAAATAATACAACATAGGAATTCAAGCTAATCAGACCCCTTCTTACCCCGGATTCTGGCAGATAAAACAGACGCGTTTCAATGTCTTAAGAAACATGAGAAAAAAATTGAGGAATTCTAGGAACTTATTGACTATTTGCCTACGAACGGGGAAAGGGCCAGCATTCTCAGAGCTCCCTGAGCCAGTGTCGCCTGAGAACACACTGAAACCTCAGGAGGGGCTGGTTCCATCCAGGCAGGGAGGATAGGACGGGATGAGGAGGGGGCAAGGGCCAGGCATGTGGGCCCTGCTCACAGCCTCCCCAGCACTCCCACTGGGCCTGGACGCTCTAGAGCAGCGAGCTCCTGGAGGCCAGGACCAGGCGGCTCTCCCCAAGGCCCAGAGGCAGCACTGTGGTTACTAGTGTGCACCAAGCCCCAACAGGAAAAGAGGGAGCTTGGCCGGCCCCGTCCTTGCCTCTGACCCTGGCCCTTGGCAGCAGAGCGTGGCCCAAAGGGGTCACCGGGACCTACCTTACTCATCTCCTTGTGGAAGTTCTCCTCCAGGCCCGCAATGCTCTGGAACGTGTTGACATAGAAGCCTACACGGCTGCGGGAGAGAGGGAGGGAGGGGCAAAGAGAACACACAGGTCAGCGGGCGGCCCAGGAGACACACACACACCGACACACCTCCACCTTCACCAGAGACACCAACCGTGGGAGCGCACAGGGCACAGAGGACAGACATCCTCAGGAGGGAGGCCAAGGCTCAGTGCCACCACCTCTGGGGACTCACCCCTGGGGACTCACCTGTTCCACAGGGACGGCAGCTCTTCCTGTAGGTCCACATTCATCTCCTCAAACACCTTCTGGGCTTTGATGAGCTCCTCCTCTGCCTGAGGGGCAGGACCCATCACTCCCCGCCCCTCTGCCAGGCCTCTGTCCCAGCCAGCTGGGACCGGGCCAGGCCCACCCGCCCCCAAGACCTGCTTGTCCCAACCTCCCATCCCCGAGATCTGCTCCCCCAACCTCCTACCCACTCGCTCAGATCTGTTCCCCCAACCTCCCACCTCCCAAGACCTGCTCCCCCTAACCTCCCAGCCCCAAGATCTGCTCCCCCTAACCTCCCACCCCCATGGTAAAAGGGACACCCCCGCCCCACCCACCCCCACCCCCACCCCCACCCCCGTCAGGCCAAGGTAGGCCAGGAGGGAGAGGAGGAATGAGCAGGGCACAACAAGAAGGCTCCAGACAAGGGGCCCAGAGGCTGGGGCACAGGAAGGTCACAGACCCAGCCCAGCAGGGACCCTGACCACTTACACGTGAACCCTTCTCAGACTAAGTGTCAGCCTGCTGCCCAGCTCCCTTGGCCTTGTCCTTGCTGTCCCTGCCTGAGTACCCCTTTCTCAGGGTAGGCTCCTACTCAGCCCCAGCCCCCAGCCTGCATTTCACCTCCCTGTAGGAGGTGGCAGCAGCATTTCCTCTGTGACCTGTCCCCACCACACAGAGTCCAGAGGCAGCTGCTCAGGCATCCAAGAAGGACAGGGGAAAGATAGGGGTGAGGGCAGGGCCAGGGGAGGAGGGAGCTAGTTTGCCGGGCAGGGTGCCAGGGCTCACCCCCAAAGCCCTCATCCTGGCAGGGCCAGCCCAGCGCCCTCCAGACCCGCTCACACCCACCAGGTGGCGCTAAGGCCCCATCCCAGAGCTGAAGGCGGAGACTGGTGAGAGTGGCAGTGAGTCACAGACCCCAGGCAGAGAAGGGGCTCTGCTAGCTCATTGGGAGGACACTGCTGGAAACAGTGACTCGGGGGTGACTTGGATTCAGAGTCTGAGTCACATCCCAGGAATGCAGCAGGCCCCTCCCCGGGGAACACTCCCCACCAGCAGCCTTACATTCTCAGGCCTCTGGCAAAGGCAGCCACCTGACCAGAGCAACAGACCAGAGCCACAAAGCACACGATTTCCGCAGCCCACCCAGCTGTCCCATCCAGCTCCGGGCCCACTATCCCTGCTGTTCCCTGCCAGCCCAGCCTCGGGGATGGGCGTGAGGCTGGAGGAGTGAGGGACCACCCTGCTCCTGATGACAATTATCTTCATGTTGCTGGAGCTTGCTAGAATAAGCTCCTTGCCTAACTGTTTAAAATCTAACTTAAAAATTAAAGGTGGAATAGGGAAAGAGAGAAAGAAAGAAAGAAAGAAAGAAAGAAAGACAAAAGAAAGACAGAC
>NW_024412395.1:3465180-3745435 GCF_014898765.1 Herpailurus yagouaroundi | reverse complement strand
AAGAAAGAAAGAAAGAAAGAAAGAAAGACAAAAGAAAGACAGACAGAGACAGAAACACGAAAGAAAGAAAGAAAGAAAGAAAGAAAGAAAGAAAGAAAGAGAAAGAAAGAAAGATGAAAGAAAGACAGAAAGACAAAAGAAAGACAGACCGAAAGAGACAGAAAGACAGAAAAACAAAAGACAGAAAAGAAAGAAAGAAAGACAGAAAGACAAAACAAAGACAGAAAGACAAAAGAAAGAAAGACAAAAGAAAGAAAGAAAAACAGAAAGAAAGAAAGAAAGAAAGAAAGAAAGAAAGGGAGGGAGGGAGAGAGAGAAAGAAAGAAAGAAAGAAAGAAAGAAAGAAGAAAAGAAAAGAAACAGAAAGAAAGACAAAAGACAGAAAGATGAAAGAAAGAAAGAGACAGAAAGAAAGAAAGACAAAAGACAGAAAGAAAGATGAAAGAAAAGACAGAAAGAAAGAGACAGAAAAACAAAAGACAGAAAAAGAAAGAAAGAAAGAAAGAAAGAAAGAAAGAAAGAAAGAAAGAAAGAAAGAAAGAAAAGAAAGAGAAAGAGAGAAAGAAAGGAAGTAAAGAAATATCTGTCTGAGCATGCACGCCTCCGGCAGCTCTTGGAGAGGACCAGACCCAGCAGGCCCACCCTGCCATACTCCACTGTCAGCCACTCAGGTAGGTACTGTGGGTCTGTAGAACCCACAGAATGAGTTCTGGCACTGTCACACACCCCTCCCACCCAACTGCCACGGGTCTGGCTGAAGACCCACGTTCCGCAGGAGCTCTGGCACAGCTCCCGTACCCCCAGAGACCACCTCTCCATGGCGATTCGGCCACTACCCCACGACACTGGTCCTGACTCCCCAGACGAACAACGGTGACAATGACACTGAGGATGGCCTAGCACCTCATTGCTGTAGGCCAAACTCTGTTCGCACGCCCAGCAATCCTGTGAAGAACAGGGTGGCTCCGTTTTAGCGTTCCTGGAAGTCAGGGCCTGTGTCTGTCATTCCCTTTGGGTCACATTCTTCATATTCTGGCTGTTTCTGAAGCACTGGAGGGGGCAGGGGGCCGGGGGAGAGCTTTCCGTTGCTGGAGAGATCTTGAAGCCCCGGTGGCTTGGCTACACGCCAACGGACACGTGGAACAGATGGAAACAGGCCCGCTCACCATGCCACGGGGCACTGGGGTCCCGCAGGCAGGTTTTAGGGGACTGTGGCCAGTGCGGAGAGCAGCTCAGAACTGGCCCAGGGAATATGTGGCACTGGTCAGCTTGAGAGAACACAGCCTCACCAGGTCACACTATCTCCCCAAAGTCAAGTCAGCCAGCAGGGCAGCCCCGGGACCACAGTACCCCAGCTCACAGCCAGACAGCTGCCCGTGGGAACTCAGAAGACTCCCCAGCTTCCAGCCAGGCGTGAGGCAGGGTGGGGGCAGAAAGAGGATCTGCTCAAATAAAAATTGGGTCCAAATGGGAAAGCCAATTGGGCTGAAAGGCCAAACATCTGCAGTCCAACATCCAAAGATGAGATCATATGCCTTAGCCTCCCTAGTGGCTCCCCTGAGGCGGGGGGATGGGGCCCTCCCAGCAGGATCCCCTACCCACACCCCACCCGGGAGCTGAAAAGCAGCCACAGGCACCACCCCAAGCTCCACAGTCTCCCAGAGGCAACAAAAATCTTCACCTGGTCTCCTGCCAAACCCATCTCAGGGAAAATTATGCAGAAAGCCTGGGTCTGGGTCAGTGGCCCCAACCCCCTCCAGCCAGAAATCCTGAACTCTACAGGCAGGGATGGTGCCCCAGCCTCTAGCTCCTCCTTCACCTCCTGAGGGCCATCTTCCCCAGACTTTGGAGATACAGGGTCAAGCTACCCTCAGGGTAGGGCTGTCAACAACTCAGTGCCTCCAAAGTCACCCCATAACTCTAGTCTAAAAGAAATCAGGCAGCAGGTCAGATAAGAAATTGGGCCGCGAGCCCATGCTGAGCCCAGAGCCCTCCACATCACAAGCGTTCAACACGTGCAGGTTGAAGATGATGAAATCAGGAGGTGGCCCAGAAAAAATGGGGCCACTGCCCAAAGAGAAACCCAACCTGCTGGGTCAGGGCTCTGTTGCCCACCCCCACCTCAGGACCACGAAGGGGTGCATGGAGTCCTGCCAGTTTTCCTGGAGAGAAACCATGAGGCCACCTCTCCCAGGGTGTATCTAGCCGTCCCTGGCCACACTGCGCTCACCAGGCACCCAGTCCATCCCAAGGGCAGAGGTCTGCAAAGAGCGAAGTGTTACCAGGGTATTAAGATCAGTCAGGAGTTCTGTACAAAGGCCTCCTCCCAGAAGCCTTCCAGAACCACTGTGGTGCACAGTTTGCCCTTCGAGAAACTCCCAAAGAGCCAACCCTCCAGGCCCCTGGTCTCAGATCCCAAACACACTTTCAGAGCCTTCCCAAGGTTTCCCCTCTAGGGGCACCATGAGGGCCCACAGTTCCCAAGGGTCCCTTCAAGCTGGAGATTTCGCCTCTCTGGGCAGGTGTGTCTCCTCAGTAAATTCTGGACAACCTCACAACTTTTACTAGGCTTGAAGGACAACACATGTCCGGACAGGAGCCCTCAGAGAGGGCAAATGGCTCGGAGGCTTTCCTGCATTTCCAGAGGCTAGGATTTCATAGATTCTCAGGACTACCAGAGACCCAGGCATGAAGCAACAGACTGGGGTCCACCCCAGGTTAACCGGAGCCCCAGGCCCCTCTGAGTCGCCCACATTTGACCTCAGGTCTCCTCTGAAGCAGGAGCTCTCCCAGCAGAGGCATTTGAAAACAGCCCTGCCCCTCACCAACCCAGGAAAGAGACTGAGCCCTCCCCCCGCGCCGGGCAGTGCAAGACGGGCGCCCAGCGCCAAGGACAGGACAACAGACCAGAAGGCGCCAGCACGTGCAAGGTTAGAAGCCAGTGTCACCTGATTTCGGAGCAGGTTAGTTTGAGCTACGAGATGAGCCTGCAGTTTGCCTTGGCACCACTGGGGGGCGGCTTTCTCAAGCAGCGAGACAGGCTGGGGGTGGGGAAGGGAGGTCAAGGCGAAGGAGAGTGGAGAAACAGGAGGGAGATGGGGAGAGAGAAACAGAGACACAGATATTAAACACCAGTCCAAACGTCCCAAACACAGTGACAGACAAGCTGGCCGCCCCTCCAGGGGGCCAGCCCCCCAGCAGGTAAAGGCCCCTCTAGGTCAAGAGAATTAAGGGGAGCCCCAGGCAAGGGGCAGACAAGGGGGTGCAAAGCAAACTGTGCAAGCAAACTTGCACTCCAACTGCAAAGCAAAATGTGAGACTCGTTAGCAGGGGCAGAGGGGCTCAGCAAGCTTGGTCCTGCTCCAGGGTGGGGGTGGGCTGGGGAGGGGAGGGGGACCCACCCTCGGCCCCTCACTTGTGGACAGTGTGGCCAGCCCAAGCCCTGTGCCCCCAAGGCTTGTTCCAGCTGAGATAGGGTCACATCGGATCCCATGACAGAATTCCACTCAGAGCACGCCAGGTCGGGCAGGGCCGTTCCAGTGAAACCCAAGCCAGGCCTGTTCTCATCCTGGAAAGTGGCCTCGGAGTGGGGTGGAGGAACCAAGGGCCAGAGCAAGCACCAGAGGATGGGCAGGAAGTGGGCCCTCACCCAAGTGCCCACAAGGGCCTTTCACTCGCCGCCGTGGGTCCAGCACCATCCTCCACCCGCCTCTGCTACCTGGGACTAGTCACCTGCTATAAAGCCATCTGCAAGCGGGGTTGATGGTTCCTGCCCCTGGGGAGCAGAGACAGTCAACAGTGCAAAGGGGTGCAGGGAGGGCAGCACAGAGGAAGGCCCCTCCAAGGGACGTGGGTACCCAGCCTAAAAACTCTCCCCCGCAGCCCTGCCCTCCAGCCCTTACCTTGGCAATTTTGGTTTCATCCTTCTTTTTGGCGGTTTGGAGGGACTCATAATGGTGCCGGGCGCTGTCATAGTCCACCAATTTCCGCCCTCGTTTGGCAATGCGTGACTGGAGGACAGACGGGGTGGGGGAGCGGTGCTGAACAGGGCCTCACCCATGCTGAGATGCTGACCAGGCTGGGCCCAAAGAAACTGGGGGAAGACGAAGGGCCCAGGGCAGTCGACCCCGGGCTCAAGAAGGGCATTTCATACATGCTTGAAACACGTACTCCAACATTTCTGGTGGCAAAGAGCTCACACCTTCGAGGCAGTCCCTGCCCTCTGGGGTCCTTTCTCATACAGAGGCCAAACCATGTCCTTCAATATCCACCCGTTGTTGTCAGTACCCTCCAGCCAGTACTGTGGGACAAGCCTCCACCCTGGCCTGGCCCTCAGCTCCTTAAAGACGCCTCCTGGACCCCAGGCTTCTCTTCTCCCAGGCCACCACCATTAGCCTCCCTTCCATACTCTTCATAAGGCCTCTTCAGGAGCCTGAGCCATCTGCATTGGGCGGCCATGGGGGCCAGCATGGAGCCTGACCCCCACCCCCGGGTATCAGGTCTAGCACAGCAGTCAGCATCTGGGCTCAACATCTCTGCTTCCACGTCTGAAGCATCTGGGGCCCACTGGCCTCAGTGGGGACCCTGGCACACTGACAGTTCCCAGTACCTGGGGGCCGGCTCTCGGAACACACACAATAACACATATACACCCAGATAAGAGGGAATACACACAACAATACATACATTCCCTTCTAAGCACACATAGGCTAATGCAGGACACCTATAGGCACACAGGCCCAGGCCTTACATACCCTCAATACACCTTATACAACCCTATAGTCGTTCCACAGTGACATAGCCACACACGCATACATGCACCATGGGGTCTCTTCCCCTAGTCCGGAGACCCAAAGGTTCAGGGCCCAAAAGCTGTCAGCTCTGAAAGGCCCAGGGCTGGGGGCTGGTGGGCTGGCCTCAGAGGGAGCAGCCCTGGAGGGATGAATTGCTGGGTGAGGGAGATGCCTGCCTTCGGGGCATGGCCACCTCAGTGCCTGAGCGGGGCAGGAGGCTGACCCTTCCCCCCACCCCTCTGTCTCCTCTCCCGCTCCCCTGCACAGGCCACCAGGCCAGAGCAGGACCGATCTATAGAGAGTGCCTCTCACCTTGATGTCAGGGAACTGGCCCAGGTATGTGTCCATGGTCAGCAGTGCCTGGTCCACCAGCTTCTGGTGATAATCCAGCCAGAGGAGGTCATTGTTCTGAAGGACGTAAGAGTCCCTGAGTATACGGCTGGGCGAGCTGGGCCGCACCCAGTCCCCCACCCTCTCCTCCCAGCGACCTGGGGTCAGCTTCAGCCCCATCACTTCACAGCTCAGAGGCTTCTCAGAAGCTTGGGTTCCTTGGGTGTGGAACGGGTGTACTATAAAATCACTCCTGCCCTGTGGCCTCTCATGGGGCAACTCTAAGGGAACGGATAAGCCCAGGGTCAGGGAGTCGAGGCGATTTGCCCAAGGGCACACAGCATGTGGATGCCTGAAAACCAGAAGGGCTTGTCCCCGTGGGTGAGGAACGGGCCGGGAGCTGAGACGAGGAGGGGCTTCCAGGAAGGACTGAGGCCACCTGCCTCACGCGCTCACCTCAGCTATCTTGTTTGCTTCATCCCTGCCAGGCCAGTCGGGCTCGTACACCTCCTGCAGACATTCGTTCAGTTTCTTGGAGGCCTCGTGCATGGCTGTGGGGCAGAAGGGCCATGCTGCAGCCAGGGCCACGGTCACCCTTGCCCCCACCTCCAAAGGCCCTGGAGGTGTGTGGGTCCCCACTACCAGCCCTTACCCCTCCACCACAAACCCTGCTCCCCTTCCCAGCTCTGCACCCATCAGCAGCACGTGGCAAAGGTCCTTCAGTGTCCCATGAAGCCCCCCTCCCCAGGCCGGGTGTGCCCCAGGAGACCCACCTGCCCCTTACCTTTGACGGAGGCCAGGTAGGTCCGGAGATCCTTCTGCAGTCGAGTGCCCTCGGTCTGCAAAGAGAATGACAAGGACAGCATGAGGGCCCGGGGCACACCCCATACCTGTCCCCATCCTTCCTACACCCTAGCGTGGACAAATGCAGGCTGCTCCTGACAGCTGCCACAGATCAGCTGTCCTCATCAGGGCACCAGCGGGATGAGAGGAGACAAAACATGCGGAACAGCCCCCGAGCACAACCCAGCCTGGAGCACCACTCAGAGCACAGCAGCTATTGCCTCTCTGGCGACAGAATGTACTGGGCCTCCAGCGTTCCTCAGCACCACCCCTGCCTCAGGGGCCCTGACCCCAAAGGATATCTGTCCTGAGCCCGTCAGCACCTGCCTCTTGCAGGGACTCTTCAGAGCCCTGTAAGGAAGGCAGGAAAATGGAGACCCCTCCACCCTGAATAAGACACGGGGGCACAAGCTGAATGGCACACACATACAATGGGGTCGGCGGCCCCCAGGCATGCTCTCACACGACCGGGGACCAGGTGACCAATGAGCACAGAACACAGGAGTGGAACATCCAGCACCTTGTCCTGAAAGCTCAGGCCAGCAGGCTCCCACTGCATCGTGCCAGAGACAGAGGATGGCACTGGAAGGGGTGGGCAGGTGGGCTGCGGAGGTGAAAGGGAATGGCTTAGCGAGGCTTCAGAGAAGTGCGGGGTCGTGCCCGGGACTCTCAGGACACTGGCCCAGACAAGAGGGAGGAGGCAGGAGGTAGGAAAAGGCTGGCCAGGGGACTGGGCCAGGCAGGGAAGACCCTGAGCTGGGGAGGCAGCCCCAGCAGCTTCCTGAGGCAGCAGGACCGGCACAGAGGATGGCCCCCTGGGCAAACCTCCAGTCCCTCTGGATTATCAATACCACACAAGGCAGGAGCAGGAAAGCGGAGTCCCAGGGGAGAGAGGGGGCCAACAGGCTGAGGCAACAGGTGACGTATGAGACCACCAACAGTGAGATGCTGAAGTGTCCAGAGGCCATGTGTAAAGTGGGAGAGCGCACACACAGGCTTTAGAGTTATGAAGGCCCAAGTCAGGCCCTTACTAGACATGTAGCCTCAAGCAAGTTACCGAACCTCTCTGAGCCTCGGTCTCCTCATCTGCCAGCTGGGGTGACCGAGCCCCGCCTGGCAGACCAGCTCACATGTGCTCAGGGAACAGCGTAAGTGAGCCAGGCCAGGCCCCTAGCTTCAGGAGATGGGCTTTATGGGACGATGGTGATGCGGGGCAGGGGGGAAGCTTGAGGAGGGCAGGGCCTCTGGAGAGCCAAAGGTGGCAGTGCCAGAAGCTGACTTCTGCAGGGGAGGAGCACCGTCCTGGCGCCTCCCTGCCCTCCCTGCTCACGTGTCAGCAACACCCCTGGATCCCCCTGCCCTGGTGGAGAGCGAGATAGACACGGACCCGGCAAGCAGCCACAGCCCTACTCCTGGCCTGCCTGGCGCTTCTGCAGATGACAGGTGGTCTCTACTCCAGCTGAGGGCAAGCAGGGACACAACCAACCTCCTAGGCTCACCCAGACACCCTCAAACCTCATCTGTCCCCGCCCCCCAAACAGGCCCTCCCTCCTCACAGCCAGGGCCTCCTCTTCCTCCCGCAGTGTCCCCAGAGCATCACGCACCAGCTGGTTCTTTCCCTGCACCGTCTTCATGGTATCATTTGCCCCCACCTGACCGATGAGGAAGCTGAGTGGTTCAGTGGCTCGCCCGGTGTTCACGGACTGGAAGACCCAGTGAGGACCCCCACAGCCTAGACACTCGGGCCCCACCCGCAGCTGCCTACTTATTACAATTAATGCTTCCAGAAAACAGCAGAGGCGTCATGCAGGAAGGGTTTCAGGGCAGTGCATAAGATGTACAGTTAGGGAAGAAAAAAAAAACCCTCTCCAAAATTCCTTCAGTCCCCCCAGAGTAGCCTATAGAACTGTGGCCACACCTAATTCTGAGAACTTTAGAGTTTGAGGCTTGTTAATTAGAGATCAAAGGAAGAAACTAGAGATCAAAGGAGGCCAGGCCACAGCATCCAAAGCTCTCTGGAATTCTATCTCGGGCCAGATGTGAACCGTGCGGGACCGGGAATGAAGAAGGGCCATTCCCACTCTTGACGCTTTGGTGGCTGAGGTGAGGATTCAAGTGTGTTCATGGTGTGATGCCATTGCATTCATCTGAGCTAGCAGAATCTTCCAGACTCAGCTTTTCTTCCTGCCAAGCTCCGTCATCCCACTCCCCTCCCCAGCATCATACACATCACCCCGAGGAAGGGGTCTCCGTGGGGTGGCTTGCCGTGCTTGGCCGGGCCTCAGGCCGTACCAGGGCTCCTTGTGTTTCCCAAACAAGGCCTCGCTGTAAGCAGGCACACTGGGCACAGATGTGCGAGGGGCCGCCCAGAGCTCTGCCTCACATGTGCCAGCCGCAGCTGGGCCCCTAAGCCACACTCCCCAGTCAGTCCCCGGGACCAGACACAGTCCTCCCCCATGCAGGCCAGCGCTCAGGCCAACACAGAACCTGTGTGTTTGCTCCCAAACTGGTTCCCTCAACCCCCACCCCCTAATAGAGCATCCAAGAAACAACTCTCTGGAGGTTCCCAGGGCTCTAACACCCCTTGCGGAGCAGCTGGGGGAAGAATAAAGCTCAAAAGCACAGTCCCTCCAGCCTGGCTCTGTGGGCTCCGGACTCAGAGGATTCTGGAAGGACACAACTACCCAGTACCAAAACCCAGGGCAGTTGCATGGGGGGTGGCTTGGCCAGCACCCCATATCCCTCCCTTCAAAGGGTGCTCCCAGCCTTCCCTGACATCAGCCCCGACCGGTAGTCTGAAGACCTAAGCTCCTATCTTCCCAGGGAGTGCGGGGGGCTCCCACATGGACCCTCTCTGGCTCTGGCTGACTCTTGCTGCTTGCAGTCAGTTTCAGAGGATCATAACTCAATAGCCAGAGATGCCCTCTCTCAGCCGAGCAGGCCCTAAGAACGAGAAGGAATCAGGCCTGTGCCCCCTTGGCGAGAAAAGCAAACAGCAGCAATGAGCCCTGGGGTGCAAGCTACAGGTGGCCCCAGGACAAAGAGCATGGCCCACCCGGAGGACCCAGGATGGCTTCCAGAAAGGCCTGAGCTGGACCTGAGCTGCGGGGCGGTAGTGGAGGAGGTGAATGGGCCCTTTGGGGTTCCCCAGTTCCTAAGTGGGGCCAGGAAGGGCTCTGATGTGCCCCTGTGAGAGCCGGCGACAGCCAGGTGACCTACACCCTCACCTAGGGCATCCAGAGGGAGAGGTAGGAGATTTGCTGCCTTGAAACCCATATTCCCAGCCATCCTAGTCCCTGACTAGCACTGGGCCCATTCTGCTTGGTATTCCCAGATAAAGAGCAGGAGAACACTCAGCTTCCAGACTTTCCACACTCAGACTCCACCCCGCCTTTCCTGGGGTCACCCAAGCCCAGGGCCCCAGTTACCCCCACACACCAATCAAATCCAGAACTGCATGGCTGCCTTAAACCCCAAGAGAGGGTCACCCCAAGCTTCAAATGAGACCTCAAATCCACCCCCTCCTGCTTGGCCCCTGAAAAGCCAGCCACCCTCCCCAATCTGAGGACAGACAGAGCCCCAGCTCAAGTGACCACTCCATGCCTGCCACCCGCACTGGCTATCTTTAACTCTGGCCTCACTGCCTGGTCCCTGAGCCCAAGGATCACTGAGTGACTCCCTGTCCAGAGCTGGGGCCCAGAGAGGGTGACTGTGAGGGACGAAAGTGGAAAGCAACGCTGTGGTCATTACACTGGGGCCAGACCACAGGGAACCTCAGATCCCAAACCTGTGCTTTTTCTCCTTCCACCATACAGCCCAGCCTGCTCTGAGGCAGCCCCATCACCCCCTGCCCAGCTCAGGAGCCCTAACCCTTCTCTCCAGCCCAGCCAGCTGTCCTCAGGCCTGGGACTCAGCTCCAGAAGGGGTGCCTGAGAGTGGACAGATCTGGACACCACACCACTGTGTGCCCTTGGAAGAGTCGCTTAACCCCTCTGAGCTTCAAGTACCCATCTGTAAAATGGAGGATATCAGCATCCGCCTCAAGAATGCAAGGTTAGTGTCTGTAAAATACAAGCAGTACCTAGTCTATAGTCAAGAATGCAAGGTTAATGTCTAGTGCCTAGTCTATAGTAGGTACTCTAGCAACACTGATTCCCCCAAGGGCTTTCAGAGCATCCCACAACCTGAGGAAGCCAGCTGAGTAGGGGACGGACCCCTGGAGCTTTCAGGTGACAGAAAAAGAAGCAAAGACTTCAGGGTTCTTAGCCAAGCCTCCATTTTGCAGGTGAGAGAACTGAGGCCCAAGGAGCAGGGGCTCACCCAGGGTCACATGGCTCTGTCATGGCACCTACTGGGGCCTTGAAACACTTCCCATTAGCGGCCTGGGGGACAATCAGCCATGAGGGCTTCTATCCCTGCCCTAAGGAACCTTTCAACAGAGCTCCTCTGGCAGGCAAGGATAAACTTGGTCCTGGGGACTTTTCAAGCTGCTCTCTGCATCCCCCTCTCCCACCATGCCCCCAGCCCTCTCCCAGTATCCTCCCTGGGACTCTCCCAACATGTCCCCAGCCCTCTCCCAGCATGCCCCCGGCCCTCTCCCAGCATGCTCCCTGGGAATCTCTTAGCATGCCCCCAACTCTGACCCAGCATGCCTCCAGACCCTCTCCCAACATGTTCCCCAACCTCTCCCAGCTGCTTTCTGACCTCCTTAGCTGCTCTTTAACTCTCCCAATATGCTCCCTGACCCTCCCCTGTCACCCCAGCCATCTCCCAGCATGGTCCCCAGCCCCCAGCCAGTGAATTGTCAAAGTTCTCCAAAGAGGACCCCCTCCTCCAGGTTGCATTCCAGCTGCAGAAGCATTGGTGGGCACCTTCAGTGCTTTCAGTGGCCTCAGACATGAACAAGGAGGAGGAAGAAGACTGGTTTGGGCCTATTTGGCCCCTTTCCCAGGACAGCTTAGGCCCTAACCCCACCCCCATGCCGTTTCTCACTCCTTGTGGCCTCTCCTGGCCTCCACCCCCATCTGTCACTCACTGAGCCTGGCCTGCAGAAGCCATGGGGCCACGGCCCAGTTCTCCCTCACTTCCTACTACCTCAGCCCTTCCTCAGGAGGGGAGAGTCACCAAGGTCATCTCATTCCCCACTTCTATGTCCTCAGACACAGCCACAGAAGTGGCTTATTCTAGACTCAGCAGATTCATGTGAGGAAAAAGTTTCAGGGACGTCCCAGTTGAGGCATTCAGGGTCCTTCAGTCAAGAAGATACAAGAAGTTCCCAAAAATAAAATTAAAAACGTTGAAAAAAATTAAAAAAAAAAAAAAAGGGGGGGGGGGCGCCTGGGTGGCGCAGTCGGTTAAGCGTCCGACTTCAGCCAGGTCACGATCTCGCGGTCCGTGAGTTCGAGCCCCGCGTCAGGCTCTGGGCTGATGGCTCGGAGCCTGGAGCCTGTTTCCGATTCTGTGTCTCCCTCTCTCTCTGCCCCTCCCCCATTCATGCTCTGTCTCTCTCTGTCCCAAAAATAAAATTAAAAACGTTGAAAAAAAAATTAAAAAAAAAAAAGAAGATACAAGAAGTCCTCTCTTGTATCGAACCACTGCCCCCAGGCTGCCAATGTGATTAAGCCCCTTCTGTCACTGGTCTCTGACCTATGCAAAGCGACCTGATAACAGTGCCACTGTAGTCTTTGGGACCAAACAAGTATGGATCTAAATCCACTCCCAAAACAAGATGGCCTTGGACAAATTACCCAGCTTCTCTGAGCCTTTCTGCTTCATCTATAAAAAGGGCACGATGACACCGGATACCTTACAGGGATGTTGGGAGGCACACCGGGCCATGCTTAGCAGCTGCTCACACCAGATCCTGTCTGCCCTGCTCCCACAGTACACTCTGCAAATGCCACTCTCCTCCCAAGAAGCTTCTTCAGCTCCCACTTGCCTCGACGTTCAAGGTTTTCTAGAGTGTGGCCAAAACCCCTTGCCTGCTCCCACCTGAACGCCACCCCCATCCCCCAGGCCTCCTTCTTCTTTCCCATGGACTACGTCCAGAACCACTGCTCCCTCCTCCAGGAAGTCCTCTGTAACCTCATCAGCCCGCACGGGCCCCTGCTCCACGCTCTCTTACTCCATAAATTCAGCTCTTGACATTTTCTACCTGGAAGCCACAATTCCATTTTGCACAAGCTCCCTAAGGCCAAAGGCTACCCACACTTACCAGCTGTTTGTTGAAATTCTGGACACACTGTTCAAACTGCTCATCCTTTGTCTCGTCTGCCTTCCCTAGTTTCTGGAGGACCTGCCAAGGCAGACAGAGAAGGGAGTGTTACCATGAGAAAGTGAGTGCGAAACCAAGAGTGCCTGATCGCCAATACCACAGACAGCCCCCTCACCCCGACCAGGGTCTTGGAGGCCCGCCGCCAGTATCACCCAGCCCAGGGCGCTAGGACCATCAGAAGGTCTCGTGGCTGCTAGGATCCCCAAAGGCAACCCTGAGTCCATCAAGTCTTGAGACCTCCCCATCCTCTATCCAGGGCTCTCCCATTGGCCAAGCGGATGAACTTAGGTCAGGTTTGCTGTAGTGACCGAAACAAGGAGGAGGGGAGCTCCAAAGGCAGCTTGTGGGGTCAGGGCCCCCTCCTTGCTGATCTCACACTGCGACCCTGGGGGCTCTGCCCCAACCCTGGCAGCTAAAATGTGAGCTGAGCACAAGAGGGGCCAGGTGAGGGCAGCCCCACTTCCCCCACATGACTCCATTTCCTGGGCTGGGAGTTTGTGAATACCAGAGGGAGGAGCAGAACAGCCCCAGGACAAGGAAGGCAGCAAAGGGTGGCTGGGGGTCAGGCTCTTTGTGTCCCAATCTGACTAGACTTTCAGATGTGACCTGCCCCAGCCACCCTGCTCCCTTCTCTAGAGCCCAGCAGGCCGTGCCAGGCCCACTGCTGGCACCCACACTCACACTCACACACATGCATTCACACACACACACACACACACACACACACACAGGCTTGCAGCCACCCGCTCTACTCCCAGCTAGACATCTCAGAGGTGGACTCTCCCCGTGGTGAGTCACACTGTGCTTTCTCAGCTGTGTGGGGGGAGCCGAGATGGATGGGTTAAGGCAGAGAGACCCAAGGCCAGAAGGGGGGGAAGACCTAAAGAGGGAGGAGCAGGAGCCAGAGAGGAAGTATGATGAGAGAGATAGGGAGGTGGAAGCTAGGAGGGGTGAAGGCAACAGGGGAGGAGAGGGCCGGGAAAGAGACGGATGAAAGATGGGTGCCGAAAGGGAAAGCTATGGCAGAGACAAGGTGGGTTTATGGGAAGACAGGGAAGGCAGAGAACCCCCCCCCCGCCACTTACAGCACCCCCACAGGAAACAGGAGGACCCCGCTGAGACATTCAGCAGAGGCAGTGGCCACAACCCCACAAGAATGAGAAGGAAAGGTAGCAGTGGGTGGGGGTGGCAGGTAGAGGGAGAAAAGGTGGCCTGAACCAAGGGAGGCCCTGTCCCAGAACAGAGTCCGGACCTTCCCAGCCCTGACTGGACGTGGGATGGTCCATGCTGTCCTGCTGCACCCTGTCCAGCTGGCTCGGGGACCACGGCAAGGTCTGTCAGCTCTCAGACCCACTGTCCGCGTGGAGAACGTTTAGCCATCTCGTCAAGTGCCTGCTGTGTACAACAGCCATGGGCATCTCTGCTGGGGCAGCAGACATCAATCAGACATGGATCCAGCCAGACACAGGGAAGCACATGGGACTGTGGGAGCCCGGGGTAGGGATCCCACGCAGCCTCAGCAATCAGGGAAGACTTCCTGGGGGAAGTGGCAGCTCAGACGGCCGGGGAGAGCGTGCAGCAAAGCGAGGAGACCAGAGAGATGAGGAACATTACCAGGAAATTCAGAATAGCTCAACGTGACCAGAAGTCACAGAGGATGCTGGGGGAGGACGTGGGCAGTGGGAGGAGCAGGGTGGGCATGGGAGGGCGGCCCACCAACAACTTTGTGCTATAATGGTCACAACACGGCTTATCAGGCCAGGGCAGCTGCAGGCTGATATTGAGGTGAGAGGAAAAGAGCAAAACTAAACCCCCGTGAGCAAGAAACTCGGCACTTCCCGCCGTCCACGGGCTCCCCCACTCCTCCCTTGGCAGCAATACCCAGCTGGTCCTGGGGAAACAGGGCAGAGCTGTGGAGGCACCTAGCCTGCTCTGCACTGAGCCTGAGTAGGTGACTCACCCCCTATCAGACACCGGCCCCTTGGCCCCACCACCTCCAAAGACAGAAATGGAACACCAGGTGGGAAAGAACTTCCAGAAGTCAAGAGAGGCCACAAGAGACAGTAAGAGGCTCCCAGGGAACAGGGTCCAGGCCTGGTTGGCCCTCGAGACAGGAAGACTGGGAAGGTGGCCCTGTCTACCCCCCTGTCTCCCTTCTCCCCAAGGAGATGTACTCTGTCAGCAAAAGGTCCCCAGTGCCCATCCTGCCACCAGAGCTCCTGAGGGCTCCAAGCCCCCAGATCTGCACAGACACGCACACGCGGCCCCACTTCCCCAACTGGCAGTGCACTCCACCCAGACGGCTCCCCACCAGGGACACCTGCAGGCCTGAGGACGGCCAGCCACAGTGAGCAATGCCAGGCAGTGAGAAGACTGTTTAGAAAAGGCACTTCCTCTCTGAACTTCAAGTGCGTTGTCTGATGAATAAACAGAACACCAGCACCCACCTTAAGGCTCATATCTATAAAACATGTGTCTGTACCTGGCATAGTCGAGTAACAACAATCTCCTAAAAGGCCTTCAGAGCAACCTTCACACAATTGGGGGCCAAGCCTAACACCTAACAACCCCCACACTGGGCCCAGACTGATAGCATCCCAAGACACGAGACATAATTCAGGCGCACATACACTGAACATACATGCATGCGCACACAGTAAACTCCTATTCACCCTTCAAAACTTTGCTCGTATGATACCTCTGCAAAGCTGCCCCTGCCCTCTCTCTCCCCAACAACACTCTGCACCACTGAAGGCCTGGGACCCACCCTCCTCACTGCTGTGGGATGTGCCCAAGTGTCTGCCTCTGGCTCTCTGCCCCAGCCATGCAAACAGTCTGAGGTCAGAGACAGTGTCCAGCCTTTTACATGTTCCCAGTTCCTGCAAAGGGCTGGGCACAGGGCAGACGCACAACTTGTTCTTGGTGCCTGCTGGCTAATCTAAGCCATGACCTTCAACAGAACATCCCATCTCTAAGGCTAAGTATCCTCTTATGCAAAATGGGAGGGTTGCATACAGAAAGTACTCAGCCAGACACACAGACAGAAAGCTGACCTTGAAAGGTCAACATTAGGATGAGGGTTAGGATTGGCACTCACATGACCTGAGAACCGGTCTTGGATAACCCAGGTCCACTCCAGCAGGTCCCAAGCCTGAAGGGGCCGTGTGCAGGGGAGTGACCAGCTCAGGAAGGTGGGGTAGGCTCCTGGCTCCACGTGACCTCAGGCTAACTGCTTAACCTGTCCACACCATGAACGGTAACCACGGCATGGCTGCAGGGCTGTGTTTCAGGAAAATGCCCAGTGAGTGAATGCTGGCCTTGGCCTCGTTAATCCCCCCCTGCACCTACCCCATTTTATAGGTGACAGAAGGTCACACAGCGTGGGTTCCCACTCTCAAGGTGCTGCTGGTGTGGCTACTAGAGGGAAAAGCAAGCCGAGCACTCCCTGCCTCGGAGTAAGGACAAAGACAAAATTCAGTCCGGTAAAAATCCCACAGCTTCCCACTACCAGCTTCCTTTTTTCCAACCTCTGTAACTGGAACTCCTGCCATGGCCCAGCCGCTGGCTAACAGACCTTTATGACCGACTGCTGGGGAGCCCAGACCACGACCCACCCCCTCCCCGCCACCTGAAGCTGTTCTGCCATGCTGAGATCTGTCCCCGTCCCCAGGGGAGGCCTCAGGGCTACTCTCTCCAGCCCCCTTCATTAGGGCCTTCATTAGGACACACATGCACACACTCAGCCCCCTTCATCCAATGCCTTCACTAGGACACACCTGCACACACTTAGCCCTCTGCTCACCAGGAGGCAAGCGTGGCCAAGGCCACAGGCCTTAGGGACACAGGTGCTCCGCCCATTCAATACGCGGTTAGTGGGGCCTCCCTGTGCCTAGCTCACACACAGACTACTGAGAGTGGCTGGGGGACTCTGGGCATCCAGAGAGGCCTGGCCCCCAGGGGCCCAGAGAATGCAGGACAATGAAGATGGCCTTATAGGATGAGCAGGAGGTGGGGACAGAGGCAGGATTCCCATGGTCTGTCCAGGGTTATGTAGGGGGAGAGCCCCAGACACACCAGTGTCACACTTACGCTCCTGTCACGTGTGTCTCCCTTTGTAATAAACACAGAGAGCCTTTCTCACGATGGGGCAGAGGAGAGGTGCACAGACCCTGCCACACCTTGGTGTTAGCCCGGGGGAGGGAGGGAGGGCAGTTCAGCAGCCCGGAAAGCCTCATCAGTGCCCCTGTTTCTTCTCAACACATCCTCAGCCCAGCCCGAGAGCAGTGGAGCTGACGTCCTCAGAAGGGACAGTCCAGGGCAGGGTGGAGAGGAGCAGCTGGTGGCAGAAACAAACCTCCTTGCGACAACATCCACACACAGTTCGGCCTCAGTGAGCCTGCGCTGTGAACCGGGGCCAGCAGCCCCTCCCTGTGCAGGGCAGGAGGCTCACCAGGGCTCAGGGGGAGCTTCGAAGGAGGGAGGGGCCCCTTCCCAGCCTCTCTGCTGTGGCCTTTCTCACAGCCCAGAGCACCCCGCTCCCACTGCCCGGTATGGGGAGTCCTGCCAAACCTTCACCTCTCCTCCTGGGGCCTCCTGGGGACAGGCACATGTGCCTCTACACAGCCATGCTTGTGTGACCACCAAACCCAGAGGAACAGGAAGGTCCCCCCAGGGCCAGTCTTGTTTGAACTAGGAGCAGTTCATCACTGACTGTTCACCAGGCACTGAGCAAAGCACTTTACAGACACCAAATGCTCCCTCCTGTAGGTAAGAGTCTTCACTGCCATGTGACAAGGTGGCAGGTGAGTGTGGATAAATCAGGCCCTGTGGCCTAAGGTCTGACAGCCAGGAGCAAGCTCTGAGCTGCTCTGCTGCTCCTAACCTCCGAAACTGGAGGAGGGGAACCCAGTAGACCCCACCCAGCACACCACACTCCAGCCCGCAGATACAGTGTGGATAAGAGGTCTGCAGGCACTCACCCACTGGGCTACAGTGGGTGGCCCTGCTTGGAGCCCTGAATCCTAGACAACACCCTATGGGGGGGGGGGGGACCCTAACGTCTCCTTCCTCCAGAGAGGGGCTGGCTTCCCCTGCACTGTGGGGACACATGCTCACATCTGAATGGCATGGCAGATGGCAGGAGTAAGTGCTTTCTAGAACCCAAGGCTGGGGAGAAGAGCCAAGTCCAGGGCCCCAGGAGGGAAGCCCAAAGGGAGGCAAGGTCCATGTTCCCAATCAGCCCTGGTCCCCAGGCTCTGGGCCAAGCAGGAAAGCCGGGGGCTCCTCCAGCAGCTACGGCACCCCTTGTCATGGCTACTGCAAAGGCGTCTCACACAGCCAGCTGAGATGGGGACCCACCCACACTTCACCCAGTGCGTCCCCCAAACCCCAACCCCCACACACACACTCACAACATGAGAGGTAGTGGGGAGACTCATCCAGCTCCCCTGCAAGAACCCACCACCCAGCTGAGACCCTGTCAAGCCTTCACCTTCCTCATCATCTCCTCCCGGCACCTGCCCGGTCGCTGCCTCTGTCAGGGTCGGCAGAGAAGTGAGCTGCACCAGGGGGGCTGAGCACTGCCACCTCACAGCTTCCTCCCAGGAGAGCTTGCGGTCAGGGGACCACAGTCACAGGATGCGCGTCTTTGCACCTTACACACAGGTTCCCAAATAGGCAGGACAGGCAGACAGACAGATGGGCAGGCAGAAAGAAGGCCAGGTTTTCCCACAGGTCGCTCAGCACACACAACTGGGCTCTGTTCTGAGGGAGACACCTCAAGGGGGGAAAGGCCAGAGCTGCCCCCTCCCCCAGGGTAGACATGCCAATCTGGCATATTCTGCCCACTCTGCCCATGGGCTTCCGGGTTTCTGGCTCGCCGCCCCCCCACCCCCAACACCTTGGGGCTTTCTTTCTGTGATGGGGCCTGGAGGCCTCCTTCTCCACACTCTCTCCCACACACAGCTGGGGTGAGCCAGGCTAAGGAGCTGCACAGCTGGCCTTCCGGTCCCCCGCGCTGACGCTGCGAGCCCTTAGACCCGTTTGATGGGCTCTGACACTAGTGGCCTGAACCTGTCCCCATGCTTGTCTCAGACCCTCCACAACCCAGGAGCTGGGTGGGACCCCAGCAGCACCCACAAGAGAGCAAGGAAGGAGAGGACAGAGGTAGGCCCCCAAGCCCAGCACTCACTGCCACCTGCATATGCCCCTAAAGCCCACCATTTCTCCAAGGAGCCTGGCTGTCTTCAGGGGGAGGTGTGTTCATTGCTATTGAGTATCCTTCCTCCTGAGTATCTCACTTAATCTTTAGGCCATGTCCTGAGCTGCACACTCGTACCCCCAATTTAGAGATAAGAAAAGTAAGGCTGAGACATTAAGTAATTTGGCTGGCCACCCAGGACTCTGTGGCTTTGCTGTGGCTGTAAACAAGCGTGGCTCAGATCTCATCTGCTGTGGCAAATGAACTATACCTCTGGGCCCATCACTGCGCTCCAGCCAAGGCCACACCACCCATGGGCCTACTCTAGCCAGTGACTGAGTGTGCTGGGGTTGCAGAGACAATGGGCCCCTCCAACAGTTGAGTCTGGCCCAGGGATGCCCCACCAGCCTTGCTGAACCCTTCCCAGCGCTGTGCTGCAGGCTGAGCTCCTTCTTTGGCCTCTTCTTCTAACGTGGCCATAAGGCACTCCCACTTAATGAGAAAGAAGACAGAAGGACAGAGTGCTGAGGTGGCCTGTGGCCTGGCCAAGGCTAGACCCAAGGGCTCCTGACTCCTGGGTCCGTTCCATGGGGTGCCACCCCTGAAGTGTGGCTCTTGACCCTGGGCACAAGGAAATAGCTCCATCTTCTCATGTAGCATCCAGCCCCAGCAAAGTCTGCCCCTCCCTCCAGGGAGCCTCACGAGCTCCCTGAAGAGCAGTCAGGTGGCTCTGCCTTCAGAGCAAGCAGCAACACTTCCCCCAGAGGCTGGTGGTCTCCCAGTGACTAGTCTGACATGGTTAGCAGCCTCAGAGCTCCTGCTGTGCCTTAGGGTTAGGCAGGGACCAAGAGGAAAGGGATAGAAGGAGGGGCCTGACCTCTCTTGGAAGGAGTTGGGCCCCACTCCAGCCCAGCTGTGGCCAGCAGGAGGGAGAAGCCACTCAGGCCCCTGCCTGGGAGCAGAGCCCAGGGTCCCACAAAGCAAGTCCGGAACACGCGGCAGAGTTGCCCTGGCCAGTGAAACTCCTAGGCCCTCCTGCAGAGCCAGGCTGGCCGCACATCAGGCTTCCCCTTACAACTTCCCGGAGGCTCCAAGACTTTTTAAGAAAGATAAATGTGGAAACACTGGCCTTGGGCAAGAGCCAAGAACAGCATTCCATCCCCAGGAGGCAAGAATGCTCCCTGGCACTCAAGCCCCCCACGCAGCACCCGTGTGCACACTCACAGGCTCCCATGCACAGGCGGCAGGCACACCCAGCACCCACACGTTCACCTGCTGATGCTCACCCCCATGTCTGTGCATACACACTCGCACACACTTCCTGATGGGGCTCCCTCCCACGGCCCTTTGGTCGCCCCCCAGCATGGTGGGAAGGCAGCGGGAACCACAAGGAGGCCACAGAGCCAGGCAAGAAGCAGAGCTGAGGCCAGGAGACACTGTGCAAGGAGAACCCAGAATGAGGAAGGGGAAATGGAGAGAAAACCAGAGAAAGGGAAACCGACAGTAGCTGAGGGTGGCAAGATGGGCTCCAGGCCAGGAACAGGCCCGGCAGCCCCAGGCAGGTGGGTCTCAGGGACGAGAGGGAGCCTCTAGACTCCAGCTCCCTCTCTCTACCCCCAAACGTACACACACACACACACACACACACACACACGCACGCATGCACGCACACACGCGCACACACACACGTACACGTTGCAGCCCCCAAAAGACAAGCCCGGCCAGGGGCCTGCATCCCTTCTCTTGGTCTCTCTACACCGCTGTCCTAGGACCTCCATTTCCCCAGGCTGGCTGCAAGGTGGTAGCAGGAGAGACTGGCTCTGGGGACAGGCGTCTCACATCCTGCCTTCCTCCCAGGGGGAAAAATGCTGTCGGCTCACCTCACATTCTGAAGGGCTCCCCTCCCCAGCCAGGCTCCTGGCAGGCTCCAGCCGAGGGCACCACAACCACCCCTCCTTCTAAGCTCCACAAAGATCACATTGCAAAGCATGACCCCAGGGTGCAAGGTCCAAGGACCCCCCCTTGAGAGAAGCCCACCACCCTAACCCCCGCTTTCAGCTGGGCTCAGATCAGCAGGACATCCTGAGGTGGGGGCTATTGTCCCATTTTATAGATGAAGAAACTGAGGTTCAGAGAGATCCCCCGAAACCTGATGGTTTTCCAAAGCCCAGACTGCACTTGTCATTCTCAAGTGGGAGGCACCCAGATGCCCGGCAATAACAGGCAGCACGTGCAGGGTTTACTGCAAAAGATTCATCCTGCTGCTGCATCCTTGCCGCCTTCCGGAGATGTAACTGGTAATGGAAGCGCTTTTGTGACATAACCAACATAGACAGATCGCGTAGCAGAATGCAAAGCTGTCGAGACTTTTGCAAGGAAATACAACACTAGAAAAACGTTTCCAGGTTCCTCCTGGCCAACCTGAAAGAGGCTGGGCTGCACCCGCCCACCCCTCCCCCATCCCAGAAAGCTCCTTGCCTCACGCCCACAGGTCCTGGTGTTTTGGAAGTCACTGGCCCCTGACACCAGGCCACAAAGACTCATCATCCTTTTCTGTGGGCCCCTGGCTGAGGAAGTCAACTGGCCTTGCTTGGGAGACGGTCAGTCTAAAATCATCTCCTTCCTCTTTCAGCAATTTTCCCTTTCCCTTACAAAACACTGGTGAGAGTAAAGAGTGATGTTTGGTTTTCTTTTTTACGTCCTTAACTGGATACATAAAAAAACTCGGCCCGCTAACTCTATCGGCCCCACCACACTGCCTTGAGATCTGATTGGTCAAAAGCCAGAATGCACAGAGTCCTGAGGACGTGGTCCATCCTGGGGCTGGAGGCCTAACCCCTGAGACGGCAGGGAGCCTGGAGGGGGTGTCTCCTACTCCTCCACACCCATCTGTCCAGGTGGACCGGAAGGCCCTCACCCCAGGCAACTGTGGACCAGAATGCCCCTCCCCCTCTCCCCTCTCCCCTCCCCTCCCAGGGGACCTGAAATTCCAGCCTGTTCAGCAGATAAGCCTGTGGCCAGCAGCCAGGGTAGGGCCACCCAGAGCCCAGAGGAAGTTAGGGTGGGCTGGGGTAGGGAGATGGGAGCAGCCCAGAACAGAGCACAGGGGAGCAGAGGCAGCAGGAGCCCACGTCCGGAGGGGGAAGAGGTCGGGTAGAGCCCGGAAGGGCCCAGCTGAGCTTGCCAGAGTGGAGGTGGAAACCACAAATCAGCAGCAGTCACTCAGCCAAAGGCATCCAAGAGGCTTACAAGTGTTCTCCGAATCCTGTGAGAAGAGGGAGGTGTGAAGAGGGAAGGAAACTGAGGCTCAAAGCCCGTGATCTCAGGGCTAAGATAGAAAAGTCAGCCAAGAGGAGGTCTAGGCCAAAAGAAGCACTACAGCCCCAAGGGGGCCAGAGGGGCCCAGGCTTGGGACGACTCCCCTCCCCTCAGGGGTCACCCACCAGGCAGAGCCCATCCCTAGTCAACAGCAGAAGGAGGCTTCCACAGTGGGTCGGAGGGCTTCTGGAAGGGCTAGAACCACCCAGACCAAGGCTGGCCACCCCCTTCCACAATCAGAAGGCACCCACTATCCAGACCTCCCCACACAGCACTCCACCTCACCCAGGCCACATTCCCATGGGAGAAAGGAACTTTTCACCAACTTTTCCAGGACAGCCCAAGCTGCTCCCTCCTCAAGGGCTCTCACTTGATTTTGACCCTCCCAGACTTTCCACAGTGAGGAGTCCCTACCCCATGGACTCTGGGACTTGGCCCCCTGGGTTGGGGCTCACCTTGGACACCCTCCCCCAGCCTGCCTGGCTCTGTTCTGCAGGGGGCAAAGCGAAGTCCCTGAGCCAACATTCCAAAGAGGAGGCATGTCTGGTGGTAATACAAGAGTCTCTGAGCAAAAACACAGCAATGCACAGAAAGAGTGAGGCCAAAGAAGTGCTGTTCTTAGGAAGCAGCTCAGGGAAGTGACACCTGAGACCTGATGAAGGGGAGAGAACTTGCCAAGCAGAGGGCAAGCAAGGGCAAAGGCCCTGAGGTGGGAAGAGCAAGTCCAGAGCAAGAAACCAAGGCACTGCTTTAAAATCTCTCCGGGGTCACACAGCCAGCCAGCAGGGTGGCTGGGATCCAAACCCCAAGCCTGCCTCCAGAGGCCATTGCTCTAACCACTGCACACACGGCCTTAGCAGCCAGGGCCAGACCACAGGGCCTTAGCTGCAGGCTCCTGGAAGATTCTGGCTTTGACGCTCTCCATGGAATAGGAAGCCCGGGGAGCTGTGATCTGACTCACAGAGCAGGAAGCCCATTTCAAAGGTGTCTGCAGTGACCCAGGTAGAGCCAAAGCTGGTTTGGCAAGAGCAGGAAATGGTGAGAAGTGGCCGAATGTGGGGTGACTAAGAGAAGTGAAGAAGACTCCAGGGCTTGAGTGACAAGAGGGAAGGAGCTGTCATCACTGGAGATGGTGAGTCTGAGATGCCCAGAGATGTCAAGGAGGGAGGTGGGGACACAACAGCCAGGAAGCCCAGGGCAGCCAGGGCAGACCCCGCATCAGGCTTCTGCATTCATTCCCTGCCCACCTCCCCGCTCCGTCACTCCTACTCCGGAGGGCCAGCTCAGAGTGTCTGTCTGGTCTGGAGAGCTGCCAAGGGGAGGGAGAGAGGGAGGAGCATCTCCGGCTAAGGACCTCTTCCATGGGGAGAGGACTCAGGGCAGAAGGTTCAGGGAGCAGGCCCAGGCTGTGAAACCGTACGTAGGGAGTACACCTTTCTAAGCCCTGAGCCCCATCAGTAAAATGGAGCCAAGACCTCTCCCTCATGGGAGGATTAAGGATGCGGTGTGCTTGAGTAGGTGACTTCCTTTCTGTCCCCTTCCCCTCATCTTAACCTGGGACTCCTCACACCCAGGCCAGAAAGTTCAGGCGGCCTCTCCCACCTCGGCCCCGCCCCGCCCTCCCACCCTCAGCCCACACATGACTTTCCCGGTGCCTGCCGCCCAGCGCACCTGTTCCCCATGACTCACGCAGGCTTACGCACGATGCTCCTGGTGGACAGCAAATACCAATCCACCCCACTTCCCCCCAGCAGCACCCTCCGCCCCCCAGCTCTGCTAGGATCCTGCAAGCCACCCCCTTACCCTGGCCCCCTCTGGTGGTAAGAGGGTAAAATGGTAAAGGCCCCAAGGAAACCGAACAGCAGCTAAGAGTACTGGCCTCTTGTGACCAGCGGCAGCCCCCATGAGCAGCCCTGATGCACCTTGACTTTGCTGGCCCCGAGACTGGGATGCAGCCCACCCCAGGAAGAGGTCCAGAGAAGGCTCACAGCCAGGGCATGTGAGTGACACAGGGCCGCCTGCTGGCCTCCTGTCATTCTGGGTGGGGCCTGCAGAGGACAGGAACGACCCCACCCTTGGCCCAGCACCCCACACCACCTGTTCAGAGATGTCAGCACAACCACCCCCAGAGCCACCACCCCGCCCCACCTGTCCCCTCCATGCAAGTGTGGGTGCTATTCTCAGCCCCAGGCTCTAGGACACTGGCCACCAACAGAGGGGGTGGAATCTGTCCCTCCAGTGCACGGCCTCCCACAAACCCCTCATCAGCTGCTTGCTTAGCTCGGTGGGGGAACAGCCTGTGCAAAAAAAGCCCGCAGCTCAGCACAGCATGAAGCCAGGGCCGGCGGAAAGGGAGGATGAAGTCCCTGCCAGCACCCACCTGCATCAGGGCCAAGCAAAGGCCAGCCCTGGGGCCCCCAAATCTCCATCAGGAAACCCTACTTCCTTAGTGATACCAGCCCATGCTGCTATTTCACATCACCTCCTCCAGGCAGCCTTCCCTGACTCCACCTCCGCCACAGAGGCTCACTTGCCCCACTGGATGTCCTTAGCCCTTTACTTACATCTATTCCTATCAGAGAAGTTCAACCTAAGTACGTAAACAGGTCATTCATTTATTTCACCTGTTGGAATGCTTTGTGTCCACATCTGTGAAACTGTAACTATTAAATAGTACCTACCGGCGCCTGGGGGGCTCAGTTGGTTGAGTGTCCGACTTCAGCTCAGGTCATGATCTCATGGTTCATGAGTTCAAGCCCCCTATCAGTCTCTCTGCTGTGAGCACAGAGCCTGCTTTGGATCCTCTGCCCCTTCTCTCCCTGCACCTCCCCCACTCATCCCCTCTCTCTCTCTCTCTCTCTCTCTCACTCAAAAATAAATACTTAAAAAATAAATAGCACCTAAAGGAGACAAGATAGTGGTATTTTTTTCAAACACATTATTGCTACTATTTTGGCTACTGTTGTTATTTTTGTTATTCAAGGGAGTGGATGCCTGGAATCACCTTTAAATAGCTCCCACCCAGTCCAGCCACCAAAGTGCTGACAAGCACCCCTGGCCCAGTAGTCAGGGGAAGGGGGGCCCTCACCCCAGGCCCTGTGCTTACTCCCAGGCCCTCATCTGCCTGGAAACTCCCCTGCCACAGCCCTGAACCATCCACAAGTCCCCAGTACCCATGAGGGCACCATACAGACCCCCAACTTCACAGTTGGGAATCAAGGGGCGGGGACTGGCTGGTTCATGGTTCCCCAGAGGAGCAAGTCTAGTTCGGCTGCATTCCACCAGTGGAGGCAGGAGAAGTTGGAAAGGACTAGAGGGGAGGGAGGGGCTGACCACCAGGTAATCCGGTCAAGGGTGAAGCCTGGGGTGGGGGAAGAAAGTGGGACCACCGACAGACCAGGGAGTGCCACATGGCCGCCCCTGCCCCTGGCAGGCGGAATGAATGTTCAGGGGCCAGGGCAGGCTTTTCTAGGCTTCCTTCTCTGTTTTGTTTTTTTTTTTTTAAGTTTATTTACTTATTTTGAGAGTGAGAGTGTGTGTGTCACATAGGGGAGGGGCAGAGAGAGGGGGAGTGAGAGAATCCCAAGCGAGCTCCATGCACGAACAGCAGAATCATGACCTGGGCCAAAATCAAGAGTCGGACACTCACCCGACTAAGCCATCCAGGCGCCCCTTCAGACTTCCTTCTGACAACCTTGCACCTGCTTTTCAGTGCTTCTGTGGGGGAGGGGAGGCTAGAGAGAGAGGATGGGCAAGGGGCGTACCAAAGGGGAAGGTGCTATCTTCCCCAGCCCCAGCCCCAGCAGATGCAGTGGGCAGGAACAGGGGCCTAGAGGCCTCACTGGCTCAGTGGGCAGCTCAGGGGGATCATTCAGGGGCCGCCAGAGGCCTGGACAGGTCGTCACGCTCCAGGTCTCGGTGTCCCACCTCTATAGTCAAAGGAGGGAGGCGAGGACCAGGTCACCGTGAGAGGCCCATCCATTTCGGCTTCCCAGGGCTTGTTCAGACCATCAGCACAGGAGTCCCTGTCTCACCGAGTACGGAGGGACCCTAGGGATCTGACCCACATCCCTTCACTCAACACATCCGGGCTCCCAGTCAAGTCTCCAAGAAGGCTGATGCAGTGAGGACAGGGAGGGGTGGCAGAGACCCCCAGAAATCATAGCAAACACCAGCACACCCTCTATGCCTGCTGGGTTCATGCCTACTGCCCCTTCCTCCCTTGGGGCCCTCTTTGCCAGGAGAAACACAATTCAACACCAAGGGGAAGTTGAACAGTGAGGCAGAGTTACCAATTCTCAAAAAAAAAAAAAAATCACAGGAATGTGCCAAAGGAGGCAACTTTGCGTACTGAAGGGGAAGGCTGTCCAGAGACGGGCAAGTTGGACGGACGCCCAACCCCAGATTCTGAAGGTCGGTCCCTGACCATCCCTTGCTACAGCTCTGGACACTTGTAGATCTTCTAAAAGCTGGAAGGGATTCTGTTGCCTACAAGGAGAAGGAGTCAGGGTGGGAGGGATGAAAGTCACCTGGCCCCCATGAGGCCCTCTCCAAGCAATGCCTCCTTCCATCCTCCCCGGAGCCCTCAGGCCCACCATCTGGATTCCAAGCTGGGCTTGGACTCCTGCACTACTGGTGGGCCAAGCATGCCCTGGACTCAGCCAGGATAGCCCAACAGGACACACACAGAGTGCCAAGGCACAGTCGAACACCCCACACACACCTAAGGTGCCTCAGCCACCCCCGCCCCAGTGTAGAGCTGAGCCCGTAAGCTGGCACGCCAACTTCCAGTACGCTTGGTGTGAAATGGAGACACTATTCTCCATTTAATCCTCACAAATAGGAAAACTGAGGCTCTCAGGGGTAAGTAACTTGCCCAAAGTCTAGGGCTTGAGAGGAGGACAGCTAGAATTTGAACCCAAGCCTGCCACCTTGCCACACTAGAGAAGGTGCTTTGCAAAACCTTTCCCGTTGCTTCTGCACTGGAGCCTTACACTCCAACTCACTTAGCATTAAGTGTCTACTAGGTGCAGATGCCAGGATCACACTCACCACGGGACCAGCCTTCACCCCCCAAGACTCTGGGTGAAACAGGGAAGATGGTTACCACATTCTATGAAGGAGCAAACCATAGCGGAAGGGGCTAAGTGCCTGGACCAAGGCCCAGGTAAGGGGAAGGAGAGGCACCTGGGTGGCTCAGTGGGTTGAGCTTTCGGCTCAGGTCATGATCTCACGGTTCGTGAGTTCAAGCCCCATGTCAGGCTCTGTGCAGTGAGGAGCCTGCCTGGGATTCTCTCTCTTTCTCTCTGCCCCTCCCTGGCTTGTGCTACATAAGTAGATAAATTCTTTTTCTTAAAAAAGCGGGGGAGAGAGAGCACAAGCTAGAATCCCAGGTCTCAGGATGTGCTGAGAGCACGTGGCTGTGCAGAGGCCTCTCTCCCCACCGCGTGGCTCGGGGGTAGCACTGCACCAGCTGGAGAACATGGTGGCAGCCTCCCCAGGTGTCCTGGGGTGCATAGCGGACAGGGTGACCTGTGAGTGCAGTGGCACCGGTGGGGGTGCAGCCGCCGGGTCCCGTCCTGCTGCTGCCTGTGGGTTTCCCACAGTGCTGACTCAGCCCTCCCGCCCTGCCCTCCAGGTAGTTTCTGCAGTGTGCTAGGCCAGCAGTGCCAGGACCAGACACGAGGAGGAAGCCCCCACTGGTCCACCAGATCCAGAGCAGGCCCCCCTCAAATCCACAGCCTGGGCCCCGGGCCCCCCCTTGGTTGTGGCCTCCTCCAGACCCACAGTCCACCCAGCCAGGAGGGGGAGGCAGTCAACTTGGGGAGGTCAGTGACATTCTAGTTGAGCCAAGCCCACTGCCAGGACAGACTGTTAGACTGAATCCTTGAGGGGTGGAGAGAGGATACAAATAAATAAACCCCTGGCTTGGTTTACTATTTCAGAAAAACAACAGTATTTGGGTCCTGTCCCAGGTTCAGCAAATGCATCCAATGAATTGTGGATTTTGTCTCTCATTTTAGATCACGACTCACTCAGCTCACACTTGCAGCAATTAGCTCATCCTCAAGTCTCCCCTGCCCCAGGGCCCCCCAGCTCTTTCTTCATGGGAGGTGGGAGCGATGGTGCCTGTGCTCAGCTCCCCCTCTACCTTTGGGCTCCCCAGGGAGTGCGGATCAGACCCGCTCTCTCCAAACCTGACCCTCTGAGGTCCCTTGGTTCCTGGGGACAGCCACACTCAAACCTCTTGTAAAGTTGGTTGGCGAATGCCAGGCAATGAGGAAACCCCCCAACTCAGGGGAAGGGCCAGTTCTGCAGCTTTACCTTCTCCTCTGGTGTGCCAGCCTCCTGGGGCGACCAGGGGCCGCCTTCCCCACCACACACACACACACACACACGCACGCGCGTGCACCCCATGCCTAGACATGCACCTGTGCACTTCAGCAGTCTCTCCCTAGCCCTGGATTTAGGGAGGGGGGTGGCAGCACCTGGGAAAGACCAACCTGGGGCCAAGTCTGATGAACGGAAGGGAGGAAATCCCAGGGTTTCCCTAAGCATCAGTGTTCTCACCTGCCAAATGGAACCATAATCCAGTCCTGCCTACCTCACGGGTCAGCAAGACAATGCATAAAATGAAAAATGGCGGGTATAAGTGTTCCTCATAAATCACAAAATTCCACAGAGACAGGAAGACTGTGCTCCCTCCTAAACTCTCCAGAGCCAGCTGGAGCCAGCAGGGACACAGCTCTGCCACTAGCACTTACAGGAGTCCCCGGGTTCACCTTGTCTCATGGAGAGGAGAGTCTCATGCTTCCCAAATCCCAGATGGGCACACTGAGGCTTGGAGGCCGAGCTAGGGTTCAGCCCAAGTCTCTCAAGCCTGGAGTCTTCCGTTGCACATCAGGCTCCTCGAATGAACGAATGATGGGCGACCCCTCACCTCTGACCCCAGCTTTGTGCCCCTCGCCCAGTCCCTGAAAGCACAGCCCACCTGAACCAGTTGCCTCCCCCGACCACCACCTCCTTCAATCGGGCTCTGGCTCGGGGGCTCTGACTCCCCTCCTCCAGGAGGTGATACCACCACCTCCCAAATTAGCTTTTTCAGCCAATACAGGAAAAAAAAGTAGGGGAAAAAAGTACACCACAGTTCAATGTCAAGAATCCTGTCATAAGCAAAACAGCTCAAAACACCAAAGCCAGAATGGTCCATACGTGTGGGTTCTCAGGTGCTTCCCCAAGATGCTCCCTGGGAAAAAACCCATGTGTCAGCTCCCACCAGGGACCAGGCATTGATTACATTCACTTCCTCCTGGACCCTCTACACAAGCCTGTGGGGCAGGAACTCTTGTTCCCATTTACAGAGGAGGAAACGGGGCTGCAGAGAGGCCCAGGCCTGCAGAGTAGGCAAGCGGTCACTGGGGCCACACTCCATCCTCTCTTTTAGGGTCTGTCTTCCTCCCCGCACACACCTCTTAACCCCAGTTCAATCTCTGCCCTTACTCCACTGCCAGTGCCCGGGGCCCGAGGTTAGCACCTGCATCACCCCCACCTGTATCTGACCCCCAAGATAGTTATCATGTCCTGGCAGAGTGATGATGCCCCCTCAGAGCAGAGAAATAGAGGCTCTATAGTGGATGGGGGTAGGGAGCGGGGGGGGCCCCTTGCGGGGTTTCTTCCAGCCCAGATTGCCTGCGCCAGGTCTGTCCCTGGTGCCCAATGGTGGGCCCAGGCTCGTCCAGGGCTCAGGCATGTTGGCCACAGTCCTGGGGAGAGGCTGAGCTGAGCAGAGGGTCCAAAGAAAGTAGCAGCAGCTGTTGGAAAAGCAGCCAGTCTGACAAAGGCTCTCCCGTTACCCAATCTGCCTTCCGGCCTCACAGCCTCTGAGAGCCCCTCAAGCCACAGGCGGGAGCAGAAGGCCAACCGCCTCGCCAGCCAGAGCCGCCCCTGGGCCTCCATCCATACAACAGTACTGTTCCTTTGTCCACTCCTCTCCCTGCAGTCTGCGCTGACAGCCAGAGACCCCACCCGCTGGCACGACCCCTCCTCCCTTGAGGACCCCCCTGCTCCAACCCAGGAACTAGGGGACCCCCACGTGGCCATCTGACCAGTGGCCTGGCCACGAAGGGCGGAGCCCACAGGGCTGCCTGGAGAGGGTGAATTGATGCCATGATGGCCCCTCCGGGCTGTTAAGCTCTCCAAACCTAGAGGTGCCACTCACCCTCAGTGTCACCTTGGGGAACCAAAACCCAGAAGCAGGGACACATGTGAGGCAGGGAGTATAAGACGTTGTGCGGTTTCCGGCAAGCCTGGGGAGCAGACATCACCTGACAGGGTGGACTCCAGGATGGCAGCCCTACCCCAGGCCCCCTTCCCGGGCACACCTGGATCCCAGCCTGGCCAAGCCAGAGGCCATTCCCTCAGGGGATGCAGGACTTACCCTGGGGCTCCTTTTCCTCAAAGCCGGGGGGGGGGGGGGGGGGGGCTCCCTGGGCCCTGGCCAGTGAGACACTGGGTCCTCAGCTAAGCCCAGACAGGACGACAGACCCATGGCTCAGGCAACACGTGAGGAAGAAAGATAAGCAGGTTGAGGTGCATAGGGGTCTGGGGTCCCTCCCAGCCCTCCGGGGCCTGCTCCCCCCCACCCCCCACCACCTATCATTTCAGTCTCGGGCTCCACCCCCCACCACCACCCTTACTCACACACATTCCAGCCACCCTCAACAGGCTGCCAGAAACATCCTTGCGCACCCCACAACCCACCTTCTCTGCCTTTCAAACCCAGCTCAAGTGCCACCTCCTCTGAGGAGACTTCCTTGATTGCCCCAAGTGGATGAGAGGCTCTCATGTCCAGGGCACCAGTGCCCTTGCCCTCAGTCTCCCCCGAGTGCCGTGATGGGCACTGGGAGCCCCTTGAGGGCAGGGCAGGTTCTCTCTCAGCACCCGCCGCACCTCAGCATACTGGCCCGCAGTGGGCAAGCCACAGACAGGGGAAGGACAGCCGGAAAAATAAGCTGAGGGAGCTAGTTCAGTGTGGGTAGAGGCATCTAAAACACGGAGCCAGCAGGGACGTCCCTACGAAGGTGCCCTGGGAGCCAGGAACAGGGAGCCTTCAGGGGCCCAGAAGACCTCGGAGCACTGGCCCAGCACCAGCCGCAAGGAGTCCCTCCCTACAGCCCTGTGGCTCTGTGGCTGGCAGCCGCCCACTCACTCCCAGCCTGTGGGGCACAACCCAGAGACACTGCGGCCCTGGTGCTGCAGAGGTGGAGGCGGCCGTGGCTCACTGCCCTTGGGGGGGACGGTGGGGGGGGGCAGCGCATCGCCTCAGGCTTGGACACAGCATGGGGGGGGCACAAATGCCCACCCGCAGGGCACCAAGAGGCTCTCAGTGCCCTGAGGCCATCCCCGCAGCCAGGCTCCAACCCCCCCCCTCCACCCATGCTGGGCCCCCAATCCCACCCCATCCGCACTGCAGTGTGGTTGAAGGTGAGTCCAGGAAGCAGAGGGAGGAGGTCCAGCAAAGAGTGCAGCGGGGCTGGGGCTGAGGACAGCAGTTCGCCGGCCCTAACAGCGAGGTCGCGGGTTCAGCAAACCACACAGACCCCCAGGTCAGCGATCCCCAGCGCCTGTGTCACCTAAAAGCTTTCTCAGGTTGGAAGAAGACTCTGGCAGGAGGCCCAGGCCACGTCCTCTCTGGCATCTGGCCTAAAGCCAGGCAGGGCTCCCGAGCAGGGCGCCAGCCCACTCCCGGTTTCTGGGCCCAAGCTCTGCAGCCTCTGGCTCAGGTTCGCCCCGCCATGGTCCTGGGCCATTTTACTGGGGGAGACGGTACTGTGATGCCTGGGTCCCTCGGAATGGCCTGCATGGCGCAGGAGGTGCCCCTCCATCTGACTCCAAGCCCTGAGCTCTAACTCTGGCCTTTTCTGCTCTCTGAAGGCCTGAAATCCTGCAGTCCTGGCTTTCCTACGCCACCCACCCTGCACCCTGAACACTCAGGGCATCTCCCAGGCCTTGGCCAGCCCTGCCTGAGAAATCCACGCACCCATGCAGAAGTTATGCACTGAGCACGTGCCATGTGCTGAGCTGGAGGTGCCACAGCTACCATAGGAGGCGGGACCCACCCTCGTGGAGCAGATATTCTAGGGAGCTTGCCTCAGGCTGCCCTGGGCCAGCCTCAAGCCTGCACCCAGGAGACCTGCCTCCCACCAGAGCAATTGTGTGGAGCTGGGCAGCAAGGTCCCCCTCCCCCCTCCCACCCCCAGGGGTGGGTAGTACGTCCCAGACTTTCAGATTCCACTCCAGGAAAAGACCAGCATGTGTGTATGGTCAATTGCATGACTATATCCTCCTCTATAACATTAAAAAACAACTCTATTAACATCATTTCATAAAAGAAACACTGTTACAATAATACAAACAAAAGTAGACAGAATCTCAGAATAGAGAGTGTTTCTTTACACTGAATGAACTGGATACAGCTTTTATATTTGGGAAAACACACACGCTCACATAAACACACACCACATTGCCTCATTAGTCCTTATTTGCATGCAGAAACCCTTGCTTTGGGCTACATCAGGAAACCTCCGGCAGTTTCCACACCCCAGAGCCCACCACATGTCCCATAAGAGTGAAGGTCACACCCCAAGTGTACGGCTAGACAGAGGGGACAAGAGCCCCCAAAACTCATTTAATGGGGGAGGAAGAAGGTCTTGGGGATCCAAATCTGTCAGATGATCCACCTGATAGACAAGGCCTTCCTGGTCAGGAGGGGTCAGCAGGGGTCACTAGAGATTCACATCTCATTTCACATCTCTGCCAGAGACCTGGTAACCCAGATAGTTGACCAGGAGAGCCCGTGGGCAAGTCATACGACTGCTGGGCCTCAGTGTTTTGATCTGCTGAATGGGAATCATAATGACCTCACCTGGTTGCAGTGGAGATGAGAGTTTTCACCAAGCACCTGGCACTCAGCAGGTACACAGTAAACCATGGCTGTTATTATCAAGTTAATATTTGACCAACTCTTCCCTCGGAACAAGAAGAGGCCTGCCTTTCCCTTTTCAACTGCCCAGCCCTGACCCCTGTCAGCCCTTAGCATGGAGTCTGTTCTGCCTGAAGTGAGTGACCTCTTTGGGAGGTGACAGCCCCTTTGGGGAGGCACCAGCACCCCCAGGTGCCAGCCAGTTCCCACGAGGGTGTCCCATCCACAGCACAAGACCAGCTCCTTTGGGAAATAGTGAGCCCCGTGCATTTAATCTGCACAGCACCCCGCAAGGCACACACCCCGATACCAAGGGACGGAACAGACTCCGAGAGGTCAATGAGTCTTGCCCACGGGCAGTAATGCTAGGGAGAGATTCAGACTCAGCTTCCTAAAAAGTCTTACAAACATCCACCCCCAAGTCTGGGTCATCTTTGGTGCCTACCTCCTCCTCTTTCAGTGGCCCCTCTGACCCCCTCATTCTACATTCCAAACCCAGAGCCCCTGCCCCGCTTCCAAGCTGCCCGAGCCTGTCCTCCGTCAGTGCCCTGCTGAGCAGTTTTAGCATGGGCATCCTTTCCTTTGCACTTTTAGTCCCAAAAAGAAACTCTTCCCAAAGAGTCTTTAGAGAAACACAACATCCAAGGGTGACATCTAACGGAAAGCCTTCCTCCTCCAGGTGCCCTCTTACCTGGAGCCCAGAAGCTTCCAGTCAGCCTCTCCCTGGCCAATCCCTTGCACTGTGTGAGAGCCCATGTTCACATCCACACCTGAGTCCTCAGCAGTGGTAACTAAGGGATGCTCGGGAAACGCTGAGCCCAGTTCTCAGAACCCACTCCACCTGCCAGCACATGTTTGTTTCTTTACCGTCTCCCCAAGCTAGAATGTCAGCTCCCTGAGGGTGGGGCTTGGTTTTTCTCAGCCCTCTACCCCCTGTCCCTAGAACAGTGCCCAACACATAGTGGGTGCTCAATGTTCCTTCCATGAATTAAAGAACGGATGAGCAACCCCCCTCACTTTACTGATGGCCAAAGTGAAGAAGCCCAGAGAGGGGGAATAACTTACCCAGGGCCACCGAGTTTATCTGTAGGAAAGTTAATATTCATTCCAGAGCTGTCTGATTCCCTCCCCTGCCGCCAGCTGCCCCTCTAAACACACACACACACACACACACACACACACACACACACACACACAGGCATGCACACGCACGCACACCATCATAAGCCCTGATCAGCTAAGGGCTCAGCAGGGATTAGCTGTCTGTAGAGGCCTGTAATGGACACTCACAGGGAGAAGGTTGGGAAGCAGGCCGAGGCAGGGACGGCAGGCTCCAGGGTGGCCTCACTGTACTGCCCTGCCCCACAGAGCTGGCATTTAGTGAGCACTTGCTATGTGCCGGGCACCGTCCAAGGCTTTACTCTCCAACACAAATAAGCACAGAGGAACCATTATTACCACACTTTATAGATGAAGGTCCTGCCACTTGCCCAAGGTCCTATAGGGAAACCAAGGACTGCCTGCCTGCCAAGCCCATGCAGGCTGCCTTTTTGACGTGCTCCTGTAGTCTCTTCTCCTGTAGTAAGAAAGAGGCCTAACACTGAGGGGAGGACCCAAGGATTCTAGAAACTCATGGAAAAAGAACAATGCAAGGCCTGGCCTTAGGTTCCGGCAGGAAGGAGGGACAGAAACATTCTCTTCACATCGTGAAAGTCACACAGCTTGTAAGGGACAAGCTGAATCCAAACTGCCTGGTCCAGGGAGAGGGACGTGGTCAGCGAGCTGCTGGCCTCCTGTGCTCACTCTCGCCCCATACCTCAGCCCACAAGGACCCTCCCAGAACACCCTCCGTGCCCCACGTAGCCCAGTGAGCACATCCTGGTCTGCAGGCCCCTGGGCAAAACTGCCTTTGCCTCATTCTGAGTCCTGCCATGAGCCAGCAGGGCTCTGCTGAGTGGGGACCCAGCTCACCCCCAGGCCCCAGCCCAGCCGGGACCCCCAGAGCTCAGGGAAGTCTGGAGGCCATGCTTCCAATCTTTCCGTGCCCACGTTCCCTAGCCAAATGTCCTGAGCCCCTACAGACATGCTCCCAGAGATGATGCCTGGTTCAGGAGCCTTCCGTCCAGTGGGTGAACCATCTCCATCAATAATTCAGGTTCAGGGACAAGCTGCTCCAAGGGTAGGCGGGTACAAAAGCCTTGTGCAAACTCAGAGGAAAGAGACACAGAGCAGGCAGATAGGGAGAGGCCAAGGAACAGGCGACATGGGGCAGGGTGTGGGCACAGACAAAAGAGAGGGGAGGAAGAGTCCTCAGACACCCAGGGACAGAGAGATGGACACCAAGATGAGGAAACAGAAATGCAGAATGTGGGGGGAGGGGAGCAATGGGTGGCTGGGGCCTGGGGAAGGGGGGAGGTGAGAGGAAGCTGGGAGGCACCCGGGTGGGCCCCACTCCCAGGGCACCTGCTCCTCCCTTGCACTGTGTGAGAGCTCTTCTTACAGCTCTTCTTACGGCTGCCGTGAGGATAAAGACTGGTCATACAGGCCTGGCTCCAGCTGAGGCTAACACAGCCACTTTGTTGGGAGACCTTGACCACCAGGCAAATGTGGTGCCATCGGGGCCATGTGTCAGGGTCCTATAAATAACTGCCGCGCCTTCCACTCTGACTTGCCAGCCCTGGGCCCTGCCCTCTCCCAGCTGGGCCTCCCCATTCCCAGCAGGCTCTAGGTGGCCTAGGGGGACAGAGTGCATACTCCCACCCCCTGCCGGAGCCTCCTTCCTTGTGCTCATCAGCAGCCCCAGCTCTGCCAGCACACAGCCTCCCTCAAGCACACTGCTCTGCTTTGTGAGGACGCCTGAGCAGTGGGCCTCAGGGGCAAGCAGGCCAGGTTCCACCCCCACCCCAGCTGTCCCTTCTCCCCCACCATCCCCTCCCCCAAGGGGCCCAGCCCGCCAACCTCTAATCCTCTGTCATCTGACCCGGGCTCCACCCTACCTTTGGCTCTGTCCAGCCACCCTACTGAGGCCCAAAAATGGACGCAATGGGAAGGTGACCTCATGACGCCCCCGGGCCGAGCTCCAGGCACACGCTCTGCACCCCAGCACTCTGGGGGCAGCCGGTGGCTGGGAGGTGAGCAGTGTCACTGCCAAGCTCAGACCCTGCTGGCCCCTCTGATATACGCTTACGCCGTCCTCATGACCAGAGGCCACAGGACCTTACAACAGTAAGCTCCACGGCAGTCAAAGCCAGCACAGCCCGCTCCCCACGGCACCTTCGGCGGGGCCCGGGGCCAGGCACACAGCACATGCCCAAGGCAGAATTTGCTGAACGAGGAGCACACAGCACAAGTCAGCCCACCCACAAGCCTGCATCAGGACTCCCAGGCCAAGCCCTCAAATGCCCTTGTTTGTTCATACATAGTCACTGTACCTCCGCCAGGGCCAGGTGAACATTTGGGTGCACACGCAGGTCTGCTCTCCCCTCAGGGACAGCACCCAGACCAGCGACACAGGGATGGGGGAGGGTGAGATGGGTAATGCCAAGCCAAGACCCATGCAGAGACCCACTAGGCTGGGGGCACAGGAGAGCTGGCTCCGTAGGCACCAGAGGGCAAGCAAGGAAACTTGAGCACACTGTCACCCTTGGAGTCCTGCTGGATGTTTGGGCTGGGAGTGGATGTGGGGAAATCGGGAAAGAAGAAAAGGAGAGGTGGGGCCCTTGAACCTATGCGGATACTATCTAGGCCCTCCACCCCAGCTACTGCTTGTCCCTGACCAGGAGATGCCCTCCTAGGGCAACCGGACCGCTGAAACTGTCCCCATCATTCACTGATCTGGCAGAGGCCAGGTGGGGGAAGGGCGGGGGGGGGGGGGGGATGCCTGTGAGACCACTGACACTGTGAATTAGACATGGTCCTGAAGACCACCAGCAGATGACACACTCTGAACCACAGGAGGGCAAAGGGGAGATGCATCAGGCTTCTGGGAAGGGGGTACCGCGGCAGGGCCCACAACCGAGGAGACTGAAGGAAGGCTACTCTCTGGCTTCCGATGGGGGGAGGGTCTCCTCACCAGTGCCTGAGGGCCAGAACACAGGCAGCACTCAACAACTCCGGTCACTTAGAGCCCAGGCTTGGGCAGTGCCAGCCCTTGGCCAAGGCCAGCACCCATGGCTGACCAGCTGTCAGCCAACTGCCCATGCCACAGAACAGGAGCTGAAGAGGGAGGGGTGGCAGCTCAGTGGGGTCAGTAATGACATACTGCCACTTACAAGGAGGGGACACAGGTCATGCCTGCTGTCCCTGAAGTTACTGAAAGAGTTGCTGCAGAGACAAGGCAAACCAGGACAATGGGGACACCAAAAGAGCCAAGGGGAGCTAGGGAGGAATAGGACGTCAGTGGAGTGGGGGCGGGGACCTGGTCTCAGCTAACCTTCTGCTTCCCATTCATCTTTCCAGCCCCTCAGCAGCAGGAAGTAGTCTTAGCCCAGAGCTGCCCGCTCCAGGCACCTAGATGGATTACCCAGTCCAGGGCTAGGGAGGGGGGAGAGGGAGGAAGCAAGGGCAGAAGCATCTGCCCCTCCACCCCCACCGACGCTCATAGAAGCCTTCCCAGCCGCCCCCCCCCCCCCCCCCCCGCCCCACACACACACCCGCTATCTGGGGGGCTCTAATCCCTCCCCCCGCCCGGGGCCCGGAGGGGGGCGGGGTGGTACAGCTGCTGGGGCCAGGCCAGATCTGGAGACTGGCTGAGGGCCCTAACCTCCACACACACCCACCTATCTCCTTAGCCTGGGACCTTAAGGATGAGCGACGGGACTTAGGGAGGCGCCCGGGAAGCTCTAGCCGCCGTCCCCCCCGCCCCCGCCCCAATCACGTGACCGCATCCTTAGGGAGCCCCGCAGGTCTTAGCTGCAAAAGTCATTGTTTATAAACAGCCACAGCCAGGCAGGGGAAGGCCGACCGGTCCCCAGATTCCTCCTCTCGGCTGAGCGTCGGGCGGGAGAGAGGGCTGACTCCGCTGGGGGGCCCTGGGGGACCACCCCGGCTGGAGCACGGATTCTACAATCCTAGATTTCAGAGTCCGAGGCGGCAGGGGAAGTGGCGTCAGCAGCTGGCGTGATCCAATTCAATGAACCAGAGGTGGCTTGGGAGGGAAAAGTGAGCGCGCGCGGACCCCCGCCCCCGGGGTCCCGCACGTCCGGCACCGTCCGGGAGCCGCTGGAAGCCCCAGCTGCGTCCCCCCTCGCCTGCTGCCCGCTGCCCTGAGCGCCGAGGGGTCGGGTTTCCTGAGGCGCCCCTCCACGCCCCCCGGCTTAGCCCCAGCTCCTTCGAGCCAGCTCCCCACCCAGGTGGTGGGCTCCCAAAACCGGAGCCACCACCCCCTCCCCAGCCGCCGGAAACGCCAAGCCGGGGCTGGAGCCGGAGCACCACCCCGAGGGGCGCGCAGCGTCGTGCTCCCTGAGGGCCGGGCGGGAGCGGCCAGGCCGCGGGCACCTCTCGGCAAAGGAAACTCGATCCCTCCTGCGGCCGGCGGGGACAGAAGGTGGAGAGGCGGGCGGGGAGGAGGGAACGGAGGGCGTAGGAAGCGCCCAGAGGCCTGGAGAGCGAGTGCTCCAGCACCCGCGGGCCTCTGGGCAGCCTCGGGATTCCCGGAGCACGGCGGCCCTGGGGGACGGGTAACAGGCTCCCTCCTTCCCCCTGGAGCCGGCCCCGCCCGCGTGGCTCGCGTGGGGCTGAGGGGCTAGGGGCGCCACCCAGCCTCCCGGCCCTCGGTCTCCAACGTTGGGTTTACTGGACCTCGCGCCCCGAGAAGAGCGTGGGCCGCCTTTTCTCTGCAGACAGGCGGAGGAGATACAAAGCGGGTTGGGGGGGAGGGGGAGGGAAACGAGGGCGGGGGGGGGGGGGGTTGAGGGGACAGCTGCGCCCTCTCCTGCCCCTGCCGGGGGTGGGGAGACAAGACGCGGACCGGAGGGGGCGCCCAGAACGCTGGGGGCTGCAGCCTGTGGACCCCCGAAGGCTCCCAGCAGCGGTCGTCCGGAGGTGACAGGGCCTGATCCCGGGTGAGGACCAGCCCCTTGGGGTGAGGGGTTAGGGGAGGGAGGGGACAGGTGGCCCGGACCGCGCGGAGGCCGGGGATCTGGCTCCCTCACCTTCTCCTGCGCGCGCGTGAGCTTCTTCTGCACGTTGCTGGCGATCTTGCCTGCGGTCACCCCCTTGCTGCCCATCTCGGCCATCGTGGCTCAGGCCTCGCCAGGCGGCGGGCGCCGATCTCCCAGCCCCCAGCCCCCGGCCGCGCGTCCGGCCCCGGCTCCGGCTCCACGCCGCTCTCTCGACAGCCGAGCCGACTGACGGAGGCGGAGCGTTCGCCCGGCGAGCGAGCGAGCGACGCGGGGACCCGGGGAGGGACGGACCGAGGGAGGGGCGGGGAGGAGGGGCCGGGCCTCGGGCGGCGGTCAGCGCCCCCCGCCCGCCCCCTGCGGACCAGACTCTGCCTTTTAAAGGGCCTCCGCGGGCGCCGGAGCCCTCCGCGGACCCGGAGCGAGGGGAGGTGCGCGAGGGCGCCCGGTGCTGCGGCAAGCGGGTCTCCCGGGGCGCTCCGAAGACACCGCCCCGGGGCGGAGACGAAGACGCGGTCCTCCCGGGACAAGAGACCAGCCTGAGAAAGGGTGCGTTCCAAAACCAGAGGTTAAGGGCGGCGATCGGGGCGCGTCCCCGGGATCGGGGAGCCCCGGCCTGGACCGCGCGGCGGGAACCCGCTCTCCAGCCCTGGGTTTGGCTCTGGCCTCACGCGGGACGCTCGGCCTCGTCCTGGCCTGTAGACTCACCAGTTTTCACCTGGGTTCGGGGGGGGGGGGGGTGCCCTCTAGGACATCTTCACATCTCTGTCCTTGGCACCTAGTCCCATGCCTACAAAGCGCTCTGTCTTCCCATTTGCCGATAATTATTACGGTAATAACAACTGACCATTAACTGAGCACTTACTGTGTGCCTGGCACTCTGCTGTCTCCTGAACAGGCGGTATAGCTTCCAGTCTCCACAACAGCCCTATGAGGTAGGTGCTGTTATCATTCCCATTTGACAAATGGGCGCAGAGAGGCCTGGAACCAAATCTCTGATTCTGCCTTCCAGGCTCTCTACCACTATATACTGGGCTGCCTTCTCTTCTGCGAGGCGGGGAGGGGGATGATTAATGATCGTTATTCAAAGAGAAGATAAGGTTATTGCTAACTAGCTTTGCCAACAAATCAATGACACTTGTTCGAGATTTATAAATATGTGTTGAATCTACAGATCCCACTCACACCCCTTCCCCAAATTATGTCAGAGGCTATAAAGGATGCCACAGCCCTATGCTGCCCTGGAGGCCAGGGCACCGCCCTGCAAGGTTTCTCAGGCACCGAAGGCTGAGCTGAGTGGAGAGAGGAGTCCTGGACGCCCTGTTGAGGTGGGTGGACAGGTGCCAGGGCAAGGGTCCCTGGGAGGCTCCCAGAAGCAGGAAAGGAGCTTTGGAGACCATACACCAAGCCCCGCCCCCATATAAATGGAGAAACTGAGGCCCAGGAATAAAAGGTTTTCACTTCCCTCTGCGTGGAAGGCCTCCTGTACTCTGGCCACTCCTCCTCCTTCTTCTTCCCATTACTGCTCAGTGCCCATAAGGGATGATCTTAACCAGTCCTCCCTCCTGGCTTATTACCACTCGTATTTTGCAGAAAGACAGACTGGGGGTTGCAGCAGCTGAAGATCACAAGAGAGAAGCAGATATCCAAACCCTGGTCTTCCTGCACTAAAGCCCTCAGCTGATACACCGAACTGCGTCCCAGAAAAAGCACCAAGCACTGCACAAATGGAAAGCATTTTGTCAAAATTATGATTATAAACTCATGCCCGATTCGTGAGTTACAAAAACAAAACGTAAACAGCACAGCCTGAGTTGTTAAAGCGACTTTTTTCTAAAAGCTCAACGTGCTTTCACTTCATGGTCTCTCTTCTCCTAATTTTATGATTGTCGTTTTTCTAACCGTTCTCTAAGAGCGCGGTCTCCCAACACTCCTCGGAGGAAAGGAGGAAATAAGCAGAAGTCAAACCGTATTACAATCAGTTCCCAGGGAACAGTGGGAGACTGTGCTTCACTGGGCTTTGGTGTTGCAAAATATCACTTGACAAAAAAATTGGAAGCAACTTAGATGGTTATCAGCAGGATGGAGTCAGCTAGGGGATCATTCTAAACAACCATCCAGAGATGTAGCAACATGAAAATAATGCTTACAGTATAGTTGTGAGCAAAAAGGAGAAGACAAAAAACACTGTGCATGCACTCTGTCCTTGCAACCACTAAAAATAAATATAAGTGCTCGTGATCCAAGACTTAAAAGGACCATGCACAAAGGAAACAGGCTTTGTTTAAGGTCGAGAGATTATGGCTGATTTTTTCATCTTAATTTCCTAAATATTCTACAATATACTATATGGCCTTAATAACTAAACACATGCATAGCTCTATCTTTAAACGTGGTAATTCTTTTTTTTTAATGTCTATTTATTTTTGAGAGACAGAGTGTGAGTGGGAGAGGGGCAGAGACAAAGGAAGACACAGAATCGGAAGCAGGCTCCAGGCTCTGAGCTGTCAGCCCAGAGCCCCACGTGGGGCTAGAACTCACCAACTGTGAGATTGTGACCTGAGCCGAAGTTGGAAGCTTAACGGATAGTGCCACGGAGGCACTGAGATACCCCTAAACATGGCAACTCTTAATGTGATATCTACGTTGGAAAAACTTTTTTAAACACAAAAGCATTGGAAGATCTATTGAAATAAACAATGCCAGTTTGAGAGTACATAGAAATTTAAATGTTTTAAACTTCAAAAACTACTATTAACACATAAGGTTAAAAGTTTGGAAGGACATACTCCAAAAATGTTAGTCACAAGTCCAAGGGGTAGGAATGTAGGAGATTTTTACTTTCTTCTTTATGATTTGCTATAATGTCTGATTTTCTTTACCATGATAGCCCATTGTTTTCACGATCACAAACAAAACACTAAGATCCAGTATAACTGGGCAAATGGCACAGATGGACAATTCACAAAATCGGAATTTCAAATGATCAATTAACAGGTTTAAAAAAAAAAGCATTTATTAAATCAACGAATTATATCATTCCTGCCTCTACTTTCATCAAATCGGCGAATCATTTTTTAAACTACATTACCTACAGCCAGAGAGACAGGCACTCACACATACTGCTTCTGAGATTATGACAGATACTGGAATTTCCAGAAAGCAGTCTTGTAATATGTATTAAGAACCATCAAAATGTGTATATTCTTTAGGGTGTCTGGGTGGCTCAGTCGGTTCAGCATCAGACTTTTTTTTTTAAACTTTTTTTAATGTTTATTTATTTTTGAGACAGAGAGAAACAGAACATGAACAGGGGAGGGGGAGAGAGAGAGGGAGACACAGAGTCCAAAGCAGGCTCCAGGCTCTGAGCTGTCAGCACAGAGCCCGATGTGGGGCTCAAACTCACGGAGTGTGAGATCATGACCTGAGCTTAAGTCGGACGCTTAACCGACTGAGCCACCCAGGCACCCCAAGCATCAGACTCCTGATCTCTGCTCAGGTCACGATCTCATGGTTAGGTGCCTGAGATCAAGACTCACAGTTTGTGAGGTCGAGGCCCACAAGTCGGGCTCTGCACTGGCTCCAGGCGCCCCAGAGACTGCTTGGGATTCTCTCTGCCTGTATGTCTGCCCCTCCCCCACTTGCTCTCACTGTCGCTCTCAAAATAAATAAATAAACTTTAAAAAAATGCCTGCATCCTTCAATCTTCGAATTTCAAGTCTAGGAAATAACTTGAAATTTTAGCAAAGCTTTAATCATGCAGATGTTCATCACCTTAATTGTAATAATGCAAAATTACTATTTTGGCATGTTCACTGTTTATTGTTTGCTCCCTCTCTCACTCTCCAAACATTGTCAGCACCTACTAAATGCCAGTGCTGGGCTGGGCTCTGCAGAAACAGTGGTGGGTGCAATGGAGCCCCTCTTCCAGGAGTGCGCCACACCAGGGACAGGAGGGGTTCTGGGAACGGCCTGGGAGGCTCTTTGAGGGAGGGATGTTACAGACCTGAAGTGGGCATTGGCCGAGAAGGAGGAGGGCACCTGATGCCTAGCGGAGCCCTCAAACATCCAGGCAGGAACAAATCAACAGACAAGCAAATATGCAACATATTATGGGCTGCCTTTCCCTCTGCCCCTTCAGGGCCCAGGTCTCCCGCCCCCTGTGTCTCCCCAGCTCTGTGCAGAAGACCCTGGGGGCCCAGCTGTCCAGCTCACTCCCAGACCTCTGCACAAAGGCCTATTACCAGCTGCAATGAACTAAACTCTGGTGTAGCCATGCATGCAATGTCTGCGGAAACAGTGATTCCCAAGTTTTTTTGTGATGGGGAAATGCTGCTAATGTGTTGTTAACAGAGCAAGGAGGGATATTACATTGTATAACAGCAACGGCTAACTGCTGGGTGTTGATATCTCTGGTTGGAGTGATTTCGGGGTGAGGATTTTTTTCTCCCTTTTTTATTTTCCCAATTTTGTGCACGTACTATTTTTGTCATCAGAAAGAAAAGCTATGGAAAATACAAATTGAAACGAGGAAGCTGTCCCTGGGGCGCTGGTTGGGAAACCACAATATGGCAGAGTAGAAAGACTAAACACAAACGCAGACCGTGTGTCCTGTGCCTGCACCTCTGAACCGTAAGTTCTGGGGAAGTGATTTTGCGAATTAGGAAGGACGCAGGCAAGCAAAGTACCTTCTCTCCCTTCCCTTGGAGAGAAAATAACACCGCCCTCATGTTTTCCTTCTGTTCTTCAAGAATTGAATAGGGGGCCCTGCTCTAGCACCATGACAACTATCATCATCCATCATCATTATCATTCTATCTTACGAAGCAAGATTTTTTGCTTATATTCTTATGACTGTCAGAAGAATCCTGTGTTCTACAGCAGTAGGACATTTTTGCCCTTGTTATATAACAATCAGGACTCAGAGAAGACAGGATGCATTTACCCAAAGGCCCGGGGCACAGTGTAGGTCCTATGCTGAGATCAGTCAGCACCTGGCCATCCCCAGTGACTGGAATGGACCAGCTTCCTACCTCTCTCCTGGGACAGCAGGCTTCATCTCCTAGAGAGACAGGGAGAATCCAGAAGAATCTACAGGCAGAACCAGAAGAGGATTTGTCTGTCCAGAAACATTATTTCAGGCAGCACATGTGTGATGCACATCCAAGAAAGGCTCCTTGACAGATTATCCTCACTCCCTCTCACATGTAAAACGCCACCAGGACATTGTGGGAGGGGCAGATAGTTCTGGGGTCAGAGGTCAGGTTCTCCATTGACCACTTTTCCATCCTTGGCTATAGTATTTAAACTATTCAAGCTGCCTGTGTAATACAGGGATGAATTATACTCTTTAAGTAATTGTGAAAATGATGAACATTATCCATAAAGCCCCTGGGACATCAGAAGTGACAACATAGACAGTGGCTGTATACAGTGGATGGCAGATGCGGTCAATGTGGTCTGCTCAGATAATTGACCTACTTCTTTAGGGATTTCGTCCTTGTTTGGTGTGAACTGATGCAACCTTGCCCCTTGCGCCATGATGTGTACATAGCCCAGGTGAGTTACCTATTCACCCCAAACCATAGCAATTGGCTCAAGGGTGTGCACATGACCCAAGCAGAGCCACTCAGACTTCCCTGGGCATGAAGGGATATATGCCCATAGGAAAGGAAATTTCCTCTTTCCGGGAGAGTTGTTAAGATGGGGGAGTGTGAGTCTAGAGTCTCCAGGGGCTAGCTTGCCCATCAGATGGACGATCCTGCCTACAAGGTGAAATCAACAGGAGTTGAGAGTTGGAGAGATGGGGACAGAGGAACAGAGACAGAGGGACAGAAGGAACAAAATTGTTTGAGAACTTGGTTCCAGTCAGGCTTGAGCCCTCCAGCTGTCTAGCTATGCCAACCAATACATCTTTTTCTTATTAAAGTCAATTTGAGGTCATTTACAATCAAGAGTCATGGCTAGTGTATGTTATCATAATAATGCCCTTCTGAGAGGCAACTCTAATGACTCCCTGATGTGTATTCAAGTAAGAGTTTCTCTGAAGTGCCTCTAACTGGTCTGTCTGAATTAATATAGACCAAAGGGGGTTGGAGAGGCAGATTACATTGACAGTAGACATAAACCAGGGCTGTCCTGGGCAAATCGGGACATATGAGTACTAGTGACGGGATAGGAATCAAGAATAAAGGTGGAAAAGGAGATTAAACACATATAGTTCACAATCTGTGCTCAAGCTGGTGCTGAACACTGACATCTATCCACTGTCCAGGCCTATGAGCCATAATTGAAAAGATCCTTGCAGAAATGGGAGAGTGATATTCCAGAGGACCTTCTGAGAGAAGACCTGTCCCAGGCTTTGCCTCCTGGCCCCCAAACCTACCACCCTAGATGTTGAGCTCCATTCTTGATCGTATTTAATCAGGCCCTGCAGGAAGGAGTCCGGAGAGTAGGCCTGTCACTGGGCCACCAACTGGCTGCAGGATATTGCCAAGGCTTCTGGAAACAAGAAAGAACGAGCAAGAACCAGCTACTCCCTTTTGCCACCAGCAAATGAAGTCTCCAAAAGCAAAACAAAACTTTTAAGATAATCAACTTGCTTGGGGCACCTGGGAAGCTCAGTCGGTTAAGCTTCCAACTCTTGATTTCAGCTCAGGTCATGATCTCTAGGTTCATGGGTTCAAGCCCTGGGTAGGGCTCTACACTGACAGTGGGGAGCCTGCCTGGGATCTATGCCCCTCCCGCACATGTGTGCATGCGCTCTCTCTCTCTCTCTCTCTTTCTCAAAAATAAATAAACACATATTTAAACAACAAAAAGATAATCGCCTGTGTTTCGCCTCCATATCTTTAAACATTTTTTTGTCCTGTGTGCTGTCTATGGTGTGGCCCAAATGCAGTAGAGCAAGAAAATGACACCATCGTAGGCTCAGAGCCAGAAGGCCAGGCTCTGCCACCATTAGTCATGTGACCTTGAGCCAGTCACTGCCTGCAGCTTCTAAGTGGGGCGATAAAACGCGCCAAGCAAGGCTGTTGTTGAGAATTAGAGGTAACAGGCCCCCCGGCCCAGGGCCCAGTGTCCTCGATAAATGGCAGTTACTATTATGACATGTCGGCTCACAGGCTAGGGACAGTGCCTCTCAGTTCATCTGGTCTGTGGCCCTCCCCGTGGTGAGAAGCAGCAGGCTGACCTTTGCCAGCTTTACAGCCGGGCAAATAGAGGCGCCAAAAAGCAAACAGCCCTTTGCCCAGCCTTCCTTCAATAAATCACTGCTGACTTCCTTTAGGAATAAGATTCCAGCCTTTGGAAATGCTCACTGGAAATTTACTAGCATTGCCTTTGTATTATTTGTGGAAAAAATGGTTTCCCCCACAAAGTGCAGGGATGAAGTGGCATATGTATGTTTCCAGGCATATCTATGATATACCAAACTAACAAGCTAGGGGACTCTTAGGAGGACTGGACGGTCCCTTGAAACCAGGCTTCCCATACACATCACCAGGTGACCTTTGAGACAAGCCTTTTCACGGCATGTACAAAAGCCTTGCAAGTGTTGGCATCCTGAAATGCTTGAAACTATCCTCAGAACACGGTTTTCAGTACAGTGATGTTCCTCAAGATAGGGGAAACAGTGAAAAGTGGGAAGCCGCCTGAATGTCCAAGCATGGCTTGGTTAAATAAGTACCTATCTAAATTTTGGCACCTCAATATTTTGAATATTAAACTCCCATTAAAAATTGATAAATGGGACTTCTCACAATTAAAAAAATCCGCTTTTCCAGAGATACTATTATGAAAGTGAAGAAGTCACCCACTCGGATAAAAACTCCTCGTGACACATACGAGCAAAGGACTCGAACTGCAAATATATAAACAACTGCTGTAGCTCAGTGACAAGAGGGTGAACAGCCCATCTTAACAAATAACAAGAAAGAGCCAGGCAAATGATTTGAAAAGACTCTTCACCAAAGATGGCAAAACACACATGAGAAAATGCTACACTTCATTGGTTTTTAGGGAAATGCAAATTAGAAAACCACATACACGCACACACTCACATATACACACACACACACAAATGGCTAAAATGGAAATGACTGACAATGCCAAATGTTGGTGAAGAAGCAGAGCAACTAGAACGCCATCGGCCACTTTGCCCCGTATGCCAGATTCCTCCTTTCTTGACGACGAATTTTCCCCTATCATCTTTTGCTCCTGCCCACTCTACTCAAGTTCATCATGTGTACCTGAAACCTAACTGTGCCCTGCTGAGTGTTTTGCCCCCTGAGCATCCCTGTGGCTGTGAGCAGACACCTGGGTGGGGTAGAGCTGCCTAACTGGTGTCACCCTTGTCCAGACAGGCCGTCATGTGTGCCGGGGCCTTGAATGTACTCTTCATAAGACACACATGCACATGCCACCAGACCAGCTCTTCTCCCCTGTGTCTTCACCTGACCACCTGGCTGCCCCTCATCGCTCTTCAAACCCAGCTCGCAGGTCATCTCCTCCAGAGAGGCATCCTTGACTCATCTGACTCAGGCAGGGATCAGTGACACTCCTCTGTGCCTCCCTGCACCTGCCTTTCTCCACACCCGGCACCTCCCAAACATCATTCTGTTATTGTGGGGGGAAGCCACATTAGGACCCAATTCTTGACTCTGACAGTGAGTAGGGATGCACCCACTGTGTCCCTCCTGGCCTGGTGGTGGAGGAGGTTATGCTTGTTTGTGGGGAAGAGTCATTTTTTTCTCAGACTGTAAGTCAAGAAATGACAACCTCCTGCACAGAACTGGGGTTGCCTTTGAGTGGAGGCTATGCTCTGTTTGAGAACCACAACCCTCAACAGGTGCCCTGCGGGGGGGGGGGGGGGGGAAGGACCAGGTCTAGGTAACTCTGACCTCTGCTACTCTCAGTGAAGCACAGATAAGATGCTCAGCACATAGCTGCTAGAATGTTGCCACTGGTCCTGGCTCTGGACATGGTCCACCCAAGGCATGGTCAGCAAAGGTATTTGGCACCAATGGGTGGAGACCTACCTGCAGCTAGTGTCTTGTAAGTGGGCAAGCGGCATTCAATCAAAGTCACCGCCTTTCTGCCTTCACATATGTCCCACCCATGTCACTTCCTCTCTCTCTTTTACTGACATTTGCTGCATTAAGTATGCTGCATTTGCCTATGGTTTTATAAGTCACTGGTCATGCTTAATTCACTTATTGCCTGCTGACCTGCATTGCTTCTAAAGCCAGCTTCTACCAGCCCAGCCTAGTTCCTGGCCCCAGGAGCTGGTAGCAGAACCAAGGGCATGGCCGAGCCCTGATTGGTGGCCCTGCGGGTGACGGGTGCCGCAGGGCAGACAGTGATGCACATTCACAGAGTGCAGGTGGCCAACATCACTCCTGCCATGAAATCATGTTTCTTGCATTTTATATTTTACGGAGTGGAACACAGAACATAATAATAGTTTTTTGTTCATTCTAAGTAAACATCTGACAATGTCCAATTCAATGGCTCCTGCTCCCAAAACACAATGCTTTCTTAAATCAAAAATGACTGAGGGGAGTCTGGGTGGCTCAGTTGTTAAGCATCTCACTTGATTTCGACTCATCATGATCTCCCAGTTTGTGCGATCGAGCCCCACATGGGGCTCCATGCTCAGCATGGATTCTCTCTCTCTCTCTCTCTCTCTCTCTCTCTCTCTCTCTTCTCTCTCTCTCTCTCCCTGTCCCCTGCTCATGCTCGCTCATGCTCTCTCACTCTCTCTCTCAATAAATAAACTTTTAAAAAATGGCTAAATGTATGGGCATTCATAGGCAGTAGGGACAGAGCTCAATCCACAGTCCTGACTGTACATGAACTAATTGACTTCCTTTACTCTTCTCTCTCAAAGCCTTATTTTGCCAGAAGGTCATTCCTACCCCTTTTCCATTTCTCCAGACTTAGAAAGCTCCGGTCCTCACACCTACCTTCTGACCACTTCTACACCATAGTGTGCCTTTCCCTTCTTTCTCCAGCCTGGGGTCCTCCATATCAGCCACACAGTTGCATCCCAGGTCTGGGCCAGGTCTTGGGAGGAACATCCCACATCCCTCACAACTGCAGGTTTAGGATACCTAACATCGTGGGGACCTCTCAGACAGGGGGACAAATGTAAGAAATCTCTTTTTCTTCTCCCTGCATGTTGAGGCCGTGGGTAACCTTCTGAGGCTTCCTTAGTCCACCGCCCAGACAAGACAGCAGAGTTTCTTCTACCTTGTGCATGGCTGCTCAGGGAACTCTGGGAAAAATATACTCTGCTCTCAGATTCTTCCAGACCGGGCTAGGGTTTCTATCTCCACCCCCACCCCCTGACCTTGTCCCCAAAGATTGGTCTGGAGAGCAAAGCCAGGGCCTCTATGAGAACCTAGCACATCCAAGCTGTGTTCACTTCCTCTCTGACTCTCCACAATCCCACCCTAAGGGTAGCTTTCTGATCTGAAAGAAGGAAGACTTAATCTAGGCTAACTTGCAAGGCACTGCCCCTAGTCTGCTGGCTTATGAATAGGTCTCTGCTTTCCAAAGTCAGAAGCCAAGAATTTGACCCATTCCCTGAAGCAATGAAAGCAGAGAGCTCATCTGTTTGAACAAGGGAAGTTTGTGGGCAACAGAAATGCCGAGGGACAAAGCAGTCCCTCGCAAAGCAGTGGTTAGCATTCCCAATACTATCCTGTGTGTGTCATATATAGTTCATGTACATATATAGTTTATGCAAACTATGTATATAGTATATATAGTTTATGTAAACCCCACCATCCACATGAAGCAAGGAGGTGTTTTTTACAGTCTAATTAGACCCACATCACATCTGCCTGTAAATACAGAAATAAGACTGGTCCCCCGAGGAGGCAGTGAAATCTCCAGATCAGTGATCAGTGAGCACTGAGCTGGCTGGCCCGGACACTGCGGACACACACAGAGGAGAATAAAGCAGGTCCCTGCCCACAAGGAGTCCTCAGTCTGGAAGCATACAGACAATACTCTATAAACCACCCTTGGTAGATAATAACCCGTAACATACTAAATTGTTGCCTGTTGCCTGTTGCCCAAAATTCCATGAGTGGGGAAAAAACCTGAACAAGGTAGATGTTTTGAACTGATTCACTTTTACAGACACCCAAACATATACACCATTGGAGGAAACCTTTGGCTTCGTGTGGGACCCATGCCTAAAGTCTTCACCAACCGCAGCTGCAGCTCCCTGGCGAGTGGGAGGCCCCTGCAATGAACACCTTGACATAGTCATTCTAAGATTCTGACACTGGTGCAAGCCATCTACAGAAACGAAGACATTCCCAAGCCATGACCAGGCTCCTGGCTCAGCATCTCAGAGAATGCTATGAGGTAGCCTGGAGCTGGACCCACCCTACCCCTGGGTCCAGGCGGGGACAGTTTGGCCACCACAAGGAAGCTGTGTTCCAGGGATTCTTGGAGGGGGCCTGGCCTGGGCTCTGAAACCCTTATAGCTTCATTATGTCCACACAGCCCTGGTTAACTGCCCCCACCCCCAGACTGCTTCCTCTGTGCCCGTAGCCTGTCCCCCTTAAGACCTCCCACCTCTCATCTGCCTTGCCCTCCCACTTGCCCTCTCCACGGCCCAGGGAGACTTTTCTAAAATGTTATTATGGGGGCCCCTGGGGGACTCAGTCAGTTAAGTATCCGTTGATCTTGACTCAGGGCTTGATCTTGAGGTTCATGAGTTCGAGCCCTGTGACAGGCTCCGGGCTGACAGTGCGGAGCCTGCTTAGGATTCTGTCTCTCTCTCTCTCTGCCCCACCCCCTGCATAAAAAATAAATAAGTAAACATTTAAAATAAAATAAAACTGGGACACCTGGGGGGCTCAGCTGCTTAAGCATCTGGCTCTTGATTTCAGCTCAAGTCGTGATCTCATGGTTTGTGAGTTGGAGCCCTGCATCGGGCTCTGTGCTGACAGTGTGGAGCCTGCTTGGGATTGTGTCTCCCTCTCTCTCTCTGCCCCTCCCCTGCTTGCTCTCTATCTCTCTCTCAAAATAAATTTAAAAATAAACGTATAAAAAATAAAATAAAATAAAATATTATTCTGACCATGCCACTCTCCTGCCCTTCACTGCCTCCTGAGATTCTAGAGTAAATTCCAAATGCAATAAAACCTTGGTTAGCAAGCATAATTTGCTCCAGAAACATACTTGTAATCCGAAGCACTTGTATATCAAAGCAAATTTCCCTTAATAATGGAAACTCAGATGATTCGTTACACAACTTAAAAATATTCATATAAAAATGATAACAATACTGGAATATAATACAAAATAATAAAGAAAATACAAAATATAAGAAAAATAAGCAAATTAACCTGCATTTACCTTTGTGGCTGGTGTGAGGGAGACAAGAGAGGAGGGTGATGGTGTAGGACGACTTTCACTATCGTTAACATAATCACTGCTATCTATTGGCTCAGTGGAATCTTTTTATTTTCGTGCAACTTTAACAAGGAACCTGTCCAATGACACCTGCTTTTGCCTCCTTTTGAGGATTGTGGAAATGTGACATTGCATTGTCGTTAAACAGATTCACACTCGCACTGCTACAGCCTTTTTCAGTAGTGCTTCTCTACAAAATTCTGCTCTGTTTCCCACATTTTACACATCTCCCTTATCTCATATGAAGTGAGGGATTCCACCGCCTTTTTCTCCTCCTCCTCTGCAGACGAGATGAGGACATAGACTTCTCACAGAATCTCGGAATTCTAACCACTCCCATACCTTGTTTGTACTTCTCAATGATTTCCTTCCTAACTTCCACTGTAATCATCTCCTTCTTACCACCTTTCTTTTCAGCCTTTTTCTGCATGGGGGCCATTGTATATGCTCGCACGGATGTTGACTATAGTACAGTATTAATAAACTCTTGTCATATATGTATTTAATGTAACTGGCAATACGGCAACAGAGGAAAGGGTCTATATCTGCAGGCTGCCAGACCTAGAATGAAGCAAAGCGTTCCTAAGCTTAGTCTTGGATGGAAGAGCAAAGGACTGTCCGTAGGTGCTGTGAAGTGACAAAAAATACAGTAGTGCCAGTTGTGAGCACCTTCCAATGTTCTGAAAAATCACTGATTTCTGCCAAACACCACAGCCTGAGACCAAGCATCCAAGTATGGGAGATGATCACCCACAATCCTGCAGTGAGAGAGAGAGAGAGAGAGAGAGAGAGAGGAGAGAGAGAGAAGAACCATGGGCTCAGTTGGGATCACGGGACATTTGACATCATGTACTACTCTTATTGCAAGACATCACTCATTTATCAAGTTAAAATTTACTAGAAATGTTTGCCCATCTTGCAGAACACTTGCAGAACAGGTTACTTGCAATCCAGGGTTTTACTGTACTTTATATCAATGTGCAGGTTCCTGGTGGCTCTGGGCGCTCCCACCTGCCTCCATACCTTCCTCTCCCCGAATTCCTAGGCTCAAGCCCAGCCCAGGCCCTCCTGCCAGCTTCCCTCCAAGCTTGGCAGAAGCTGTTCTACATCTCACCAGCCTCTTCTGCTTTGCCTCACTGTTTCCAGCTCACCTCTAGACCCAATTCAAGAATCCCCCCCATCCAGAAAGTTTCCCCAGGTCTGCCAGGCAGCCCCAGTGCCTTTGTTTTGAGATATCACAGCATTAGGGAAACATTTGGTCTTTCACCATTAAATATGATGTTGGTTTTAGGTTTTTTTTTTTTTTAAGATGTTCTTTATCAAATTGAGAAAGCTCTCTCTATTCCTAGTTACCTGAGTCTGTCATAATGGGTATTGAATTTTGTTAAATGATTTTTCTTCATCACATAATTTTTATTCTTTAGATTCTGATAGATTACATTGATTTTTTTGTTTATTTATTTATTTTTGAGAGAGAGAGAGAGTAGGGGAGGGGCAGAGAGAGAAGGAGAGAGAGAATCCCAAGGAGACTCTGTGCTGATAGCGCAGGGCTCAACCAGGGGCTCAACGTGGGACTCAGTCTCATGAACCATCATATCATGACCTGAGCCAAATCAAGAGTCAGATGTTTAACCTACTAAGCCACTCAGGCTAAGCCACCTACTAAGCCACCAAACCTACATTGATTGGTTTTTTAATATGGAGCCAGCATTGCATCCCTGGAATAAATCCCACTTGGTCATGGTGTTTAATTCTTTTTATATATTGCTAAATTCTATTTGCTAATATTTTGTTAAGAATTTTTGCATCTAGGGGCACCTGGGTGGCCAGGCAGTTAAGCGTTCAACTTCAGCTCAGGTCAGGATCCCGCAGTTTGTGGATTCAGGCCCTGCATCAGGCTCTGTGCTGACAGCTCGGAGCCTGGAGCATGCTTCCGATTCTGTGACTCCCTCTCCTCTGTTACTTTCTGTCTCTCTGTCTCTCTCTGTCTCTCTGTCTCTCTCTCTCTCTCTCAGGCGCGTGCACACTCTGCCCCTCCCCCACTCGCTCATGCTCTCTCTTTAATAAAGAGCACGGATTTAATAAATGTTTAATAAATAAACATTTTTTTAAAAACCACAGTGTTTGACAATAAATTTCATATTAAAAAAAAACAACTTGAATTCAAATAAATAAAATTTTAAGAGTTAAAAAAAAAAACCCACCGTGAGATATCACCTCACACCTGTCAGAATGGCTAGTATCAAAAAGACAAGAAATAACAAGTGTTGGTGAGGATGTGCAGAAACGGAACCCTCGTGTAGTGTTGATGGGAATGTAACTTGGTACAACCTCTATGGAAAACAGGATGGAGATTCCTCAAAAAATTACAACTAGTAATTCCACTGCTGGGTACTTACCCAAAGAAAAGGAAAACACTAATTTGAAAAGATGTATGCACTCCTATGTTTACAGCAGTGTTTATAAAAGCCAAGATATGAAAGGAACCTAAATGTCCATTGATGATGATGAATGGATAAAGATGTCGCATACACACACAATGGGATATTACTTAGGCATAAAAAATAATGGACTCTTGTCATTCAAAACAACATGGACAGACCTTGAGGGTATTATGCTAAGTGAAATAAATCAGCCAGGGAAAGACAGATACCATATGATTCCACTTACAGGTGGAATCTAAAAAATACATCAAACACACACACACACACACACACACACACACACACACACACACACAGAAACAGCCCCGTAAATACAGAAAACAAACTGGTGATTGCCAGAGGGAGGGAGTAGGGGGAAGGGCAAAATAGATACAGGGGACTAAGAGGTACAAACTTCCAGTTGTAAAATAAATAAGTCACAGGGGAAAAAATACAGCATAGAGAATATTGTAATAACTTTTACAGTGCCAGATGGTGATTACACTTATCGTGGTGAGTACTGCATAATGTATACAGTTGTCAATCACTATGTTGTACACCTGAAACTAATACAACTTATCTCAATTATACTTCAATCTTAAATATGTTTCATTAGCATTAATCTCACATTTTTAAAATATTTTTAATATTTATTTATTTTTGACAGAGAGACAGAGTGTGAGCAGGGGAGGGGCAGGGAGAGAGGGAGACACAGAATCTGAAGCAGGCTCCAGGCTCCCAGCTGTCAGCACAAAGCCCGACTCGGGGCTCTAACACAAAAGCTGTGAGATCATGACCTGAGCCGAAGTCTGACACTTAACCAGCTGAGCCACCCAGGCAACCCTGCATTAATCTTACATTTATCAATAAATACTAGAATTTCTTTTGGAAAAAATATCACAACAAACAGTCATATAGCCATCACCTCAATGCAACAGTTGTGAAACTTGGCCATATATTATACATGTGGTAAAACATTACATATACAAGATATACATATAATATATTATATATAAAATTTATATGCAATATATGTAACATACACATAATTTGTATATTATATATAATGTATATACAATTTATATATTATGTATTTTTAAATATGTATATATAATATATATGACCCATTTGAAATTTAGCTGCAGGTACCATGACACTTCTTTACTCATGGAGACATCAGTGCGCATCTCATAAATTACACTGTCATTATCACACCTAAGAAATTTAACAATAATGTATCTATACCATCTAATATCCATTCCATATGAAATTAAATTTTACCAGTTTTACCAGTTTAATTTTACCCTTATAGGGTTTTCTTTTCTTTTCTTTCCTTTTTTGAAACAGGTTAAGGTTCACATGTTTCATTTGTTGCTGGGACATTTTAGTCCACCTTGAACAGCCCTCCACCTTTTGGTTGGTGAGGCAGGGGTATGATATCCATTTGAAGAATCCAGGTCAGTTGTCCTATAGAATGTCCCATATTCTGAATTGTGTTTCCTCGAAGTTTGGTTTGACTTGTTCCCCTGGACTTACTACCATCTGGAAGCTGAGTCTAACCACCAGTCAGCCGGCTTACTTGACCCCTAAGGCCCTGTACCTCACACTGCATCACAACAGAGAGATGACCTGAGATGAAATCATGATCTGAGCTGAAGTCAGACGCTTAACTGACTGAGCCACCAGGGCACCGCTTGTTTAAGACTTTTTTCAATTTTTTGAATTGAAGTATAGATGTACTGAATGAAGAAAAAAACAAAAAAGCAAAAAAGAAGTAAAGCATTATGCCTTCCAGACATACATTAAGTCATTCATTTTCAGTAAAACATGAACATCCCTCATGTTAAATTAATATTATTTGGAAGCTTAGTGGTCTTGTCATGTTGGTTATATACGGTTACTAAATTTGCTTTGGTTTAACAGTAATGTAAGAGCCATCAGCATAAGAAGTTTATGCTTAATTTTCTATTTGTATATGTATGAGAAATGTCATAGTTTCAAGTAAAGATCTCACAAGGAAGCCAGCATACACCCTTCTTTCTTGAGCAGCAAAAAATATGTACGAAGTTAGTAAACAAGAAAAAAACAACAAAAATACACAAATTGAGTTTTTGTATTTTTCTGTGGTGAGTGACTTCTTTATAATAAGCCTAGATCATTCTCACAAACTAAAAAATAATGATTAAAAAAACAAAACTACTTTTAAAATGGAATTTAAACCCACAGACGCAGACACTAGCTTTTAGAAAAAGTGGGGGGGGGGTGCGGGCAGGGCGCCTAGTGGCTCAGTCCATTAAGCGTCTGACTCTTGGTTTCAGCTCAGGTCATGGTCTTGCAGTTTGTGAGTTGGAGTCCCACTGGGGATTCCATGCTGGTAGTGTGGAGCCTGCTTGGGATGCTGTCTCTCCCTCTCTCTCTGCCCCTTCTCTGCTCACGCACTCTAAGTAAATAAATAAACTTTAGAAAAAGTGGAAAACACAGACAAGCTCAAGGAAGAGTAGACACCCTGACTGCTGTTGGAGCTGGTGGCAATAAATAGGCACCTGCTAGGAAGAGGAGGCAGGAGAAAGGAGTCCAAGATTTGACTCATTCTTTTATGACGAGGGCCCATGCTGCCCTCTGTTCCTCACCAGCCTGGGTCTGGGTGGCTGGAACTGTCTCGGAGGCCTGGAGCTGCACACGGGGTTGACGCTGTCACACGCAGTTGCATGTGACAGCTTTCTCACTCTTGCCTCAGTTGACAGGGTGTGGGGGATGCTTTAATCTAGCATTTTTGCTACTATCGCCTACAAATGTATCTATAGCCATGTGCACATAATCATATATGTTGCTTTTAACTCTTTGCCTTCTGTCCTACCCTTTCCTCTTTTCTGGCCTTCACATAGTGGTTCCACGAAGCTAGCACGACAGCTGTTTTGTCCAGTTAGGCTCATTCAGGAGCCTAGAAGCCAAAGTACAGAGGCAGGGATGGACTAGCTGATGGACACACATCTAGTGATACAAACCTCTGCCCCTCTCCCAGTCCCGAATCCTACACTTGACTTTCTCTCTCGTGTACTCTAAGCACAATCCCGATAAGCTCACAAAAGCCGTATCCCACAATTCCCTCAGAAAGGGGTGGGTACAGGCACCTCGATCTGGGGCAGACTGCAGTTGGCTAAACGGATGGGATTTCTCCCTTGTCCCTTGCCACTTCCCTTAAAGAGCTTGGGGAAGTTAAATACTTTGCCAGCCTCCCCTGAAACTGGGTGGACATTTGACATAGCTCTGGGAAATGAAACTTGAGTGAACATTTTCTAGGATTGGAGGAGGTTTCTGCTTTTCTTGATTAAAAGGAAATTGCAGTCCTCCCTCCTTCATGCTGCCTTGAACACAAATAAACTGTCTGGAGCCTCAGCAGCTATTTTGTGATCACAAGGCAACAAACAAAAAATTCGCACATAAGCTTGCACTGATGCCATGAGTTTCTGAACCAATGCGAGCAACATGACTTGGAGAATCTTGTTGTATGACTAGGCCTCTGTAAAGAAGAGTTTCTGTTTCTTGTAGCAAAAACATTCTTGTGTGTGTGTGTGTGTGTGTGTGTGTGTGTGTGTGTGTTTGAATATTTTATGCAGAAATCCCAAGTTACAGTGATACTTATGTGAATCAAAATTGGTAAATACATTTAAATATTATTATTTCAATCAATACCTTTTTATGTTTTATTTTTATTTACTTTTTAAATTTTATTGAAGTGTACTGACATACAATCTTATATTAGTTTCAGGTGTGCAACATAATGATTCAACATTTATATACATTGTGAAGTGATTACCATGATAAATCTAGCCACCATTTGTCACCATACAAAGTCTTTACATGTTATTAATTATATTCCCTATGCTATACTTTGAATCCCCAAGTCTTATTTCTATTATAACCAAGGGGCACCTGGGTGGCTCAGTCAGTTAAGCGTCTGACTTCAGCTCAGGTCATGATCTCACAGTTCATGAGTTCGAGCCCCACATCAGGCTCTGTGCTGACAGCTCGGAGCCTGGAGCCTGCTTCGGATTCTCTGTCTCCCTCTCGCTCTGCCCCTCCCCCACTCACGCTCTGTCTCTCTCTGTCTCTCAAAAATAAATAAATGTTAAAAAAAACAACTTTATTTCTATTATAACTGAAAGTTTGTATCTTTTAATCCCCTTCTCCTATTTTGCCCATTCCCCAACCCACCAAGTATTCTTAACTGATACATACATACACCATTTAGAAACAAGTTGACTCAATAGACATGTATTGAGCACTTACCATGAACCTGAATCTAAGGATCCATACATAAATAATACATTGTCCCTGACCTCAAGGAATTCCTGGCACTTGGATTATATGTGTGTTCTTCACACAATTCTGTAAGATGAATATTATTGCCCATTTGCAGATGGGGTAAATGGAAGCTCAGAGAAGTGAAGGAATTTGCTTAATGTCACACAGTACTTAGAATTGACACTTGACTTATGTAGCGCAATCAGTCCGTGAGCAGGCCAGCAACAAAAGACAGGAACCTACTCAACCAGAAACTTCCTCAGACCCCACCCTCCCAAGGTGTCTTTTTCTTTAAATTGGGAACATGGGGAAGATCATGTTGGGCTGGTCAGTGAGGGGTGCCAAAGAGAGAAAGAGAGAAAGAGAGGGAAGAGAAGAGGAAGGAGGAAAGAAGGTGGGGAGAGGAGGGAGGTGGGGAGAGGGAAAGAAAGGAGAGGGCAAGGGAGAGAGGGAGGGGGAGAGGGGAGCATACTAACAGGAGCAAGATCAGTGCCAAGGACCCAGGCATGCCCAGGTTCCACCCCTGCCCACTGGCCCCAGCGAGAGGGAGTTGGAACTCAACCTGCAGCTGTCTCAGGAGAGGCAGAAGCTGAAGCAACACCACAGGAAGCAAGAAGAGCCCCTGGGGTGCCCAGCCCCACCCCCAGGAGAGCTGCTGGGGACCTACAGTGAGCCCCTCCTCAGTCTATAAGAATGGTGACCAGCCACTGATCCCTGGAACCAAAACCTCTCTGTCTGGGATTCAAATAGCAGAAACTGAGCTCAACTCAAGCAACCAGGAAGATGGTTGACGTGGACACGGATGGAAATCAAGGACCTTCTGCCTCTGTGCTCACTATGCATCGGGGGACAGCCCTTGCCTCCTCACTGCAGCCCCTCTTCCCCACAACACTCGCTGAGCAGATGCCTGGAGGAGGAAAGGCTTCCCAGCACCCCGGGCTCTGACCTCCATGAAGATTACCTCTTTCTATTTCCTGCACTTACCCCGTGACCTATGCTGACTTTTCTGGGAACCGGGATTTCAAATAAGCTTAAAAAGCAAGCAAACAAACAACAACAACAACAAAACCTCTTCTGCTTTTCAAAAATGCCTTTTTCCCCTTTTCATTTTCAGCAGAAGTGACCAAAGAAACCTGGGGGCAGATGCCAAGGGAAGGTGGAAGGAGAGAAGGGGAAGTCTAGGTACTGACTGGGAGGCCCCCCCATCCTTGTCCTCATCCTTGGGGCTTGCTGGGGGCCAGCCCCACTGAAGTCAGCACCTCCAGGCCTGCGAGGGTCCTCACTGCCCACGCCTGCCACCGTGCCAGGCCCAGAGCAGACAATGCTATTGATAACAACAGCTCCCATGTGAGCATGTGTTCTAAGTAGGCACTGTGTGCAGAGCGTTTCATGCATTATCCACTTTAGCCCTCACATCAACCCTGTGAGGTGGGTAGACGTTCCCCCATCTTACAGAAGAGGAAACTGAGGTCCACAGTGGTTGAGTTACTTGCCCCACATCTCTCAGCTGCTCTAGATCTAACTGCAAAGGCTGTGTTTTGGATCCCATGCCAGAGGGGGCCCCAGCGCTGACTCCAGCCCATACACATATTTTGCTTGACTTGCACAACTGGAGCCTGCCTGGTGTTTTAGATTTGATTAGTTGTTGACATTTAACAATTGAGAGAGTTTACATAAAAGCTCACATTTCAGGATATCAGGCCCCATTAGGCCCAAATTTCCTCTTGGCAATAATTGGCTGAGCTGGCCCTTTGTATGAGACCCTTCTCCCTACTTTCTTCCCGGACCTCACTGTTTCCTGTTGCACTTCCAGCATCAAAAGCCAGTGTAAAAGGCTCTGATCATCTTCCTCCTTGTCTGCTCCACTCAGTCATGGTATGGTACCCACATGGCCCTGTACACAACAGAGTTTGAAAACCTGCACTAAGTTACAACACTTTATGGATGGATGGATGGATGGACGGACGGATGGACAGACAGGTGGATGGATGGATGGATGGATGGATGGATGGATGAATGGATGGGTGGATGGATGGATGGACGGGTGGACAGACGGGTGGATGGATGGATGGATGGACGGATGGGTGGATGAATGGAAGGATAGGAAGGGCTCAGAAGATATCAACTGCCTGTCCAGGAAGTATCTGTGGAAAATGGCCCAGCATCCTGTCAGCCAACTTACAAACTCCAGGGTATCTATCCTAACATGTCAGCCTGGCTACGCATCCCCTTTGGCCCTCAGGCCCAAGCCCTGAGTCCCTAGTACCAGGAGATGACTCAGCCCTACTGTCAGAGCATCACTCTGTGAAAGCCTGGGGCAGGCAGGCCCTGGAGAAGCCCTCACCTATAAGAAGAACAGACATTCATGTGCTCACCCCCACTGTGCAGGCCCACAGTGGTGCTTCATCATGGGTCAGCTTTGAGAAGGCAGTAAGGTGAGGGGGGCAAGGCCTGGCCCCTGCCAGTGCCCACTACTAATCAGCCATAATAAGAGGTGGGAAGTCAGGGAATGGTGGGGCTGTTTAGAGGGGCCATGGGAGCATGTGCCCCATCGGCCCCAATCCTGGCAGGAGTTGAAATGGGAGGGACAGGGCATCAGTGAAAGGATGGGAGTTTACACAAAGTTTATGGTGTAGGTACATCTTAGGACAGGAACCCCAGGTGGCGGGAGGGAGAAGGAACGGGATGGGCAGACTGGTCCCTCACAGGGCTGCACATTGCTCAGGCAGTACGGAGGGGGGGGTGGGGGGGTTGGAGGCAGAGGGTTGAGAGATCTCTCCAGCAGGTACTGGCCATAACTAACTTCGAGGATGAGCCTGGAAGGGTCCTGATCCGACAGCCATGACAGTGTTTGTGGTGTCTGAAAGCCTCAGTCCTGTGTCTTCCAAATGCCACATCTCCCACAGGTCTAATTTGGAGTGGAAGTCGGTCATGAGAGTCGTGGCAATTTTCCCTTCAGTCTTTGAAGTCACTGACACGCTAATAATCTCTTCCTGGGGATTCCGACTGAAGCTGCTCTCCATCTAGAAAGACAGGAGGCAGTTTAGGGAGGGACGTGCCTCTCCATTCAATGGCCAAAGCATCCTATTTTCTCAGAGCCCCTGCAGAACTAAGGCCTGAGCCTGCAGTGATGGTGCCCAGTAGAGCTGGAAGAGACCGAGTGGCCTCTGGGAACTGGTGGACGCTGTGCTGAGGCGGTCCCAGCCAGGCAGGCTCAGAGGCCATGTGATATCGCCCAGTCCCAGGGACTAGAGGAGGAAGATCTTCTAAAACAGTTAATATTGACCCCTGACCCAAATAGCCTTAAACCATAAGGGTATTTATCATCACCTGTAACAAGATGGCTGGAAGTACAACAGACCCCAGGACACATGGATTCAGCAGCCCAGCCCTGTCGTCTGTGACCAGATTTGCCCTGTTTTTCTGCTCCACGTTTCTTGCGATTGGCTTCTTCCTCTGGCTGCTCTTCTCACCCTGACACAAAGGAGACATGTATTTAGTAACATACACATAATGGAATTTACCATTAATGGCATGTAGTACATTCACAATGTTGGGCAACCATCACCACTGTCTAGTTCCAGAGCATTTTCATCACCCCAGAAGGAGCCCTCACAGCCAGTAAGCAGTAACTCCCCATCTCATGCATTCATGTTGTAGTATGTATCAGTATTTCATTCCTTTTCATGACTGAATAATCTCCCAGAACTGCTAGATTTTCAAAAGCCTCCCCCACAAGACTTCTCTTCAAGTCTCCTAGGGCAGAATCAGGCCACATGCCCATTTCTGAACCCCTCCTTCTCAACGCCAATGGGATCACCCATAAGTAATGGCTGTCTCGGCTGCATATTAGATCACTCAGGGGCCTTCAAAAAACCATGACCTTGGGGGCCTAACCCAAGAGATTTTTATTTAATTGGTCTGGGGCACTGGCGTGGATATTGGGATTTTTTTTTAATTGGTTATTCCCATCATTAATGGTGGAGATGAAGAGAAGGTCATGAAAAAATGAACTAAGTCAGGAGACAGGTGGAGAGAGCAGGTGATGGGGCCCCGGCACTGAGATGTCAAGGAGAGGACAAACCACACGCTTCCTAGTCTCCAACTCAAGCAGCTGGACCTGCCTGTGGGTGGATGTAGCAGGAGAGGTCCCAAACCCTGCTGGTGCCTGAGTTTGGCGACTGGGCCTCTCCACTTTGCTGCGTACTGAGCCCCTTCAGGACTCCCAGATGTCGGCTTCTGAGAGTGGGATACCATGGCACCTGCCTTCTGCTGTGCCTCCCTGCCCAGTGGTTTGGGGGGTACCAAAGGTTGAGAAGCACTGGCTTAAGCATTAACCCTTCTGTTGGAACACATCTTCCATTTCTTGGACTTTGCCTCATTCTCTGAGGCCCCTGATGAGCTCCTGCCAGGGAAGAGAGGGGGGCCCTTTCCCACTGGAGATCTGGTCCAGTGAGGCCTGTGACCACAGCTGCAGTCCCATTGGTCATTATTTAACCTCTTCCCTCTCCCTCCTCTGACACCTTCCAGCGCTCTTACCACTGGCCAAGTGCTCCTCTGTGCTGCCAGCTTCGTCCTGCCTGAACCAGCAACCCTTCCAGGGTGAGGAGGATTCAAGGGAGCTGCCTGTATCCTTTGTCCCCACCTGTCCTCCCTGCTTCCACCCTGGGTGGACCTCTCCTCAGCTGCTCCCTCTACTCCTGAGAAGACCCATCTCATCTGGGATGTTAGGGGATTAAAGATGGCTTTTCTGGAAATTTAACTTTAAAAGGGCAGTCTGGAAGAAAACAAACCACTGATGGTGGACTGTTGCTGTTGTGGCATTTTTCAACCTGATTGTCGCTGGGGCCTAAGAAAGGGCTGCGTGCACCTGATGATACTATAACCTGACCAGCATGCTAAATTGTCATTCACTTTAACCATTGCCAAATAACGCTATTCATTAGCCATGCAGAATGTTGTACCAACCGCCAACAAGAACACTTTTGTTCTTCCTTTCCAGGACTTTCACGTTGCATTTCCTTTTTGGGTCACAGTAATGTGTATCACAAGAGATACCTAAGTGGAAGAAGGACATTCTCTCTCCTTCCCATCCCTAATCCACCCAGGTCTCCTCCCTGGGAAGTAGCCAGTGTGGCCAATTTTGTGGGAGCCCTTCTAGACATAGTTCATCAGTGTGCAAACAATGCCATGCATTCCTGCCTTCCTCCCTACAAAAGCAGTCTTCCAGGTATTTTATTTCTGGGTAAAGAAACACTCCAAACTTAGCAGCACAAAATAATGACCATTGTGTTAAGCCACAGATTCTGGGCGAGGAGTTTTTCAGGGTTCTAGGGGAATGGTTTTCCTCTGCTCTGACCACGTCTAGGATCTCAACTGGAAAGACCCAAAAGGTTGGGAGTTGGAATTGCTTGGAGGTTTCTTCCCTCGCTAGCCCCTGTGCTCACTCGGGACTCTTGACCAGGTGTTCCATGTGTGGTCTCTCCTCACAGCATGGAGGCCTCAGGTCTCCAAAAGCAGATTGAGGAAAGCAGAAGAAATTGCATGACTCTTTATGACAGAAATCACCTAAAATCACTATGGTCAGGATGGTCAAAAACTGCTGCCCTGTTTCACAAAGTGGGGCATAGATTTCACCTTTTAATGGGAGGAATGTCCAAAAATCTGTAGCTATGGGTTTAAACCACCAAAGGTATAATGCTATCTCATTATTATTCACTTCATTTTTTAAATTTTTTAATGTTTATTTATTTTTGAGAGACAGAGCATGAGTGGGGGAGGGACAGAGAGAGAGGGAGACACAGAATCTGAAGCTCCAGGCTCTGAGCTGTCAACACAGAGCCCAACCTGGGGCTCAAATCCATGAACTGTGAGATCATGACCTGAGCCAAAGTCAGACACTTAACTGACTGAGCCACTCAGACACCCCTGGGTTCTTGTTCTTACCAATATGGTAGATGAAAAAGTTCTTCATTCTCATTTATTTTTTTTTATTTTTACTTGTAAGAAAATGCACATGACATACCATTTACCATCTTAACCATTTTTAATTGCACAGTTCAGTAAATGGTAAGTACATTCATGCTGTTGTATAACAGATCTCCAGAACTCTTTTTGTTTTGCAAAATTGAAACTCTGTACCCATTAAAGAATTATTCCCCATTCACTCCTCCTCCAGCCCCTGGCAACCACCCTTCTACTTTCTGTCCCTATGAATTTGTCTACTCTAGGTACCTCATATGAGTGAAATCATACACTATTTGTCTTTTTGTAACTGGCTTATTTCACACAGAATAATGTACTCAATGTACAACATCCATGTTGTAGATTTTATCAGAATTTCCATTCTTTTTAATGTTGAATAATATTCCACTGTGTGTAGATGCCACATTTTGTTTATACATTCATCCATGGACAACTGAGTTGCTTCCAACTTTTGGCTATTGTGAATAATGCTACTCTAAACATGAGTGTACAAATAACTCTTTGAGACTCTCCATTCAGTTCTTTTGGGTATATATCCAGATGTGGAATTGCTGGATGAAATGGTAAGTCTATTTTTCAAAGTTTTGGAGAAACCACTGTAGCATGGTTTCAGCTGCTGCATCGTTTCACATTCTCACCAACACTTGTTATTTTCTGTTTGCTTTTTTATATAGTAGCCATCTAATAGGTATGAGAAGGTACCTCATTGTGGTTTTGACTTGCCTTTCTCTCACCATTTTGTGACGTGGAGCATCTTTACATGCGCTTATTGGCCATTTGTATATCTTCTTTGGAGAAATGTCTATGCAAGCCTTTGCCCATTTTTAAAAAATATTTATTTGTTGTAGGGAGAGCGCAAGCAGGGCAGGGGCAAAGAGGGGGTGGGCAGAAGATTCAAGCAGACTCTGCACTGGCAGTCTAACAGCAGCAAGCCTGATGTGGGGCTGGAAATCACAAATCACGAGATCATGACCTGAGCCAAAGTCAGATGCTCAACTGACTGAGCCACCCAGGTGCCCTGCCCATTTTTAAAATCAGGTTGTTTGTTTTGTTTTTGTTGAGTTGTATGAGGTCTATATATATATTCTGGATGTTAACCTCTTATCAGATATATAATTTGCAAATATTTTCTCCTGTTCTGTAGGTCACCTCTCCACTCTGTTGATTGTGAACTTTGATTCACAAAAGTTTTACTTTTAAAGTTCATGTAATCCAACTTAATCTGTTTTTGCATTTTTTGCCTGTGCTCTTGGTGTCATATTAAGAAATCATTGCCAAATCTGATGTCAAGAGGCTTTTTTCCCTAAGCTTTCTTCTAAAATATGTTATAGTTTTAGCACTTAACATTTAGGTTTTTACTCATTTTGAGTTAATTTTGGTGTGTAGTATAAGTAAGGTAAGGGTCCACCATCAATTGTTTGCATGTGGATATCCAGTTTTTGCAGCACTTTTGTTAAAAAGACTGTCTTTTGCCCTATACAATAGTCTTGGCACCTTTGTCCAAATCAATTGGCCATAATGCAAGGGTTTATTTCTAGGCTTTCTATTCTATTCTATTGAGCTATATGTCTGTCTTTGTACCAGTACCACACTGTTTTGATTACTGTAGTTTTGTAGTAAGTTTTGAAATCCAAATGTATGAGTCATCCAACTTTGTTCATTTTCAACATTGTTTTGGCTACTCAGGGTCCCTTGAGATTCCATACGAATTTAAGCATGGAATTTTCTGTTTTTGCAGAAGCCATTGTTAGGATTTTGATAGGGACTGCATTAAATCTGTAGATTCCTTTGGGTAACAGTCATTATCTTAATATTAAGTCTTCCAATCCATGACTCAGGGGTAATTTATGTGTTTGCTTGTTTGTTTGCTTATCTGTGTCTTCTTTAATTCTTTCAGCAATGTTTTGTAACTTTCAGGGTACAAGTGTTTTGTTTTATTTTTTTTGGTTCTATTTTAAATGGAATTGTTTTCTTAATTTCCTCTTTGGATTACTCATTAGTGTATGGAAACACAACTGGGTTTTGTGTGTTTACTTTGAATCCTGCAACTTTGTTGAATTTATTAGTTCCAACCAGAGTTTTAATGAAATATTTTGTTTTCCACCCTAAAAACAAAACAAAACAAAAACTTACTTCTCTTGTATGTCTGCTCTACCCTTAATCTGCTACGACTACACTACCTCACTTCAGACACAAGATGTGTGAGTTTTCCACACACCAATCAGTCCTGTAACACCAGCTGTGTGTCCAAATTTAACTCAATTCCGACACTATCTACCTTAGCATTTCATCTCTTTTATTGCTCTTGTATGTAAAATAGTTTCTTCCATTATAACTTTTAACTGTTATAATGTTTGTTATAATGTTATAATTGTTTGTATATTTGTAGTTTATTGGGCTCCACATATTAATTTTGTACAGACCCAAACTTACTGAATTCTCTATCATGTGTTATAACTTTCCAATAAATTATCTTGAGTTTCCCCAGTAATCAACCATAATATTTACAAGTAAGAATAATATTACTTTTTTCCCATTTTTAGAGCTCTTGTTTCATTCTCCAGTTCAATTATGTTGACTGATATATCTAGAACAATGTTAAACAATACTGGTGATAAGGACCAGCCTTTCTTCTTCTTGATCTTAGCAGGAACGTATCTAGTGCTTTCTCTTCTTGGTGGTGATATTATGTATTTATATATATTATATATATAAATATAAATATATAAGATAAAATAATATATATTTTATATTAAGTAGGAATCCATCAACTCTTATTTCATTACATTATTCTATTAATAACACTGAATTTTGTCAAATACCTTTCCAAGAATCTACCAAAAATGTCTTATAATCTTCTGAACTTTTGATCTATTAACATATATTTATTAAATAAACCCTATTTGGATATGGCTTCTGTTTTTTTTTTTAATGTGTACTTTCTATATTTTAATGTTAGGTTGTTAGGTGAATAAAAGTTCACAATTGTTATATCGTTATGAATTTTTTTCTTTATTCCTTATAACATTTGTTTTGCCCCATCTTCTACTTTTTTTCTGATGTCAAATTCATTAGCCATTCTTTCTTTTTTATTAAATATTTTAATGTTTATTTATTTTAGAGAGAGAGAGACAGAGCACAAGTGGGGGAGGGGTAAGAGAGAGGGAGACACAGAATCTGAAACGGGCTCCAGGTCTGAGCTGTCAGCACAGGGCCAGATGCAGGGCTCAAATCCATGAACTGTGAGATCATGACTTGAGCTGAAGTCGGACACTCAACTGACTGACCCACCCAGGAACCCCAACATTCTTCTTTTTTTATCAGCATATATTCACCATAATTTTTTCTGCTCCTTTATTTTCAATGTTTCTGTCATTGTTTTAGCTATGTCTCTTAGAAATAGCATGTAGCTACATGTTCGAGATTTCTTTTCCTCCTGATTTGTTGTTTTTTTCACAAATCAATTTAAGCTACTCACATTTATTGTGATTACTGATATGTGAAGGCTTGTTACTGCCATCTTATCTTGTGTTTGTATTTACTAGGCTTTCTTTTTTTTTCCCCACTTTTTTTCCTTTTTGTGGATAGATTGGATCTTCTTGATTTAATTTCCTTTTTTTTTTTAATTTTTTAAATATTTATTTATTTTTGAGAGAGAGAGAGACAGATTGTGAGCAGGGGTGGAGGGAGGTGGAGGTGGTAGCAGAGAGAGAGGGGGAGACACAGAATCTGAAGCAGGCTCCAGACTCTGAGCTGTCAGCACAGAGCCCAATGTGGGGCTCGAACCCACTGACTGTGAGATCACGACCTGAGCCAAAGTCAGACATTTAACCAACTGAGCCACCCAGGCGCCCCTTCTTGATTTAATTTATGATGTTCAAGTGCTTACTTTAAAATTTTAACTCCAATATATGATCATTATTGTTTTTCCTTTCATGGTCCATATAAGTGTAGTGCCTGTCATGATCAGCCACTGCACACCGCATAGACCTTGTTCCACTCATGCTTCCTTCCTCTCCCTCTCTCCTCACCTACAATGGTTCTTTTTAGGCTTTCAGTTTCAGATGGCAAGGTTGTTGTTCTGTTCTGTTTTGTTTTGTTTTTTCAGTTAACACTTATTTAGACATCAGCAATTTCTACTGATTTCTTTATTCATCCCTGCTTCTCTTGGGTTCTTTTCATCGTATTGGAGTACCTCTTACAGGTAAAACTGAAGGTGATTTATTTTATCATCCTTGGAAGTCTGAAATTGTCTTTATATATTTTAGCCCTTATACTTGAATGATAGCTAGGCTGGTTCAAATCCTTTTTTCCTGGATCTCTGACGATATTCCAGCATGCAGTGTTGTAACTGAATCTGACATTTATCTGCTTTCCTTTATGAGTAATCTGTTTTCCTTTTCTCTATCCTTCATGTTCCAAATTTCACCATCGCAAGTCTATTTGTCATGTTGATTTCTGTTCTGCTTGTCATGTGGTGGACCCCTTCAGTATGAGAACTTTGCCTTTCATCAACTTGAGAAATTTCCTTTTGTGCTTAATTTAGTCTTCCTCACTTCCCTTCTCCATTTCTCTTTCTGGAACCTCTATTTGATGGTTATTGAAACTTCTGAATCTACACTTCACATATTCTAACTTTTATTTTATGCTTTTTTTTGCAATGTATTGTAAAAGAATTCCTCAATTTGATCTCCCAGCTCACTTATATGCTATTGTTCATCTCTGTCCAACCTGTTTGTAGCCCATTTACTGAGGATGCCTTTGAGAATCTTATTTTTTATTTCTGAGATCTCAGACTATTTTCTCTAATAACTTTCTGAGGATGTTTATGCTCATTCTAATTGTTTAATATGTCTTCTCTGCTGGTTCTATTTCTTTGGGTGTCAGGGTTTCTGTTTATTGTACTCTGTGCCTATTTCATCATAGTGGTCTTTCTCAGTGACCAATGGCTCTTGGTTGTGTGCTTATCTTGAATTTGAGAGTCTTTGTTACCCAATCTATGGATGATGTCTCCAGTCATTGTATGGGAGGGATGATAGAGGGCAAGAAACAAACTGATGGAAAAGGTGTGCCAGTCTCTAATGCCCTTTCTTCCTGGGTATTGCCTTGCCTCTCCAGCCTGAGTGTCCATATGTGCATGACGAAGGCAGACATCTCTGCTGCTGCTGCTGCTGCTGCTGCTGCTGCTGCTGCTGCTGCTGTTTGGCTAAGCAGGGAAGGTGGAGTGGGAGGAGTAAGTAGCTGGTTGTCTTGAATTGTTCCTACTGCAACATCCCAGCCCATTACCCCGTCAGTTACTACCACCCCCACATCCACTGTCTTCAAGCTCGAAGCACCTCCAAAGCCCTCCCACTTTTCATAGAGTTATCTCCTGCACATGTTTTAGACAGTTCTTTCATTCTTCCAACTCCACCATCTTTTTTGCTTTCATCAATTCCTCACAATTTCAAATCCACTGAGGTTGCCTCCTCTTGTTTGCCAGGACATTTATGGATTATATATATTTATCTTTTCTGGTGTTTCCAAGGATTGGGGATAGGAAAAATGGCTGAGATTCAGTCTACCATTTTGAACTAATTTCTAAACACACTGTTTAAATGCTCAGACCAACCCTATGAGCTAAGTGTTAATTATCACTCTCATTTTACAGATGAGAAAACAAGCTCAGGAAAAGATATATAATTTCCTCAAGATTTCACAGCTGGCAAAGAGCAGTATTGACACTGGAACCCAAGTTCGTTCAACACTAAGCCAAGAGCTCTGAACCAACTTCCCACGCTGGTGAATTGAATGTAACAGGGACCAGTCTCACTATTATTCATGATGTGCACAAAAAGTCCCACAACCTCCAGGACTTCTGCCTCTGGACTGCATTTGAGGACTCTATGTCATGTCTCTGAAACTCTTCCAGCCACCACAGCCCCTTAGTCTTGAATCTCATATCATTCATTCATTTATTCATTAATTCCCTATTTACTGAATACAGCCTCTGTTACAAACACTTCTGGGACAAAATAGACATGGTTCCTACTCTTTCTGTCTACTAAGCAATCACTCATGTTACAGGTGAAGCTGCCAAAACCCAGAAGGAAAAGGACTTCCTTAAAATAAGTCAGAGGCAAAAAAAATAATAATAATAAATAAATAAGTCAGAGGCAGAGCTGGCATCAGAACACAGAATTTCCTTATTTCCAGACCAGTATTCCCTTTTCTTCTGTCTTTTTCAAATAAGTAATACATGTGTATTTGGGAAAATTAGAAAATAGATGTGAACAATGAAGAAGAAAGTAAAGATCACCCATAATCTCACCTTGCAAAGGTCTAAGACTAACATTTTGGCATTTATACTTCTAGATATCTTTCTTCACATACATGATTTTTTTTTTACCTAACAATATTCGTAAGGTCTTAGAACATTTGTTTTAGCTTTCAAAAATGGAATCCCACCATATATTCCTCTTTAAAAATATACCGTGCAAACATCCCCACATCAATAAATACCACACTGTCATTCTTAATTACTATGCAATACTCCATTGTATGGGTGTATTACATGTTATGTAGTCAATACCCTATTGTTAGAAATTGAGGCTGATTTCTAATTTTTCATGGTTATACAACAACCTTTCAAATAATATTTTCACATCTCATAATATTCATCTCCAAGTCAGACAAATGGTGGCCAATATTAGCTTTGCCTCCTGTGTGAACTTGAACAAATTTCATCCTCTTTGGGTCTAGTTTCCTCATCTGCAAAATGAGATAAATGACATCCATTGCACATGATATTTCTCACTATTAAATGAGATAAGGTACATAAAAGACCTGGTATGGCTCTTGATTCGTTGTAGGTGCTAAATTAATAGCTGGTGTGATGGTGATGATTACATTTGCCACTTTATCTCCTCAGAGCCCTGCCTAGTGTAAATGGGAACCCCAGGTCTATTTCAAGTCATCCTAAAGGAATTAGCTTATTTGAGCCTCGTGCCCAGGGATGATACAAGTTGAGCCAGCTCTAGGCTAAGGAGAATCCACTGTCACTAGCCTTCCCCTGCCACTGTCCCCTGTTCCCTCCCACAGCCAAGGAGCAACCTGGCAGATTTCCAGGAGGGGCAGTCTGGGCATGGCAGGGAGGTGGGCAGTCAGACTCCTCCACTCCAGAATGAGTAAGGCATGTCAGGACCAGAATCTTACAAGAGCTAGTTCAAGCCTTAAGCATACTCTCCAGGTAATTCTACACAGAACACAGGAAGGCCTGTTGGCTGTCCTCAAAGAGCCCAAATCCAAGATCAGGATGGATGGGAGCCCATTGAATCAGGAGACATCTTTACCCACAAAAAAAAAAAAAGTGCTTTTCTTATTTGTCTTTTATTGCTTATGCTTCCTGTTCCTCTTTGGAGTGAAAAACAGAATGGTGGCAGATGATGTAGAGAGGGAGACACGGAGTAGAAGAGGAGGAGCAGAGGGAACAGAAGGAGTTGGCCCACCACTGGGCGAGGCAGGGGCGGGAGGAGAGATACGTGCTCCTAGGCACTCCAGCTCACAATGTGCCCACCGGCGCCTTCTCCCATTCTTACTCTGAACTACATGTTCAAAACGTGGTTCTAAGAGATTAGCCACTAATATTAATAACAAATATTTATCGAATGCTAATCAAATGTCAGGATGCTGTCAAACTCATTTAATTCTCACTATGAGAATAGATATCATCATTATTCCTGTTGGCTATTGATTTAGCTGAACCAGTGAGGGAGAATCTGACTGAAATCGTGTAGACTTCTGAGTTGTTAGGCCACAAATCCTTAAGTTGCTTGGGCCTAAGTACTTAATAAGTGGGCCTATGACGCATTTCTTTTGCCCTAGGAGGAGCTGTGAAAACATTGCTGAGACACTGAAGGCACCAAGAACCAAGACAGCTTGGGAAGCTCTGCATAAATTCCTACAATTCATGTGCTGTGTCAAGGACTGTTTTTTTAAATATATAAGCCCAATTGCCTTCAGAAGGTTCTCATTTATAATTAACCAACAGACTATGAAAGTGAAAGTTTAAATGTAACATTGATGTAGGGTCTCTACATATCTGATTTCTTCCCTCTAGGAGACTGTCTTGAACAAAGAATCCAAGGATTTTGTTGGGCTTACTATTTATGCAAATTATGTATTTTTATTTTTTTTAATTTGTGGAATTTAAGGATTTGTTAAAAAGCATTATGCCAGCAATCATTTATCTCTGGATGCTGAATTTGCAATAACTATTGCTTTCTTCTTTAGAACTTTCTGTGATATCTGAATTTTTTACAATGTTTATATCCAACTCTTTTAATAAAAAAAAAAACTCTGAATATTTTGGCTTAAACTTGTACCTTAATTCCATTGACAAGAACGAAGGACGCAATACTAAAATATCTGCTGCCCGTCATCCTCCTTTTGAGAAATGAAACCCCTGGCCATAAAAATAGCCTTTGCTTGCAATTGGAAGGGAAAGAATTTTAAAAGAAAAAGAAAAGAAAAAGCAGAAGGAAAACTGTCTGTTAGCAAGTCTAAATTCAGACAAATGTCTGAGGGGCTGAAAGATAGAGATGGTCCCGTCTCAGCCCCACCCCCAGGTTCCCAAATCCTGCATGGGGCAAGGAGGGAGCTGGTTACTTTATACAAGGTGCTGATTTTAGATGTGGCTGCAGATTAATTTTAGAAGGTCTTGACATTCAAACTGAGTCATCCTGAAGTGGCCTGATTGGAACTAAACCAGCAAGCCCATTTCAAGCTGGCTGTCTTCTCAAGTGTCCCAGACCTCGGGGGCTCTGCCAGCTCCTGGAATTGGGAGGCCTTGTTCCCATCAGCAAGTGGTATGTCACAAACAAGGAGGGCCTAGATCACCAACCAAAAGTAGCAGGACCACCTCAAAATACACACGGAGAGTCCTGGAAGCTCTATTTCCATGGGAAACTCAACGATAGCTAGTATGATCACACCTGGGAAGCTGACTCCACCCTTGCCATTACACCAACAGCTATAAAGCACCTACTGTATACAAACATGGAGGGGCAATGATATCCAAACCCAATCATCCATAATCACTAGAGAACTTATTAAAAATATAGATGCCCAGGGGCGCCTGGATGGCTCAGTTGGTTGAGCGTCCAACTTCAGCTCGTGTCGTGATCTTATGGTTTGTCAGTTTGAGCCCCGCGTCGGGCTCTGTGCTGACAGCTCAGAGCCTGGAGGCTGCTTCAGATACTATGCCTCCCTCTCCCTCTGCCCCTCCTCCTCTCTTTCTTTCTCTCAAAAATAAATAAACATTTAAAAAGTTACAGTAAAACCTTGCATTGTGAGTAACCTGTTCTCTGAGTGTTCTGCAAGATGAGCAAACATTTCTAATAAATTTTAACTTGATAAAAGAGCAATGTCTTGCAATATGAGTAGTAGGTGACACCGAATGTCACGTGATCATGACTGAGTCAACGGTTCTTGAAATTTGCCTTGATATACAAGTCCTTTGGATTACAAGGATGTTTCCAGAACAAATTATGCTCACAACCCAAGGTTTTATTGCACCTCCTTCCTTGGAGGATTCGCCCCTCCCTTTATCTGTGTAGTCTGACCCATCTCCCAGCCACAGTATTTGGTTCAATGGTGAGCACCTGACTCAGCTTGGGCCAATCAGAGCCCTTCTTAGTGATTTTCTGAACTGGGAGCCAGAAAGAAAGAGCACTCCTGCCAGCTGGCAGATACGTGAGGCAGCAATGGAGGTTTCTAGGGCCATGCTTTGAAAGAACAGCAGTGTGCCATGGAAGAGAATGAAGGCAACCCTAAAAGAGAAGCAGAAGTCACAAAGGAGAGTAGCACGGCACTGTAGCTACTTCTCTAGTTTGGGTTCGGTTTTTGTCACTTGCAACCAAAGAGTGATAACTAATATTCATGTCATATATCAGTTTATCTAAAAAGAGGATAAATAGGCTAAAAAAGAAATGTTGGGGCCAGAGTCCTCCCTCATAGCCCAGCAGACCTACTTTTCAAACAGCACTGATCTATTCATCAGCCAGATTCAGGTTTCATCATTCCAGAAATTCAATTAGAGAGGTTTGGTGAAATCAAGATATGTTTCCTGGAGGAGGGGGATTTAAGGCTGGATTTTGAAGAGAAAGATCACAGGGCACTCTCAAAGCAGTACTGCAGGCTGAGGATCTCTTTATTCCAGGAAAGGCTGAAACACTCATGACTCCCTGGGAAGATCTTCACAGGCACATATACTGTACTCTCACTATTTTTAGCAGCATGCCATGGTCCAGGAAGGGATCAGGATCCCTGTGGCTGCACGGCCTGAGGGAAAGATGAGCTGGCCCCTCAGCTGTGCTGCCCTGCTTAAGCTCATGAGCTTAGCAGAATGAACTTAACTCACATTGCAACTGAGGATTAAAGCTGAGGGGCTACAGGAGACGTTTCTTGAGCATGCCTGAGCTGGAAATATGTCCAATGGACAGAACTCTTAAAGCCAAAGGATGGAGCTGATCAAAGGATGGAGCATCCTGACAACTTGGAAGAAATCCTGCCCCAACGGACTACACAACGCTAGCAAGTTAATCTTTATCACAGTAACTTTGCCTGGGACCCCGGACTTACCTAACTTCCAACATGGGTTACAGGATTCTTTACCCATTGTTAATTGGGTTATTTGTCTTTTTACTACTGAGTCATAAGAGTTATTTTTATATTCTAATTACAAGTCTCTTGTTACATATCTGACTTACAAATATTTCTTCTCATTCTGTGGGTTGGCTTTTCTTTTCTTTCTTTCTTTCTTTCTTTCTTTCTTCTCTCCTTCCTTCCTTTCTTTCCTTCTTTCCTTCTTTCTTCTTTTTTTTTTTAAGTAATCTCTACAACGGACATGGAGCTTGAGCTCACAACCCCGAGATCAAGAGTTACAAACTATACCAACTGAGCCAGCCAGGCGCCCTGGTTTTTACTTTCTTTGATGGTGCTCTTTGAAGCACAGAAGTATTTAATTTTGATGAAGTTAAATTTATTTGCTTTTTATTTTGTTTCATGTGCTTTCAACATCATATTAAAAAACCATTACCAAATCCAAAGCTATAAATATTACCCTTATGCTTTCTCCTAAAATTTTTGTAGCCTTTGTTTTTACATTAGGTCTTCAATCCATTTTGACTTAATTTTGTATGTGATGTGAGGTAGCGGTCCAATTTCTTTCTTTTGCATGTGGATATCCAGTTGTGTTAGCACCATTTGTGGAAAGGATTGTTTTTTGCCCATTGAATTAGTTTGATACTTTTTTCAATAATTAGCTAATTGTAAATGTGAGAGTTTATTTCCAGATTCTCATTTATTCTGATTATATGTCTATTCTTGTACCCATACTACATTGTCTTGATTACTGCAGCTTTGTAGTAAGTTTTGAAATTGGGAAATGTCAGTAGTCTGATCTTTTTTTCTTTAAAGATTATTTTGGAGGGGCACCTGGGTGGCTCAGTCAGTTAAGCATCTGACTCTTGATCTCAGCTCAGGTCTTGATCTCAGGGTCATGAGCTCAAGCCCTGCATTGGATCTTACTTAAAATACATACATACATATATACATACACTTTAAAAAAATTTTTTAAGATTATTTTGGCTATTCTGGGTCCCTTGGGCTTCCACATGAGTTTTAGGATCAGCTTGTTAATTTCTACAAAAAATCCAGTTCAGATTCTGATAAGGATTGTGTTGAATCTGTGAATCTATTTGGGGAACATTGTCATCTTAACAGTATTAAGTCTTCTGATCCAGGAACATGGAATGTCTTTCCATTTAAGTTTTATGTAATTTCTTTAAATGATATTTTGTAGTTTTCCATGTGCAAGGCTTTACTTCTTTTGTTAAATTTATTCTGGGGTATTTTATTCCCCTTAATGCTATAGTAAGTGGATTGTTTTCTTAATTTTGTTTTTGTATTTTTCACTCCTAAGGTATGGAAATACACCTGTTTGGTTTTTGTTTGTATATTGTGCTGGTATCCTGCAACCTTGATGAGCTCATGTATTAGCTTTAACAATTTTTTTTTGGTGGATTACTTAGGATTTTCTACTTATAATGTTATGTCATCTGTGAACTGAGAAACTTTTACTTCTTCCTTTCCAAACTGGATTCCACTTATTTCACTTTCTTGCCTAATTTCCCTGGCTAGAATCTCCATTACAATATTCAGTAGAAATAGTGGGGCTCCTGGGTGTCTCAATGAATTCAGCATCTGACTCTTGATTTCAACTCAGGTCATGATCCCAGGTTGGTGGGATTGGGCCCCACAGCAGCATGAAACCTGCTTGGGAGTCTCTCTCTCTCTCTCTCTCTCTCTCTATATATATATATATATACACACACTATAAATGTTACATATATATAAATATGTATAAATATATGTGTGTGTATATATATATCCAAATACATATGTGTATATATATATATATGTGTGTGTATATATATATGTATATATATATATATATATATATTTTTTTTTAATAGAAATAGTGAAGACAGACATCCTTGTCTTGTTCCTGATCCTAGGGAAAATGCATCCAATCTTTCACTATGAAGTATGATGTTAACTATAGATTTGGGTTTGTTCGTTTCGTAGATCCCTTTATTAGGTTGAGGAAGTTCCTTTCTATTCCTAGTTTGTTAAATATCTTATAACGAAAGGCTGTTGGATTTTGTTAAATGCTTTTTCTGCTGTCTGGTCTATTAACAGCAGATAAACATGTGGTTGTTGTTTTCAATCTATTGATACAATGCATTACATTAATTGGTGTTTTGCATATTAAACCAATCATGCATTCTGGGGATAAATCTCACTTGGTTAAATTGTATAAATCTTTTCATGTGTTGCTCAATTTGGTTTCTTAGTATTTTGTTGAGGAATTTTGCATTTATCATCATAAGAGATAATGTCTGTAGTTTTTTTCTTGTGATGTCCTTGTCTTGTATTAATATCATAATAATATTGAACTTAAAGAATGATTTGTGAAGAGTTCCTTCCTATTCTATTTTTTGGAAGGGTTTGTGAAGAATTGATATTAATTCTTATTTAAGCGTTTGCTGGGATTTACCAATAAAGCCATCTGGGCCTGTGTTTTTCTGTGTGGACAGTTGGGTGGGTTTTGTTGTTGTTGTTGTTGTTTATTCTTTTTTCTTTTTTCTTTCTTTTTTTTTTAATTATTGCAGTCTTTTCTTGTTTTAAGTTTATTTAGATTTTCTATTTCCTTTTTAGTCAGTTTTGGTGATTTGTATCTTTCCAAAAATTTACCCATTTCATCTGTTAACTAATTGATTAACATGTAATTGTTCATAATATTTCTCTATAGTCCTTTTTATTTCTGTAGAGTCAGCAATAATATCCCCTTTTTCATTTATGATTTTAGTTATTTGAATTTTCTCTTTTTTTCCCCCCTTGGCCAAAATAGGTAGATTTTTCCATTTTGATGATCTTTCTAAAGCACTAACTTTTGGTTGTATTGATTTTTCTCTATTGTTTTCTTGTACCCTGCAGTATTTATGTTCACTCTATCCTTTATCACTTTCCTGTGCTTTCTTTAGGTTTAGTTTTTTCTTTTTCTAGCATCTTAAAGTAGATGTTAGGTTATTGATTTTAGAGAGTTCTTGTTTTTCTAACATAGGTGTTTGCAGCTATAAATTTCCCCCTCAGCTCTGCTTTAGCTGCATCTCTTAAGTTTGGTATGTTGCATCTTAACTTCATTTATCTCAAAGTATTTTATAATTTCCCTTGTGATTTCTTCTTAGATCCACTGCGTGTATAGAAGTATATTGTTAATTTCTACACATCTGTGAATTTCTCAACTTTCTTTCAGTTACTGATTTGCAATTGTATACCATTGTGGTGAGAGGATATACTTTGTGTTATTTAAGTCTTTAAAAATTTAGGGGCGCCTGGGTGGCTCAGTTGGTTAAGTGGCCAACTTCAGCTCATTTCATGATCTCACGGTTCATGGGTTCGATCCCCACGTCGGGCTGTGTGCTGACAGCTCAGATCCTGGAGCCTGCTTCGGATTTTGTGTCTCCCTCCCTCTCTGCCACTTCCCTGCTCACACTCTGTCTCTCTCTCTTTCTAAAAAAATAAAGCTTAAAGAATTAAAACAAAATCTTTAAAAATTTATTTAGGTTTGTTTAATGGCCTAGCATGTGGTCTATTCTTCAGAATGCCACATGCGTTCTTGAAAAGAATGTATATTCTACTGTTGTCAGATGGAAAGTTCTGTTGATGCCCGTTGTTTGGTTTATACTGATATTTGTCTTTCATTTGTTGACTTTTTGCATAGTCCTATCTATTTTTGAGTATGGCATATGAATTGTTGAATTGTTCATTTCTCCCTTCAATTTTGTCTTGCTTCATGTATTTAGGGGCTTTACAGTTAGTTATATATATGTTTATAAGTGTTACATCTTATGAATGAATTGACCTTACCTTCATTATAAAATGTCCCTTCTTAACTCCATTAACATTTTTTAAAATTTATTTTGTCCAGTGAATAGCTACTCCATCTTTCTTATCTTTGCTGTTTTCATCACATATCTTTTTTTCCATTTCTTTACTTTTAATCAATCTGTATTGTTGGATCTAAAGTATGTCTCCTGTAGACAGCATATGTTGAATCTTGTTTTTTGGTTTTTTGGGGTTTTTTTCAATCCAGTCTGACAATCTCTGCCTTTTGATTGGATTGCTTGATCCATTTACATTCAATGTTATCATTGATATGTTTGGAATTATGTCTGCCTTTTTTTGTTTCCTCTATTTCTTATATATTTTTTGTTCCTTCATTTCTCTGCTACTGCCTCCTTTTGTATTAAATAGATACTACCAAGTGTACCATTTCTATTTTCTTGGTGTTTCTTTTACTATATATTTTCCAAGTTTTTTCTCAATGGTTACTCAGGGGATTACAATTAACATCTTAATTTATATCTATCTAGGTCAAATTAATACCAAGTTAGTTTCAATAGTATATAAAATTTTGCTCCTAGAAAGCTCCATTCCCTTCCTTCTGCTTTGTGATTTTATTTTCATACTAATTACATCTTTATACATTTTTGTGATCATTGACACAGATTTCTAATTAGTGCTTTATGCAGTTGTCTTTTAGGTCGGATGATAAAAAAGAGTTACTAAAAATATATATTAAAATGTCTTTCTTATGTGGCTATGTAGTTACTTTAACAGTGCTTTTTATTTCTTCATACAGATTCAAGTTACTGCTGGTATTTTATTTTAGCCTAAAGCAACCCCATTAATATTTCTTGTAAGGCATACTTCCTAGTGACGAATTCTCCCCTGTGTTTGTTTATATGGGAATATCTTAATTTCTTCTTCATCTTTGAAAGAAAATTTTGCTGGATATAGAATCTTTGACTTTTTTTTTCTTTCTTAGTTTTGAATATATCATCCCACTGTTTCCTGGTCTCCATTGTTTCTAATGAGAAATAAACTTTGAATCTTATTAAGGATCACTTGTACATAATGAGTTGCTTCTCTCTTATTGCTCTCAAGATTTCCTTTTTTGTCTTTTTCTTTTGACAGTTTGATGATCATGTGTATAGGTGTGGATCTCTTTGAATTCACCATACTTGAAGTTTGTTGACCCCTTGGAAGTTTGTTGAGCACTCATAAATCTAAGTGTGTGTGTGTGTGTGTGTGTGTGTATTATAATTTATTATTTATATATTTTAAGCATTTATTTTGGGAGAGAGAGAGAGAGCAGAGGAGGGGCAGAGAGAGAGGGAGAGAGAATCCTAAACAGGCTCTGTGATGTTAGCACTGATTCTGACATGGGGCTTGATCCCACAAACTATGTGATCATGACCTGGGCCAAAACCAAGAGTCAGATAATTAACCAATTGAGCCACCCAGGAGCCCCTATACATATTTGATGTAAAATATGAAATTATATTTTTCACCAAATTTTGGGGTTTTCATCCAATAGATCTTCAACTATTTTGTCTGCCCCTTTTTCTGTCTTCTTTCCTTCTGAGACTCCCATTATGCATATGTTGGTATGTTTGATGGTACCCAAAGGTTCTTTCTGTTTCTCAGACTGGATAATCTCAGTTAAGTTGTCCTCAAATTCATTGACTTTTTTCTTCTCTGCTCAAGTATGGTGTTGAGCACTTCTGGTGAAGATTTCATTTTAGTTATTGCACTTTTCTTTTTTTATGTTTATTTTATTTTTGAGAGAGAGAGAGACAGAGTATGAGTGGGGGAGAGGTAGAGAGAGAAGGAGACAAAGAATCTGAAGCAGGGTCTAGGCTGAGCCGTCCGCACAAAGCCCGATGTGGGGCTCAAAGTCAGGAACTGCGAGATCATGACCTGAGCTGAAATCAGACACTTAACCGACTGAGCCGCTCAGACACTCCTTTTATTGCACCTTTCTTCCTTTTTAAAAAATGTTTATATATTTTGGGGAGACAAAGAGAGACAGAGCATGAGCAGGGGAGGGGCAGAGAGAGGGGGACACAGAATCTGAAGCATGCTCCAGGCTCTGAGCCATCAGCACAGAGCCCGACGTGGGGCTCGAACTCACAAACCGCGAGATCATGACCTGAGCTGAATTCCGATGCTTAACCAACTGAGCCACCCAGGTGCCCCACTATAAAGGTGCACTTTTCAACTGCAGAATTTATATGTGTGTGTGTGTGTGTGTGTGTGTGTGTATGGGTGACCATGTCATATTAAAATGAAATATGAGGATGATGATGGCACTACAAATATAGGACACCAATAAAGAGATGGAAATTACATATTAGTAATATATATGTTTTCTTTCAGTATGATATGGTGTTTTTAGTTCTTTGAACGTATTTAAAACAGCTAATTTAAAGTTTTGACTAGTAAGTCCAATATCTGGGCGTCCTCAGGGACAGTTTTTATAATTTGTTTTTTTGTTTTTGTTTTTATTTTTTCCTGTGACAGGGTCATGCTTTCTTATTTCTTTCCATGTCTCACAAATTTTTTGTTGAAAACTGAACACTTCAGGGGCGCCTGGGTGGCTCAGTCGGTTAAGTGTCCAACTTTCGCTTGGGTCATGATCTCACAGCTTGTGAGTTCGAGCCCCACATCAGGCTCTGTGTTGATAGCTCAGAGCCTGGAGCCTTCTTCTGATTCTGTGTCTCCCTCTCTCTGCCCCTACCCTGCTTGTGCTCTCTGTTTCTCATAAATGAATAAATGTTAAAAAAAAAAAAAAAAAGAAAACTGAACACTTCAAATAATATTCTATGGCAACTCTGAAAATCAGATTCTCCCTCTCTCCAGAGTTTATTTTTCCTGTTTCTTATGCTTGGTTTTTGTTTTGTTTTAGTGACTTTTTTGAACCAATTCTGGAGAGTAGGTATTCTTTGTCTTATATGGCCAATGAAGTTTCCGTCTAGTTAGTCTAGTGGTCAGTTAATGGTTGCAGAGAAATCTCCCTAAAGACCTGGAACCAATGAGTCTCACAGCCTTTGCTGAGGGGCTTTGTGTGTGCTGGGCATGCCTTCAAAACTCAGTTTACAACTCTTCTTTTACTTCCTGATTGCACAGAGCCTCAAGATCAGCCAGAAGTGAGGGCTTAGAGCCTTTTCAGGTCTTTCTGGAGGGTGCATACAGCCCTCAACATGCTTACAGCCCTACTCATGAGCATGGCCTTCTAGATTCCCAGGAACATTTTAGAGCTTTTCAATATCCTATGGAGATTGCATTCCCCAGCTTTTCCTCTTAAGCTTATTGATTGGTCTGTTATTTGACCCAGCTGTTATCAATTGCCTGTAATTATTTTAACAAATGCTCCCTGGGAAAAGGCTTTTCACACTGTGTGTGCTCAGAGTGGTCACAGTCAAGTCAAATACAGACAGCCTAGTAAATAGGGTCTTCCAAGAAACCACCAGCAGGGCAAATCATGACAGTTTTCTGGTAACGGGGCTTTGGAAGTGCTCCAAGCCAGTTCTACTCCATTCAGTGGCCTCCAGGCTGCTGATTTTCACACCAAATGCGGGTGTTATTTTTCAAGGCCCTCATCTGGGGGTGGGGAGGGAATAGGACATAGGACAGAATAAAATGCCACCAAACTTAACATTCTTGCCAAGACTCAGGCATTTGTTTTAATAAATGCTCCCCAAATTTCTGCAAGCTTGTAGTTAACTTCCAGGGTTCTAAAAAAAAAAACTGATTCTGACCATTTTTGCCAATTTTCTCATTGCTTTTATAGAGAGAAATGGCAGAGGTCTTTACTCCATTTTTACCAACATTCACTTCATATTTTGCATTCAACTCCACAATATATCCAAGTGTTTTTTCCAAGTGTTTTAATAAAACAGAATTTGATTTTAAATTATTTAACATGAAATGAAACCAACTCTCTAAAAAGATACACTGAGTAGTCTATTCTGGGACTTCACACCCACCAGCATACTGCTAACAAGTATCGCTCATTATAACATTCTAATTATGTGTGGTCTGCTGTACCAGACTGTAACCTCCCTGCTGCAGAACCAAGTAGCCTTCATTTCTGTCAACCATTCCTACCAGAAAACTTGAAATAAGGCGATTATAAATGTGGATCCAAAATTAATAGTCCGTGTTATTTATCTGAATGTCCCAACATTGGACAGGATAACCCAATAACCCCTGGGGAGAATGCCCAGATGACCCGAACAGACTTAGTTCAGTACTTACCTCAAGCTCTGACATAAACCTTGGTCATTCCCAAACTGTATGTTCTCTGCCATGGGCTCTAAAAGGTTTCCTAGTGGGAATCACTGTCTTGAAATTCTAGGTTAGAAGCCTCTGATGCCACCAAAAGAGAGACATTTCTTTCAAAGTGAATAAAATCAAGTAGTATATATAGTGTTATATATTGTTATCTATAATTACAGCATATATGGTATATATAAATTACATATATACATGTAATATTCAACAGCATATATACATACAGAATTCGTTTACCAGTCATTTCAAATGCATGACTAAAGTACCACAATTTCTTGGCCACTGTAGTGGACATCTGATATTTGGGGATACCCAGCCAGGGGAGTAGTCTTCTTATCTGTCTGGTGGAAGCCAGGCTTTGCCTCCCACTGTGTGGCTGAAGGAGGCCAGGCCTTCTCCCTCCTCCCTCCCTGGTAGCCAGGGAAGGTTACGCGACGCAGGCTCAGCTGACTGGGTGTGTCTGCCAGGGTCACTGAGCCAGCGACACCATCCATTCCAGTAGAGGAGCTGAGGACCCAGGGAGGGTGGCACCATCCCCAGATGGCTTCTGGGTCAAAGCCTGGGTGGTGACCAGGCCACCCTAACAGTCTTGTACATTTTCTTAACAATTAAGAACCAAGAACCCACCGGTCCTGAATCTAAGCAGTAGCATTTCGATCTCTGGAGAAGATGGGCTCATGACTCATTTCTGTTTATAAACTCCTATGTACACAGGTATCCTCTGGATCCCAGAAGCTTTTCCAGGACCCCAAATGCTGGTGTCATCAGTCTCTGCAGGTCATTATTCCTTCTGACCCTCTCCCACAGCTTCCCCACTGACTTGTAAGTCAACCTCGTCGTGGCCTCAAAGACACAACTACACTTGTGCACATGTGATACTCATGCTGCTAAGGTGGCAGTATGCGGGGGGCAGGGAGCTCGGGGGAACCACGCTGTTTTCCTGCATGCATTAAGAAGCATCTCCCTAAGGGCTGGGCATGGCACTCCCCAAAGGGGAAAGGAGCCGATGATGGGAAAATGAGCTCATTCATGGTCCCGCCCCCACTGCCCACTGGGGTCTAGGTCAGGGGCAGGTCAGCCCAGCCAGCAATGGGGAGGGAGGCCAGGAGCTGTGAGTCCCTCAAGGCCTTGCTGGGAACTTGGAGCAGCTCCCAAGGGCTTCTCCTGTGGGTGGAGGTCAGAAGGCCTTGGTCTCTGGAGAGGGAGGTGAGGCACGGAGGCTGGGAGAGCTCCGGTCACCAAGATTTCAGGTAAAGGGCACTGCCTCTGCGTAGTTAGCATCTGTGTTTCCTGACAGCGGCTTTCCTGTTTCATGCGCATCTTTGGCCTTACCACAAAGTACCGGTCCCCCCACTCACATAATCATGCCTGATTATGCAGATCACCAATGAAGACACGCGCTGCCAACATATTATGTAACTGCTTCTCCAGCTACTGCTGTGACTGATTCCAAACACACAACAAACTCTGCCAGGAAGGCCAGGCGCTGCCACACCAGCCTCCAACGCCCATGAGAGCTGTGTTAGCACAAGCGCGTCTAGGCAGCAGGGCCCAAGCTAGGAGACCTTGGGAAGGGAGGGGTAGCACAGTCACAATGACACATTCTAGAAATCTTATACAAAACCCCAAAATAGAAGAACAGGAAAAAACAGCAAGGCCCTCAAACATAGTTCATGATTTAATATAATGTTCTTTACAAGTTCAATATTGACATATCTACCTACTGTGCTGCTAATGGGGGTTGGGCCTAGAATGGAGCTGCCAGGGGACTTGGTTCAGCCAGGCCCAGATCCTGACCACAGGCCCTGTGGGATGATTAAGGTGGGTTGCTTTAAGCTGCCAGGGCGTTGTTTTTTTTTTGTTTTGTTTTGTTTTGTTTTTTTTATTTATATACGAAATTTATTGCCAAATTGGTTTCCATACAACACCCAGTGCTCATCCCAAAAGGTGCCCTCCTCAATACCCACCACCCACCCTCTCCTCCCTCCCACCCCCCATCAACCCTCAGTTTGCTCTCAGTTCTCAACAGTCTCTTATGCTTTGGCTCTCTCCCACTCTAACCTCTTTTTTTTTTTTTCCCCTTCCCCTCCCCCATGGGTTCCCGCTAAGTTTCTCAGGATCCACATAAGAGTGAAACCATATGGTATCTGTCTTTCTCTGTATGGCTTATTTCACTCAGCATCACACTCTCCAGTTCCATCCACGTTGCTACAAAAGGCCATATTTCATTTTTTCTCATTGCCATGTAGTACTCCATTGTGTATATGAACCACAATTTCTTTATCCATTCATCAGTTGATGGACATTTAGGCTCTTTCCATAATTTGGCTATTGTTGAGAGTGCTGCTATGAACATTGGGGTACAAGTGCCCCTATGCATCAGTACTCCTGTGTCCCTTGGATAAATTCCTAGCAGTGCTATTGCTGGGTCATAGGAAGGAAACAACCAACAAAACTAAAAGGCAACCAACGGAATGGGAAAAGATATTTGCAAATGACATATCGGACAAAGGGCTAGTATCCAAAATCTATAAAGAGCTCACCAAACTCCACACCCGAAAAGCAAATAACCCAGTGAAGAAATGGGCAGAAAACATGAATAGACACTTCTCTAAAGAAGACATCCGGATGGCCAACAGGCACATGAAAAGATGTTCAGCGTCGCTCCTTATCAGGGAAACACAAATGCAATTGTTTTTTAACATTTATTTATATTTGAGAGAAAGAGAGAGACAGAGTGTGAGCAGGGAAGGGGCAGAGGGAGAGAGGGAGACAGAGAATCCGAAGCAGGCTCCAGGCTCCACACTGTCTGCACAGAGCCCGATGTGGGGCTCGAACTCACAAACTAAGAGATCATGACCTGAGCAGAAGTCAGACACTTAACCAACTGAGCCACCCAGGCACCCCCAAGCTGCTAAGTTTTGACTTAATTTGTAATGCACCAGTAGATAGCTAATACAGAGGTACTCTCTATTATGGCCATCTTGCAAAAGAAAATTTTTTTAAATTCTTTCCGCTGTCAAATTAATATATACTCTGTAAGACAATTTTAGGAGGAAAGACAAATTAAAATCACCACATTTGTCACCATGCAACTGCCATCATATTAATCATTTGATTCTATTTCTTTCTTTTTTCTACTTAGAAGGTATTTTGCCTAGTTGCCAACATTCAGTATATTTCACTTAACACTTTGGGGTTTTAACATTCATCTCTATTAATTTTATTCTAAACGCATGTATGAGGTGTACTGGATCTGAGACAGATTTCTTATGATCTTACAGTAAATAAGAAGCCTGGGGCCCCTCCTGGCTCTAGCCAGGCGACATGAAGAGAGCCAGATGGAAGAACCCCAAAGAGCAGACAATATTCTTTGGCTGAGGGATGGAGAATGATGTATTCGAGGCCCTCTTCTCCTAGAAGAAGCAGAACACCCTTGCTCCTTAGACTGTATGTCAGGGATACTGGATCCTTACTCTTACTTTCTGGAATGTAAATACAGCTGAACTTTACACAAAGCCGGAGTTAAGGATGCTCACCCCCACACCGTTAACAATTACCATATAACTTTTGACTTCCCCAAAATTTAACTACTAACAGCCTATGGTCGACTGGAAGCCTTATGAATAACATAAACAGTTGATTACTACCTACGTTGCATGTCAGAGGTGTTACACACTGTATACAACATATACTAAATATGCAGTAAATACACTATATGCATTATAGAGTAGATACACAGTAATTACACTATATGCAGTATATAGTAAACAAAATAAGCTACAGAATAGATGTTATTAAGAAAATCATATGGGGGGGGCACCTGGGCAGCTCAGTCGGTTAAGCGTCCGACTTCAGCTCAGGCCATGATCTCACAGTCTGTGAGTTCGAGCCCTGCATCGGGCTCTGTGCTGACAGCTCAGAGCGTGGAGCCTACTTTGGATTCTGTGTCTCCCTCTCTCTCTGCCCCTCCTCCACTCACACTCTGTGCCTCTCTCTCAAAAGTAAATAAACATTTTAAAAAATTAAAAAAGAAAAGAAAATCCTATGGAAGAGAAAATATGTTTATAGAACTGTACTGTAGTTCTGGGGGGAAAAATCCACATATTAGTGGATCTACACAGTTCCCACCAGTATTGTTCAAGGGCCAACTGCTTACCTCTCCAGGATAGGTAACTGAGAGTTATGTCCAAGCCCCAGGCCTCACTCCAGGCTGAAGTGTAAACACATAGCCCCAGCTTAGGTAAACCTCTCTAGAGTTCTCTCACTACCTTCACACTAAATTAACTTCTAAAACTTGCTTTTAGCCCAGTATTATGGACTGACTGCTTGCCTACCCCCAAAATTCCTGTGTTAACCTCCTAACTCACAATGTGATGATATTTAGAGATGGGACCTTGGGAAGGTTGTTAGAGCTGGATGAGCTCATTCAGGTGGGGCCCCATGATGGCATTAGTGCCTGTGGAAGAAGAGACACCAGCAAGTTCGCTTCTGTGCTGTGAGGACACAGCAAGATGGCAGCCGTCTGCAAGAAGGGAGGGAGCCCTCACCAGAGACCGGATCAGCCAGCAGCTGGATCTCAGACTCCCAGCCTCCAGAACTGTGAGAAGTACATTTCTGTTGTTTAAATCACCCAGCCTGTGGTATTCCGTTACGGCAGCCTGAGCCAACTAAGACAACCAAATTCCAAGTTTCAGCAAAATTTGTCTAGAAAGCCTGCAGAAACACAAAAATGTTTCCTCTACATTCCACAATGTTATAAAATAATACTACTTCTCTTATAAGCCTACAATGCTGTTGAGAAACTTGGTCCTCAAGATTTCATACACTTATCTGGTATTGATCACAGAGAGACAAACATAATCAATGAAAGGGTTAACCAAATTTCAACTACAGTTCTGGCTTAATAATCTATATATGTAAACTCCACAGAAACATATTGCTTTCTTTTTTTTTCCAATTGCATAACCACCCTTGGGGTACATATCTCTGGTTTCCACCTGGATCTCAAAATATCTTCCCTGGTTTCCTTACTGAATAATCAATATTAAAGAATAAACAAACAAACAAATTAACAAAACCAGGCTCTCCCCCTGGCTGTACATTAGAACCACCTGGGAAGGTTTTTAGACATGCAACCCTGAGTTGCTTTCTGGAGGGCATAAGACACTTGCAAAACAAGAGGAGCACCTGGGTGGCTCAGTCTTTTGAGCATCCAACTTTGGCTCAGACCTCGAACTCATAGTTCACAAGTTCAAGCCCCACATCAGGCTCACTGCCGTCAGCACAGAGTCCACTTTGGATCCTCTGTCCCCCTCTCTCTGCCCCTGCCCCATTTGCACTCTCTCTCTCAAAAATAAATAAACATTTAAAATATTTTTTTAAAAAGACACTTGCAAAAAAAGAAATTATAAGCACCACCAGGAACCAGAATAGCCTTGCTCTCACTGACCCCTCCTGCCTCCTCACAGCCACAGAAATGTGCACAGGAGGGATGTTCACACAGAGAAGTGGTCGAGCCTACAGGGACCCAGGTCTTAAGCCCTGTGGCTGGACAAAGGGTGCCCAGGGCTGGAGAGTAAGGAGGCTGCCCCAAGGTGGGACGTGGGCACAAAATTAGTATCACTCCCAATTGGGAACAGTAGTGACTTGCTAAGAGTCCCTTGGGAAGGAGCAGGGCCAAAGAGAGGGCTCCTGGACATTCAGGAGATGCTCTCAGAGTGAGAAGAGCAGACAGACCCCCAGTGGAAGGCAGAAGGGCAGAGCTGCACAAACAGCGCCTTGCCCAGTGTGGCTCCAAAACTCTGTAGCAGAACCAAGGCATCGGCCCGGGGGCCCCATCCCTTCCTGGTTCAAGAACCCATTCTCCTGTGATTCTGATAGCACCCCAGCCCCTCCAGTGCCTCTGAGAGCCCACCTCTCCCCTTACCACTTTCAACCCATTCTGCAGGAAGGCCCTGGAAACCACCTGACAATGTCCAAGCCTGCATGGTCCAAGGTCAAGGTGTTCTGTCTTGATTGCTTTCAGCAGAAGCCAAGGAAAGGAAGACATGCCTGTGGGTTTCTGCCCCTTATAGTTGGGTTGCCTTTCTGCTGTTGGCCTGATGGTCCTGTGGCTAGTTCTCTTGTTGCAAGATTTCCAAATACTTTAAATATTTTAAAAATACCAATTCCCCAGGCACTGCCCCAAACCAACCAGTCTCCAGGGGGTATCTGTCAGGCTTTGGGCATTAATGACACATACCCTATGACAAGTACTTTCACAGACTCTATTTCCCGAATTTGCATCCCAGAGATGCCAAGCATTCAGCCAGCAAACATTTATGAACTTCTGCTGGGTGCCCAGCCCCCACAGGAACCTGGAGCCATGCTAAGAGAAATTGAGGGAACATACCCATCACTGGCTTGAAGATGCTTCCATTTACAGGTGTTCAGAGTATAGTTCAGGCAGGCTGGAAATCCTATGAGACCTTTATAGGTGTGCACGAGGTCAGAATTATTTTCATAATAATAATATTGGAGTGTAACCTGCCTCTTTCATGTTATCGGCACTTGCACTGGCGGTCACACACATTGGTGGGTAAAGATGCTGAGGCTTTGCACAACTCGGGCAACAGCTCCAAATCATAGTCCTTTGCTTCTCCACCACTCACGCTCGCAAATTTTTATGAGTGCCCATTCTCCTTGAGATTTCCCTTGAGGAAGCAGTAAAATATATTCATTGCATTAAATTCTAGCTGGCATAGAACATTTATTGCATGCCCAAGTGTGGCAGTTGTCGCAAAGAAATCACCTGTGGGACTATTTGCACTGCAAGTCGATCTGGCCACTTTTGTTTTTGTTTTCGTTTTGTTGTTTGTTTGCTTGTTTGTTTGTTTTTTGCGTAGAATACCATTTTTACTTGAGAGAATGAAATCTCACAAACAATGATTATTTGGACTTGGGTATTTGACAGACATTTCTTGGAAAATGAACAAAGTGAGCCTGTCATTTCAACGGAAACCATGACGGTGTTTGTTGGCAACAATAAAATTTGAGCATTCAGGCAAAAATTAGAATCTTGTGAAAACTGTACCTGCCATCCTAGGCTTGACAAGCCTCTGGATATTTGGAGTCTTTTCTGACATTGGTGGCCTTGTTAGCAAATTTGATTTGTGATACTGTGTGATGAAGAGGAGAGTCAGAAGCAGGAAAACACTGGGTAACTCTGTGAATCTTCCTAAGGACCCGTGCACGACAGCACACGTCGGGAGAAAAGACATTGTTCAAAAGGCAAGTTAGACCAGTGGCTTCAGGACAAACAGGATGAATGGTTTCAGATTCCATGTGGAAGTTAACCTTTAAGAAGCCACCACATGTCGGGGCACCTGGGTGGCGCAGTTGGTTAAGCGTCCGACTTCAGCCAGGTCATGATCTCGCGGTCCGTGAGTTCGAGCCCCGCGTCGGGCTCTGGGCTGATGGCTCGGAGCCTGGAGCCTGTTTCCGATTCTGTGTCTCCCTCTCTCTCTGCCCCTCCCCCGTTCATGCTGTGTCTCTCTCTGTCCCAAAAATAAATAAACATTGAAAAAAAAAATTTTTTTTAAATAAAAAAAAAAAAAAAGAAGCCACCACATGTCACATTTCGGTGCAGTAACAAAGAAGCCAATCTCCAAGTACCTGAAAGGCTATGAAAGAAAATCCACCCCCTACTCCAGCAGCATATTTTCCCCAACACTTCAACCAGCATAACCTCCAACAATGTATTGCCGGCAGAGGCAGGAAGGTCCAACTGTTTCCCATTAAGCCAGATAGTTTTTGTGTGTTTATGTTTATTTATTTATTTTGAGAGAGAGAGAGCACAAGCAGGGGAGGGGCAGAGAGGAGAGACAGAATCCCAAGCAGGCTCCACACCAGCAGCGCAGAGCCCCATGTGGGGCTCGAACTCAAGAACCTCGACATCATCACCTGAGCAGAGATCACGAGTCGGGGGCTTAACCGACTGAGCCACCCAGGCACCCCAGATATTAAACCAGATATTAACTGTAAAAAATGGCACTAGATTTATTTTGGAGACATGTGGTTATTTTTCATAAAAAATATGCTTTTTATGTTTGTATGCAATGGCTTTATTTTTTTAATGAATTAATTAATTAATTAATTAATATTTAATGAATAAATAAATAAATAAATAATGAATTAATAAATAAAATATCAATAGATATAGTCCACACAAACAAAAGCTCCTTGGGGTCCTGAGTCATTTTGAACATTGAAAAGGAAGCCGAGGGGCGCCTGGGTGGCTCAGTCGGTTAAACAGCCGATTTGGGCTCAGGTCATGATCTCGCGGTCCATGAGTTCTAGCCCCGCGTTGGGCCCTGTGCTGACAGCTCAGAGCCTGGAGCCTGCTTCAGATTCTGTGTCTCCCTCTCTCTGACCCTCCCCTGTTCATGCTCTGTCTCTCCCTGTCTCAAAAATAAGTAAACATTAAAAAAAAAATTTTTTTTTAAAGAAAAGAAAAGGAAGCCGAGACCAAAAAGTTTGAGACCTGCAGCTTTAATGCAAACCAAACTCCGTTAGGCTAGATGTGAAGCCCGGCTGTGCCCTCATGGACGTCCTGACGCGCGGCAGGCACTTTGCTCATTCGCTCAAGGGCTCAGGTGTTGGGTACCGACCTTGTGCCAAGCATGGTGCCGATGGCTGCACATGCATTCACGAGCAGACACTGTGCAGGGCTCCAAGGCAGGGAAATCGTTTGGAAGGGCTTAAAGTGGAAGAGCAGGGGCAGCTCTGCAGAGCAGACAGGGCCTAGGAAATTGGAGGCTAAAGACTCCCACACAGATGGGTAGAATATTCATTCTATTGTCATGTTGCTGGAAAAGCCAAAGAGGGAGGGAATTATTTGTATTAATCTGATTCCTCTTCTGATGAGGTTTTTCCTAGATGAGATGAGGCTAGCAGTCATGTACACCTTAGTAAAACATACTGAGATCACCTATTACTTTTCCTCCCTGAGACCAGCTGCACTGGCTGAGTGAGACTTCTGCTGCCGGGGCACCTGCAAAGAAGGGGTAGATCATACGAAAGCCTGCAGCCTCTGAGTAGGGAGCAGAGGTGACAGATGGCAGAGGGCACATTTTGAAGCAGCTGAGGATACTACGGGCCAGAGAACAAAAGTACTCAGTGAAAAGATTAAGTTTTCTAGTTATTTTTTATTTTAATTTCTTTTTTTTTTTAATTTTTTTTTTCGACGTTTATTTATTTTTGGGACAGAGACAGAGCATGAACGGGGGGGGAGGCAGAGAGAGAGAGGGAGACACAGAATCAGAAACAGGCTCCAGGCTCTGAGCCATCAGCCATCAGCCCAGAGCCTGACGCGGGGCTCGAACTCCCGGACCGCGAGATCGTGACCTGGTTGAAGTCGGACGCTTAACCGACTGCGCCACCCAGGCGCCCCTAATTTCTAATATCCTAAATATCTATAAATATGATCAACATGAGCTAAAGCTCTTTAGGACTTTTAGCACTTTCAAGAATTTAATGAGCTCCGAAGACCAAACAGTGGGAGAAACCACTCCCCCGTGGCGGTGGCCGGACATCCCTAGATCTCACTTTGGCGCCATGATTACCCACCAGCTTCACATCCAGCATCTAAAGCGGGAGGTCGGCTGTTCCCACGGTAGGAGTGGTCGGTCCTCCATTGGCCCTGAAGTTCCATCACTGTTGGGCCCGCCAACACACGGACGCAGGAAAGTTTGTGCGCAAGCTCCCTGCTGGTGTGTCCATCCCACGAGGAGGGCAAAAGGGAACAGCAGCGAGTTTCTAAAGAAGCTAGGGATGGGCTGCAAAGAGAAGGGGAGACACCAGCTGCTCTGCGTCCCCAGGGAGGTTTCTTAGATAAAAGACCCCAGAAACAGCCCTGCCCTCAGAACACGGGTGCCTTTGCTGAAATAGCACACACCAAGAGACGTGGCTGTTGGATGTGGCTCTGTCCAGACATGGCATCTGCCAGGAGAACACCAGGTGGAGAGCAGACCACCAAAGGCAGGCCGGGACATCAAAGCACATGGACCATGTACCCCAGGGCACTGAGAGCCCAGCGAGCCCAGGCCCCTGCTGCCTGTTTGTGCTGGGGAACAGACATCACCTAAGACCCTTCCCACCTCTGCGGTGTGGGACCTTTGCCAAATATCAATGCCCAATTAGTCTGGATTGATTCCTGGCTGAGTATATCTATGTACATATTTATTTTAAGAATAATTTGAATGTGTGTCCTCCTTCCCTGATCTGCCTTCAAATGTCAAGAGGCCTGAAAACGAAGCTTGATCTCATGGCGTGCAATCAAGACAGACTGCCCAGGACAGGTTGAAGGGTGTGCACAGAAGCTCAGAGATCCTTCCAGAGGTCGCGGAACATGCAAGCAGCAACCTAGAGAGGGTCCCTGACCTCCCAAAGGTCCACCTGTCTTCCAACAAGGCCCAGCTATTATAACACAGAGCCTTCTTGGCCAGGGCAGTGATTAAGGTAGTAGTCCCTAGAAGCTTCCACTCAGGCTGGGGCTACATGTCACAATGGAAGTTTCCTTCCCAGAAAGCAAATGGCAATTCCTCACTGCCCTTCATGTGCTGACCAGCTCAAGCTGGGTCTGGAACAGTGGGCCTTTGGCCCAGCTCTGTGCTCTGCCTTCTCCCCTATCCTGTCCAAGGGGAAATGTGGTGTCAAACTCCCTCTCCAGAGCTCCCACTCCCTGCTTCCTTTAAGCAAGGGCAATGCTAGCACCCCATGCTGATCACTAGCCCCTACCCCAGTTCCCTGCTTTGGAAAAAGACATTTCTTCAGTGTTCTGCCCCAGACAATGTTTCTCTGAGAATCACTCCCCCAGGCCCTTTTTGGGGACAGCTGAGCCTCTTCCTGCTCCTGGACCCCACGGTGGGCTATGTCCTTGCGTTCAGAACCTTGTGAGCGCTGCCTCTGGACCCACTGGCCTGGTGCTGGGCCAAGGCAGGGTGGCCGCCATGCTGTGTCTTCCGCCATGCCTGTGTTATCCACCATGCACAGAACCCCTGCCTGCCAAGGCCCCAGGAGCTCTATCTTTTGTAAATCCACCTCTTGGCGGGTGGTGGTCAGACACAAGCCTATCCTCAGGGGCACCCAGCCGAATCTGCTGCCAAGTCTAAAATTTCTCTCAAAACACGTGAGGGAGGGATGAATCTTTTAAACTGGCTTCCTAATGTTTTAATTCTTGGCAACCAGATCTCACTGGGGATTTTTCAAGTTCTTAAGCCTAGTACATTTTCCCTTCTTAAAAAGCAATACCACCAAGAACAGCATCAGGGCTGTGTCAGGGAATGTCCTTGTCTTTAGGAGAGGCATGTTGATATGTGGAATTTAAGAAAAAAAACAAATGAACATAGGGGAAGGAGAGGAAAAATAAAAACAGAGAGGGAGGTAAATCATAAGAAAATCTTAAAGAACAAACTGAGGTTTGCTGGAGGGCAGTTGGGTGTAGGGATGGGCTAAATGGGTGATGGGCATTAAGGAGGGCACTTGTGGATGAGCACTGGGTGTTATATGTAGGTGATGAATCACTGGGTCCTCCTCCTGAAACTATATATATATATATATATATATATAGTAAAATAGAGTTCCCATTAAAAAAAAGGGAGACACGATGAAATGTTCAGAAGAGAAGTACCATGTCTGCAACTGTTATGTTTTATACACACACACACACACACACACACACACACACAGTGTGAGAAAGAGACCAGTCAAGCATGACCACATGTTAACAAGTAGTGAATCTTGGTGAGACAGAAATAGGTGTTCCCTGTACTATTCTTTCAATTTTTCTATAGGCTTGAAATTTTTCAAAATTAAGTTTGCAGGAAAAAAAAGAAGAAACTCTAAAAATTAATTCCACAGTTCCAGGATCATCTCCATCGACCTCCTGCCAGTAGAAGTGGGGCCAAAGGTCTATCCGCCAACATCTTCTTCTTGGCCCCACCCACCTTCTGGAGTCTTCTGGAGCTTCCCGGACACTTCTAGAGCTGCAACTTGTGAGAAATCAAAGTGCACGTCTTGAGACTGGGATCTCCAAGTCCCCTCAGGCTCCAGATTTCTGTGATGCAGTAACTCTCTTGGTGGCTTCCTGGCCGCTTGAAAGTACTCTCCTGGCATGACTGGAGCTCCCCCTCTTCCAGGGGCCCCGAGAGGGACTGAGTGGGGATTGGCAGTTTATCCCGCGCTGGCCTGGGACCGTCGGGCCAGCAGCTCCACCTAGTGGTGGGACTGGGGCAGTGCCTCCCTTGCCGGCCTGGCCCCTGCCCCAGGCCTCGCCTTCCGTCCAGTCCTACTTCGCAGTTTGAGAGGCAGCTCACTACATGCAAAACACATGGGCTTTGGAAGCAGACAGCTTGCAGTAGGTGCCCAGTTAATATCTTCTGACTGCGTGGGCAACTTGGATTCAAACCTAGACCTGCGATTTACCGTCATTATAATTTTTGAGCAAGCTATTTAATCTCTGAGCTTCTGTTTTCTTATCTGAAATCTGGGGATAATAAACGCATTCCAGGAGGCAGGTGGTGAAGACTAAGAGAAAGAAGAAGAAAGCCCGTGGGAAAAGGCAACAATTCTCCAGCCATGATTGTCCCAAACTAAACGCAGCCAGAGGAACCCCCCAGGCAGGTAAGGAGAAAGTTTTGCACAGAGTCCCTGGAGGGACATGAGCCCCACATCTGTGCCCCATCTGCAAAGACTCAGAGTGAGGGGCCAAGAGAGGCTCAGAGTGGGGGAGAGGGGGCTTCTCCCTTGTCCACACTGCACCTGGCAGAGCTCCACAGAAAGGGAGAGTGGGAATGTCAGGCAGGGTCTTGAAGCTCAGGCAGCAAGAGAGGGGGCGTATGAGGCAGAGAGGGGGTTTGCCATGCAGGCCACAGCAGCCAGGGCCTGGTGAGCGTCCGGAGGGGGTTCAAGACGAGCAGTAACCCCAGAGAACTGCTACGGTGGCGGGGAGGGGGGGCCGACCTGGGAGACAGAGGAGAGGGGCAGACGCCCTCAGTCACAGGGGCTCTGAGCGGTGAAGAGTGGAGAGCAATGCAACAGGACCCAGTACCCACGCAGAGGCTGGAGAGCCTGTGGCCATCAGCTCTGTATGTTTCTGTCAAGGACTTGCACGGACATAGGGGTTGTGGTTGCCAAAACTGTGACCCACACAGGGCCCGCAGAGCCATGCAGCGCTTGAGTTAACAAAACCAGGATATAAAAGTGATCCCATCGGCCCAACAGGCTGAAGCCAACAAAGGTAAAATCTGGCAGGGACAGAATGTGGGGGGAAGACCCAGGGTGAAGGGTGGTTTGTGTGGGAGGAAAGATGGGGCTAAGCCTTTGCCAGGTTTCCAGAGGGCTGACCACATCTTGGTTGCCTCAGTAGGTGGACAACACCTTGAACAAAGGAGGCATTGGCCAAGCCCACCTCAGCGTTTCCCTTGGGTCCTGGACCCAGCTCTGAAGATCATGCTCTAAGAACACATCAGATGGAGCACATCCAAAGGAAGAAGGAAGGGGCCACGGTGGCAAGGGAGTTGAAAGCCACAGCATGAGTCATGGCTGAGAGAAGACCTGGAAAAGACAAGACTTCACGGAGACAGAAGCAGCATCCACACATGTTGAATGAGGGGCTGCCATGTGGAAAGGATGGGACCCGCTCCAAGATACACACCTGGCCTGGGTAAGGAAGGACTATCAACAGTTGGTCCCCAGTGAAGGAGCTGGTTTCTCGGCACAACCACGGGTCATGGGAAGAAGGTAGTCAAGCCATGTGCCTAAGCTCAGGAGGGCCGGAAGAGGAGAGGTGGAACCAGGCATCCCCTCTGGGTCTTCTAGCCCTAATACAGCATCATTCTACAAATTTGGGATATTTAATCTAACGTACCTTAAGACTCATATTTATAGGCAATCTTTCTTTTTCTTGTTGTTTTTTTAATGTTTATTTATTTTTGAGAGAGAGTGTGCATGTGAGCAGGGGAGGGGCAGAGAGAGAGGGAGACACAGAACTCAAAGCAAGCTCCAGGCTCCGCACTGTCAGTACAGAGCCTGTCATGGGGCTCATACTCACAGACTGCGAGATCATGACTTGAGCCAAAGTCAGATGATTAATCAACTGAGCCACCCAGCTGCCCCCACAGACAGTCTTTTCATTTGAGCATAAACTGCTTTTAACTTGTTAAACCCAAACCAGTGTGACCAGGGAAATAAAGACAAGCCAAGGCATGCTTATGATTCTTAAATAACTAATATAAATCACAGGGGACTACATCAAAATAAAAAGTTTCTGCACAGGAAAGGAAACAATCAACAAAACTAAAAGGCAACCTACTGAATGAGAGAAGATATTTGCAAATGACATATCTGATAAAGGGTTAGTACCCAAAATATATAAAGAACTGGTATGACTCAACACTCAAAAAACAACAACAATCCAATGAAAAAATGGGTAGAAGACATGAACAGACATTTCTCCAAAGAAAACATCCAGATGGCCAACAGACATATGAAAAGATGCTCAACATCACTCATCAGCAGGGAAATGCAAATCAAAACTACAATGAGATATCATCTCACACCTGTCAGAATGGCTAAAATCAACAACACAAGAAACAACCAGTGTTGATGACAATGTGGATAAAGGGGAACCCCCTTGCCTTGTTGGTGAGAATGCAAACTGGTACAGCCACTGTGGGAAACAGTATGGAGCTTCTTCAAAAAATTAAAACTAAGAATACCTTATGATCCAATAATTGCAGCTACTGGGTATTTACCCTAAAAATATAAAATCATTAATTCAAAGGGATACATGCATCCCTATATTTATTGCAGCATTATGAATAATAACTATGGAAGCAGCCCAAGTGCCCATAAATAGATGCATGGATAAGAAAGATGTATAGGTGTGTACATGAAAGGTGTATAAATGAAAGGAATATTAGTATATTAGTATATTATTCCATACTAATGGAATATTAGTCATAAAGAGTGAAATCTTTGCCATTTGCAACAATGTGGTTGGATCTAGAGAGTATAATGCTAAATGAAATAAGTCAGTCAGAGAAAGACAAATACCATATGATTTCATTCATATGTGGAATTTAAGAAACAAAACACAGTAGCATGGGTGAAAAGAGAGAGAGAGGTAAACCAAGAAATAGACTCTTAACCATAGAAAACAATGATGGTTACCAGAGGGGAGGTGGGTGGGGGGGGTGGGTTAAACAGGTGGTGGGGATTAAGGAGTGCACTTACTATAAAGGAAAAAAAAAAATTCCCAGATATGCTGGTGCTGATGGTCTATGAGACCCCACCTTTGGTAAACATGGCTCCATTGTGGAGTGCTAAATAAATATTTAATGAATAAAGAAAGAAAGGAAAAGAAAGAAAGAAAGAAAGAAAGAAAGAAAGAAAGAAAGAAAGAAAATGTGGAGAAATTGGAACTCTCATACTTTGCTGGTGCAGCCATTCTGGAAAACAGTCTGGCAGTCTCTTATAAAGTTAAAATTGTAATTACTATATGACCTTGAAATCCCTCTTTTAAGCATTCATCTAAGAGAAATTAAATTTTTGTTGGGGCACGTGGGTGATTCAGTCCAACTTCAACTCAGGTCTTGATCTCACAGTTTGTGAGTTTGAGCCCTGCATCCAGCTCTTTGCTGTCAGAGCAGAGCCTACTTTGGATCCTCTGTCTCTCTCTCTCTCTCTCTCTCTCTCTCTGCCCCTTCCCTAATCACTTGTTTTCTCTCTCTCTCTCTTTCTCAATAATGAACATTTAAAAAATAAAAATAAATTTCTTTTAACATACACAAAGTATATATGTGTGTGTGTACACATATATGTCTGTATATAAATATATGTATATTATATATACACATATAATATATATGGCAGGAGGCTTAAAAAGATGTTGCCCATCTCTCCTTGAGATGTTCTATAAAAAAAAGACTACATGGTCAAATACATCTGGACATATCTCACTTTTAGAGATTCACAAAGCCTACTAATATGCTAACATATTCAGTCCTTGAGAAGTCCTGCAGGAAAGAAACCTGATTGTTCCCCAAATGTAATTGATCATGGATAACTCTGATACATTAACAAGGTTATACAGACAGCCTGTGAAACTAGCCTTCTAGCTGCTACACACTTGGAAACCTTAGCCCACACAACAGACACTGGTCTTTGTTGACTGGATGTGACCTTGTGATTTGATTAGAATTCTGGTTAAAGTGGTGATTCCAAAATCAGACAAAGACCCCACTAAAAAGCAGAACTACAGACCAATTTCCCTGATGAATATGGATGCAAAAATCCTCAACAAGATACTAGCCAACTAGATCAAAATACATTAAAAGAATTATTCACCACTACCAAGTGGGATTTTTTACCTGGGATGCAGGGATGGTTCAATATCCACAAAACAATCAATGTGATACATCATATCAATAAGAAAAAGGACAAGAAGCACATGATCCTCTCAATAGATGCAGAGAAAGCATTTGAAAAAGCAGACTTTCTTGATAAAAACCCTCAAGAAAGTAGAAGTAGAAGGATCATACTTCAAGATCATAAAAGCCATATACAAAAGACCCACCACTAATATCATCCTTAATGGGGGAAAACTGAGAGCTTTCCCCCTAAGGTCAGGAACACAACAGCGATGTCCACTCTCATCACTGTTATTCAACATGTATGGAAGTCCTAGCCTCAGCAATAGGACAACACAAAGGAATAAAAGTCACCCAAATCAGCCAGGAGGAAGTCAAACTTTCACTCTTCACAGATGACATGATACTCTATATGGAAAACCCAAAAGATTCCACCAAAAAGCTGCTAGAACTGATCCATGAATTCAACCAAGTCGCAGGTACAAAATCAATGCACAGAAATCAGTTGCATTCCTATTCACCAATAATGAAGCAACAGAAAGAGAAATCAAAGAATCAATCCCATTTACAATTGCACCAAAAGCCATAAAATACCTAGGAATAAATCTAACCAAAGAGGTGAAAAATCTATACACTGAAAACTATAGAAAGAAATCGAAGAAGACACACACAAAAAAGGAAAAAGATTCCATGCTCCTGGATAGGAAGAACAAATATTGTTAAAATGTTGATACTACCCAAAGCAATCTACATATTCAACGCAATCCCTATCAAAGTAACACAAGCATTCTTCACAGAGCTAGAACAAATAATCCTAAAATTTTTATGGAACCAGAAAAGACCCCAAATAGCCAAAGCAATCTTGAGAAAAAAAAAAAAAAAAAAAAAACAAAGTAGGAGGCATCACAATCCCGGACTTCAAGCTGTAGTACAAAGCTGTAATCATCAAGACAGTATGGTACTCGCACAAAAACACTCAGATCAATGGAACAGAATAAAGAACCCAGAAATGGACCCACAAATGTGAGTCCAGCTAACCTTTCACAAAGCAGGAAAGAATATCCAATGGGATAAAAACAGTCTCTTCAGCAAGTGGTGTTGGAAAAACTGGACAGCGACAGGCAGAAAAATGAACCTGGACCACTTTCTTACACCATACACAAAAATAAACTCAAAATGGATGAAAGACCTAAATGTAAGACAGGAAGCCATTAAAATCCCTAGGAGAAAGCAGGCAAAACCTCTTTGATCTTGGCCGCAGCAATTTCTTACTCAACACGTCTCTGGAGGCAAGAGAAACAAAAGCAAAAATGAACTATTGGGACCTCATCAAAATAAAAAGCTTCTGCACAGCAAAGGAAACAATCAGCAAAACTAAAAGGAAACTTATGGAATGGGAGAAGATATTTGCAAATGACATAGCAGATAAAGGGTTAGTATCCAAAATCTATAGAGCACTTACCAAACTCAACACCCATAAAACAAATAATCCAGTGAAGAAATGGGCAAAAGCCATTAATAGACATTTCTCCAAAGAAGAGATCCAGATGTCTCACAGACACCTGAAACAATGCTCAACATCACTCATTATCAGGGAAATACAAATCAAAACCACAATGATACCACACTTCACGCCAGTCAGAATGGCTAAAATTAACTCAGGCAACAACAGATGTTGGCAAGGATGAGGAGAAAGAGGCTCTCTTTTGCACTGCTGGTGGGAATGCAAACTGGTGCATCCACTCTGGAAAACAGTATGGAAGTTCCTCAAAAAATTAAAAATGGAACTACCCTGCAACCCAGCAATTGCACTACTAGGTATTTATCCAAAGGATCCAGATGTGCTGTTTCAAAGGGGCACATACACCCCAATGTTTATAGCAGCACTATTGACAATAGCCAAAGTATGGAAAGAGTCCGAATGTCCATCAACAGATGAATGGATAAAGATGTGGTACACACACACACACACACACACACGGTGTATATATATATATTGTATATACAATGTGTGTGTGTGTGTGTGTGTGTGTGTGTACACAATGGAGTATTACTCGGCAATCAAAAAGAATGAAATCTTGCCATTTGCAACTACATGGAAAGAACTAGAGTGTATTATGCTAAGTGAAATTAGTCAGAGAAAAACAAATATGTCTTAACTTATATGTGGAATTTAAGATACAAAACAGATGACCATATGGGAAGGGAAGCAAAAATAATATAAAAACAAGGAGGAGGACAAAACATAAAAGACTCATACAGAGAACAAACTGAGAGCTGCGGGGGATGTGGGTGGGGGATGAGCTAAATGGGTAAGGAGCATTAAGGAAGACACTTGTTGGGATGAGCACTGGGATTATACATAGGGGTTGAATTACTGGAACCTACTCCTGAAATAATTAGTGCACTATATGCCAACTAACTTGGATATAAGTTTAAAAAAATTTTTTTTAAGATATAATAAAAAAATAAAAATAAACACCTATCAGAACTAATTTTTAAAAAGTAATATTTAGCTAAAAAAAACAAATTAAACACGTTTCAGACATTAAAACACATTTTTATTGAGAGATTTAATCAATATAAGGTAGCTAAGTTAAGACAAAGAATTATTCACAGAATTAAGGATCCTTTGTACGTTTGTTCATTATTCTTCTGTCTTCCCAGCTGAGTTTTGAAGGGAGGTGGGATGTTGAACTGTTAAGTGTGTGAGCTCTGGCATGAGACAGACCAGGGTTTGAATCTAGCTTCCAGCATGCATTAGCTGGAACTTCAAGGTCGGGAGTAAGTATAGTACCTACTGTTAATAACATTGTTAAAATAATACTTTTTCCTAGTGAAGAAGAAGAAGAAGAAGAAGAAGAAGAGGAAGAAGAAGAAGAAGGAGAGTAATTCTGGTCAAGGTGGGTCAGGATCCAACTTACCATCCTTATCCGTGTCCCTACTTCAAGTCTCTGAGAACAGGGGAATAAGCTATTTATTAATCACCTGCCCCGTGCCATATAGAGTCTCATTTACCCCTCCCAACCATTCTATGTAGGTATTATTACCCGTGTGACACAGGGGAAGAAAGCAGTGGCTTGGGAAGACTAGTAACTTGCCAGGAAGCAGTGGAACCAGGATATAGGCTCGGGGCCTCCTGAGGATGCTTTTCTCCAATGTTGTTACTCTACAAGAGAAAACAGATCATATATGTACATACATATATATATACACATATGCATATGTATATACATGTGTTTATATATACACATACTATATATATGTTATAACATTAAATATATTAAATTATGTTATATTTATATATATATATATATATATATATATATATATATAATAAACGTGTAGTTGTGTATCTAATACAGCAGCCATTGACCCTAGAAGGCTGTTGAGCACTTGAGTTGGGGCTGGTTCACACTGAGCTGTGCTGTGAGCATAAAGTACACAGCAGATCTTAAACACATTGAAAAACAAGTTGTAAAATATCTCATTAGTAATTTTTACATCAATTACATATTGAAAATATATTTTGGGTTTATTGGGTTAAGAGGCGAGGTAGGTGGGGGGGATGGGTTAAATGGGTGACGGGCATTAGGAAGGCACTTGTTGGGATGAGCACTGGGTGTCATATGTAAGAGATGAATCACTGGGCTCTACTCGTGAAGCCAAGACTACCCTGTTAACTCATTTGAATTAAAAAATTTTTTAAAACACATGATTAAGGGGCGCCTGGGTGGCTCAGTCTGTTGAGTGTCCGACTTCGGCTCAGATCATGATCTCAAGGTCTGTGAGTCTGAGCCCTGTGTCGGGCTCTGTGCTGACAGCTCGGAGCCTGGAGCCTCCTTTGGATTCTGTGTCTCCCTCTCTCTCTGACCCTCCCCCATTCATGCTCTGTCTCTCTCTGTCTCAAAAATAAATAAACATTTAAAAAGAAATTAAAAACACATGATTAAAGTTAATTTGGCCTGTGTCTTCTTACATTTTTAGTGTGGCTGTAGAATTGCATATGTGGCTCACATGTTCTTTCCATCAGACAGCCATTCTGGAGCTTTATACACTTCTTCCTCCTCGTAACCTACTACAAAGTAGATGCTTCATAATATTTGTTGTTTTTGAGACAATTGTCTTTTTCTTAATGTTTATTTATTTTTGAGAGACAGAGAGAGAGACAGAGCATGAGTGGGGAGAGGCAGAGAGAGAGGGAGGCACTGAATCCGAAGTAGGCTCCAGGCTCCCAGCTGTCAGTACAGAGCCGGATGTGGGGCTTGAACTCACGAACCACGAGATCGTGACCTGAGTCGAAGTCAGAGGCTTAACCAAATGAGCCACCCAGGCGCCCCAAGAAAAATGTTGATGTCTTGATTTCTGAAAACACACTCGATCCACCTCCTTGGTCTTAGCCTCAGAATAGTGAACCGCAGGTGGGAAGGAGACCCCACAGGGCAGGCTGTGTGCATGGGCCACAAGACTGAGAACACTGGTGAAGAAATTTTTTTAAGAAAGAGAGAGAGAGAGACAAGATGAGCCTCCCTGGAGAAAAGTGTGATGTCAAAGCACCTTAAGGAGCCAAAATGAAAACCACCCCACCTGATTGCATATCTGACATTTCTTCCCTAACACAGCAAATATACCAATCAGGGTACCCTCTGCTCCCAGAGCCCTAGTGACAGGAAATTGGCCACTTCATGGCTATAGTTGAAGAAAGACTAGATGTCCCATCTCCTGTCCCCCTTGATTGAACCAGCAACACTTGATCAGAGGTTTACTCCCAAATTGGGACATTGCCTGGTGGGGAAAGATGAATCTGGTCTGTCCAGTGTTTGCTCTTAGAAACAGGGGTGGGGGGCGCCTGGGTGGCGCAGTCGGTTAAGCGTCCGACTTCAGCCAGGTCACGATCTCGCGGTCCTTGAGTTCGAGCCCCGCGTCAGGCTCTGGGCTGATGGCTCGGAGCCTGGAGCCTGTTTCCGATTCTGTGTCTCCCTCTCTCTCTGCCCCTGCCCCGTTCATGCTCTGTCTCTCTCTGTCCCAAAAATAAATAAAAAACGTTGAAAAAAAAAATTAAAAAAAAAAAAAAAGAAAAGAAACAGGGGTGGGGAACCATGGAAAGGAGCAGTGGTTGGAGAGACAATGGGCACTAACTTGGAGTTTATTATATATAATAGAGAAACAGTCTGGCCTTTGCCCCTGGTTCCTGGGAGGCAGCCCCTAAACCCCTGGAATGTCCCCAGTGTTATCTATGGCAGATCCCTTGGACCACACCTGATGGTTTATGCTAGCAAGGTGACTCAGGAAGGAGGCTGGTGATGCCAGAGAAACCAACCATGTGATTACAGGGTTGGGATTTTGAGTGATATGACATCAGCCTGACCCTGGGGGGAAAGGGGGCAGGAAATGGAGTCACATGGCCCCCAGTTCGATCGATCATGACCACATAATGAAATCCCAATAAAAACTCTGACACCAAAGCTCGGGCGAGCTTCCTTGGCCGGCAATGTCGATGTGCCAGGAAGATAATGTATCCCTGGGGGCATCTCCCCTTGATGCATCTCTCACCTTGACTGGTTCTGATTAGCATCCCTGCATCATAATAAAACTGCAGTCATAAGTGCAGCAATCTCTTGAATTCTGTGAGTCTTCTAGTAATTATTGAATCTGAGGGGGTGGTGAGAACCCCTAAATCTGTAGCCAGGTGGTCAGATGTGAGGATGGCCTGGGGACCCTTGAACTGGTGCCAGGTGTCTGAAGTGAGGGCAGTCTTGCAAAGGACGGCGTCCTTAACCCGTAAAACTTGGCCCAACTCCGGGAAGCTGGCATCAGAGGCCACTGGAGTCGTGTTTGCCATGACCGATTCTGAGCATAGCTTAAACACAACGGTCAGCTCCCATGAGCCAGCACGGGACCAGATGGCAGCCAGGGCCGAGCTGGCTCCAGCATGAGCTGAGATGGGGAACAGAAGCCATGGGGAGCATCAGGGCCACACGGGAAAGTAAAGAAGCTGTGTCCTCAGGAGCCGCAGGTCAGCACTGGCTCTGGTAAGACAGAATGTGCCGGCAGGGGGGAAGGGAGGGAAGAAACAGACTCAGAGAGAATCATGATAATAGACCTTCTTCCCAGGGCCAGACAGCCTCCCAGGAAGTTCTGAGAGGTCAGCACTGCCACCAGAGGTGGGCCAGTGAGGATCCGGGCACAGGGAGGCCTGGTCACTTCCCAAGTCCTGCAGTGTGTCAGCAGGGAGGCCAGGACTTGGGCCCAGCTGCAGCCCACACACCACGCTGTGCGCTTCCTCTCTGCCAGTGGCCTCTGAGGCCACCTGGACTTCACCCCAGTCCCTTTTGCCCTTTTCCCATCTAAGCCATGACTTTGGAATGGCTCAATCCCCCAGGACCAGCCCACAAGTGGTTCCTGTCCTCAGAACCACACTAACCCGTGACTCAGAAATCAGCGTGGCCCCCCTCGGATTTACTGGACCGCAGTTAGTGCTGACTGGTTACCCATGCCACCTGCTTCATTAATTACTGCAGGGAAAGGCCCGCAGCATCCTTCCTACCTAACCCTGACCCAGCAAGATAGCTATTCCATCTGTCGTGTTTACATGAAGACCTCAAGGTCCTGGAGTGCTTGTCAGAGTCAAGTACTGGACCGAACTGAGCTCTAGACAGACCCAAACCTCCATGTGTCTGCATCAAAGCCCAGAGGTGTGTCCAGCGTCCTGCAACTCATCTCAAGAGCTTTAGGGCAGGGTGAGGATAGCAAGTGTTTGGGGAAGCCTCACCTGGCAGTGGTGCTCGGGATTATAGTGAGACACAACTTTGGTGCCCACCTGCTGCCCGGATGGATCACAGTTATGGCTCCTGTCCCCTGGTCTCCCTTGAGGCAGGGCTAGCAGGGAGCAGGGGGTCATTTGCTCACAGAGCCCCATGCTGCTCTTCCGGAATTATCTATTTATGGAAATTGCTTCCACACCCTGGAGGAGGGTGTAACTTGTCTCTCTCTGACTCCACCAAAAGCCAAAACAGTTTGTATGTTTTCTTTTTAAAAATTTAGTTTTAGGGGTGCCTGGGTAGATCAGTCGGCTAAGGGTCCAACACTCAGGTCATGATCTCACAGCTTGTGAGTTCGAGCCCCATGTCAGGCTCTGTGCTGGCAGTGTGGAGCCTGGAGCCCTGCTTTGAGTTCTGTGTCTCCCTCTCTCTCTGCCCCTCCCCAACCCTCTCTCTCTCTCTCTCTCTCTCTCTCTCTCTCTGTCAAAAATAAATAAACATTTAAAAAAATTTTAGTTTTGAGTGAAATATGTTCTGGCCATATGTTCTGTCACACAGAAGGCACTTTCAAACATCCTTGGGGGTCCCTTGGGGTTGTCTTGACATCACGTTGCAGGAACAGCCCACTCGTGGTTGCCTCTCGGATCCCACTCAGGCTCTGGGGGATCCAGGAAGGCCTCTGCAAGCCACGCTGTAATCCTCACTTTTCACTGAGGCTATAATTTAAAATCCATATGGGTGGTAATATTAACACAACCACCTACCACATGCCTGACATTTAAAAACCCACTCTGGGTACCCGGGGAGTCCTCGTGGTTTTACCACTCCGACAAACGCAGACCTGCCCTGGAGGCCAGCACTTACTCATGACAGCGGGTTCACTCTCTCTGGGGCCTTCTGCTCCCACTGCTCTCCTGCCTGCCCAGTGGCTGACACAGGGTTGGCTCCTCAGCATGAAATGAGCCAGGAGAGTTCTAGAGAGGGTTTTTCTTATCCAAGAGCTAAATTAGAGCCTTTAGAGAAAACAAAGCATTTGGCAGTGACTAAAATCTTCTGCCTCTTCTAGATGGCCTCCCAAGAAATGCACAGGATGGGGTGTTTGGCCACTGCCATCGTGTGTGATGCCACCGACCCTGGAACCCATCAAGATCATTCATATTCAAGACCTCACTTCCTGCACTTGTGTTTGTTCCAAAACGTGCCCCACATGGGGCACCGGAGCCATCCTTCTCTTTGCTCTTATGCTCCAGGAACATATACAAGACATGCTGGATTGAGAGGGAAGAATACAAGGAAGAGAGCCCACCTGCCGTGAGGGCAGGAGACATGCCCTGAGCACTGAGTTAGAACTGAGCCTCCCACAAAGCCAGAGACTCTAAAGGGCTGACTTCAGAGATAAATAAAAATCTTTCCGGTGGCAAAATGACAAAGGAGTTTGTCCGGACTGTCTCATAACGTTCCCATGAGAATAACACAGCCACAGAGGTGCCCTCATTCATCATCCAAGAAACCAACTGCCAAGAAATAAGAAAATAGCTGTCTCAAGCATTAATACCCTGGATGCATCTGGAAAATGCAAATATAAAGTTCCTTTGGATGAACACACCCTCAATCTGGGCTGCATGTGCTCTACAGATGAGGCACCGCCAATAGAGATGCATAATCCAAAACCACAAAGCAAGTGAAGAAACTAGCCATTGTGAACAAGAGTCAAAGGAAACAGTGAGCCATTGAACTGGACTCCTAAGAACTCTCAATAACAGAACAAGTTGATCAGATTATAAAATAAGTATCTTTAAATTTAGTAAAGAATAAAAGAAGGAATCGGGGGTGCCTGGGTGGCTCAGTCAGTTAAGTGTCTGACCCTTGATTTAGGCTCAGGTCATGATCTCAGGGTTCCTGTGTTTGAGCCCCATATCAGACTCTGCGCTGACAGTGGGAACCTGCTTGGGATTCTCTCTCTCCCTCTCTCTGTCCCTCCTCTGTGCACACACTTCTCTCTCTCTCTCTCAAAATGAATAAACATTTTTTTAAACAAGAATAAAGGAAGGAATCAAAGTGTAGCAAAGGAGCAAGATATTATTAAAATATGTTACCAGGCATGCAGGAAAATGAACTAAATAGCATTTATGGAATGGAAAACAATGGTTATTGAAATGGAACACTCAATGGATGTGTTCAGTAGCATATAAAACACAGCTGAAAGAACAATAATAAACTGGAAAATAAGTCTGAAGACATTCCTAAGAATACCACTCAGGAGAGACAGAGATGGGAGTCCTGAAAGAAAAGATAAGAGACATGGAAGGCAAAATGAGAAGAGCCAACTTACATTTAATAGAAGTTCCTGTAGGAGAGTACGGAGAGAAAAGGAAAAAGAAATTTTTTCAAAAAGTAATGGCTGAGAATTTTCCAGATTTGATGAAGGACATGAATCTTCCAATTCAGGGATTATAATGAGCTCTATGTAAGATAAATAAAAATAATTTAATCGTAGGACTCCAAGGCCAAGGACAGTTGGACAGAAAAGATAAATTGCCTACACTGACCTCAGACTTCTCAACAACAATAACCAAAGCATCATGACAACGCAATAATATCTTCAAAGTGTTGAGAGAGAATAATTACCAATGTGGAGTTTCTTACTCAGCTCAATTACTCAATGATGAGGGTGGCCTCTAGATCCAGCCACAGATATGCGGGGAAAATAGAGAGTAGAAGAACATTCTAAATGATACAAGAAGGATGACATCAGCAGCATTCAGACTGTGGAGGATTTCACAGGACAAATGACTTGGTTTCCTCAACAAACAAATCACAAGGAAATTTTAAGAAGAGAAAAAAAAGAAGCAAAGGAGAACCCTAAAAAAAAACTTGAGACAAATCAGCCAATCTTAGCGAATAGACCTTATTTGAACTGATTCAAACCATGTTAAAAATTATATTCAAGAGACAATTGGATGTTCGAGCACTGACTGGATAGTTCATAATAATAATGAATCATTGTTAACTTTTTAGGTGTTATTGTGATATTACAGTTATCTGTTTTAAATATTCCTTATGTTTGAGAGATGTACATTGAACTATTAAGACATTTAACTATATAATGTATAGCGTTTACCTCAGAAAAATCTAGTAAGTAGAGATAAATGTAAAGCTATCAACTATGAGTTGATTGTTGAGGCTGGATACATGAGGCTCATTATTCTATATGTGTGGTGTTTGAATTTTTTCACAAAAAAAGCATAGTAGTAACTCTCATTTTAAAATAAACCATTAGTTGAAAAAGCGTCTTTCATGGTATATATATACACAATGGAGTATTACCCGGTCATCAAAAAGAATGAAATCTTGCCATTTGCAACAACGTGGATGGAACTAGAGGGTATTATGCTAAGCGAAATTAGTCAGAGAAAAACAAATATCATATGACTTCACTCATATGTGGAATTTAAGACACAAAACAGATGAGCATAGGGGAAGGGAAGCACAAATAATATAAAAACATGGAGGGGGACAAACATGAAAGACTCTTAAATATGGAGAACAAACAGGTTGCTGGAGAGGTTGTGGGGGGGGATGGGCTAAATGGGAAAGGGGCATTAAGGAGGACACTTGTTGGGATGAGGTGTTATACCTAGGGGATGAATCACTGGAATCTACTCCTAAAAACATTATTGTCCCATATGCTAACTAACTTGGATATAAATCTAAAAAAAAAAAAAAAGAGAAAGCATCTTGCAAGTCTATGGGTAAATACACTGTGCTATATTACTATAATTAATACTATGGAGAGTTCAAATGAAAGAAATAGAGCTACATGTAACAACATGAATACATAACTTAATGTTGGCAGAATAAAGCAGGTTGTGGAGTATGGTACTATTTATATAAAATTTAAAACCATAAAAAAAAAGGAGCATGAAACAGACATTTCCAGGCAAAACTGAGTTTCCTACCAATAGATTTGTTTTGTTTTGTTTCATATAGGGTTTTTCTTAGAAATTTTTTCCAGTTTTATTGTGATAAAACTGACAGACAGCATTGTATAAGTTTAAAGTGTACAGCATAGGGGTGCCTGAGTGGCTCAGTTGGTTAAGCATCGACCTTGATCTCAGCTCAGATCTTGATCTCAGGGTCGTGAGTTTGAGCCCTGCATTGGGCTCTGTGTTGACAGTGCAGAGTCTGCTTAGGGTTCTCTCTTTCCCACTCTCTCTGCCCCTCCCCTGCTCATGCTCACTCTCTCTCTCTCTGTCTTTCAAAATTAACTTCAAAATAAAATGTCTCTCAAATAAAACAATCTCTCCAAATAAACTTTAAAATAAAAAATTAAAAAAGTGTATGATGTAATAATTTGACTTATATATACTGTGACATGATTACCACGATAAGTTTAGTTAACATCCTCGTCTCCTATAGATACAAAAAAAATAAAAGAAAGAAAGAAAAAAAGAGTTTTCTCCTTGTGATGAGGACTCTTAGCACCTACTCTCTTGACAACTTTCAAATATGCCAGACAGCAGGGTTAACTGCAATCATGTCGACTAACATCCCTAGTATACCACTAACAGATCTTGACAGCTACAACTTCTAAATGATGTACTTCAGAAGGAAGAAATTAAAACCAGAAAAAGGATCTGAGATGCAGGAAATAAATGGATGACAAAGAACCAGGTGAATATATAAATCTAAATGAGTATTTACACTATAAAACCGTAATTATGATAGTAAATAATGTGGATGTAAAAAGGTGAAACTAAAACATGGGGCAAGGGAAACAGGTAAGACAGAAACATGGGGTCAGAATTAAACCCTGCCAATGTCCCTGCATTTCGAGGAGAAGGTGGAGATGCAGATTAATTGCAGACTTTGTAAAGTATGAACGTTAAAAGTTTAGGGGAAAGGGAGCCTGGGTGGCTCCATCGGTGGATCATGTGACTCTTTATCTCGGGGTTGTGAGTTTGAGCCCCATGTGGGGTGTAGAGAGTACTTAAAAATAAAATCTTAAAAAAAAAAAGTTTAGGGATAATCATTAAAAGAGTAGGAAGAGAATGCATCATTGGCAAGCCAGGGGAGAGGGGAAAGGGAACGAAAACTCAAATCATAAAAGACGTCAGGAAAGGAAAATCAAAGAAGAGGGAGGGAGAGAAGAAGTTAAGCACAAAGCACAAAATAAAACGTCAGGTAAATCCAAATGTATCCGTGATCACAAGAAATGTTAAGAGTTAAATGATGGGGGATGCCTGGGTGGCTCAGTCAGTGAAGCATCCGAGTCTTGATTTCAGCTGAGGTCTTGATCTCAGGGTTGTGAGTTAAAGCTCTGCATTGGGCTCCGTGATGGGCATGAAACCTACTTAAAAAGAGTCAAATGACAGAGGTAACCAAATGGGACTGTTTTTCAATCCAGCTATGTTGCACTTACAAGAGATACATCCAGGACATAAGACCATGGCGAGACTGAAAATAAAAGAACTGCGGGGGCCGGGGCGGTAGAAGGGAAATAACAAGGAACAGAAATGCCAGGCAATAAAATAAAGCTGCAGTAGCTACGTAAATGGCAGATGAAAATGCACTTTGAGGCAAAAGTGCCTGGAGGCGATCAGTGATAACAATAATGGTAATGACATATGGATGGTTCACCAGGAAAATAAAACACTTTACTTGAATGCACTTAATAACATGACCTCAAAATATATTAGGCAAAAACTGATAAACCCACAATTGTACTGGGAATTTTGAACACAGCATTTCCAATAATTGGCATTCAGACATTAATAGGCAGACAGCTGTTCTCAGCAACACAACACCAAGCCGGGCCTAATAAGACATATGTTGAGCCCTGCACCCCACAAGCACACATGCAAAATTTAAAAACATTAACCCTGTCTGAGACCACAGAGCAAGTTTCAACAACATCATACAGATCATGGTATAATTAAATTAGCAATTTAAATCAAGAGAGGGTCATAGAGGGGCTCCTGGCTGGCTCAGTACAGCATGAGACACTCGATCTCAGGGTTACAAGTCCAAGGCTCACTTTGGGTGTAGGGATTTCTTAAAAATAAAATCTTAAAAAAAAAAAAAAGGTCATAGAATTAGAAGACATGACAACAGGCAGGCTGTAAGTGGCCCCCTTTCCACTCCAGACAGGGCTCAGAGGGTCTGTTCCAGGTAACAGCTCTGACCCTTATCCACAAAAGTAAGAAAGCGCTGGAGCAGACAGCCATGCCTGCCACTTTGTCCAGTACGGTCCTGTCCTGTCCCCGGTGTCAGCTAGGACCAGTCTGAGTGGCTTCCTGGAGTCCTGTGGAAGGCGCATAACAAGGTCTCTGTGAGAGCAGCTGTGACCAAGGCAACAGGACTGTGTCTCTCTGAGCTGAGGCAGCAGGTGACAAGCAGCCCGCACTCCGGCTCACCCAGCCCCTGCCTGGGGTTACCTCCTCACCCCAGCCTGAGTGAGCCACCAGAGGGAGCTGACGCTCGTTGCCTGCAGGTTCTGGGGTACCGGCACTGGTGCCTGGCTCACCCCCAAAAGACTCCCCACACAAGCCCGGACACACAGGGAAGCAACTGTGTCCATCAAGAACAGGGACAACAGAGTCTGGCAGGGGGCTTAGATTCTGCCCAAGGGGAGACTTTGGAGGGGCCAGGGACCCAGGCAGAAGTGGACCCCGTGTGCCCCAGGGCCGGGGGGCACTTGTAAGAAGCCACCTGGAGGAGGGGCACTGCCTGCTTCTTGGAGCGACAGTTGGAGGTTCCTCATCAGGAAAGCCCGAGGAGTGAGAGTCAGCTTTGCATGTCTGCTCAGGCCCAAAGGGCCTAAAGGCAGAAGCCACCCTTCCCCTTCCCGCCACCTCCTGTTCCTCTGCCAGCTCCAGACTCAGGACATGGCAGGAGAGACAGACACCGACCTGTCCGTCCCTCCATGGGCTTCCCTGAGCTGCCCAGAGCTGAGGGTGCAGAGGGCTCGGCTGTGAGTGAAGTTCAGGGACATTTTCTTCACACGGGACTGGATATTTTCAGTACTAAACGAGAGCGATATGGTGGCTAAAAGTAACTGGAGACTTTTTTCTTTTCCAGCAGTGACCTTGGGTCAGGGCGCCTGTCACCGGCCAAGCCCATCACACACCTCATGGAACAGGAACCCCAGGCTGGGAGAGGGCTGCCCACAGGTCCTGCAGCCCGGGGCCCTTGGTCCTTCCTGGTGTTTGGCTGCTCAGCTTTCCTTCGGTTTGGAGGACGGCCAGCCTCCTCCCGTCAACTGTCCGTGCTGGGGGCTCTGCTTGCTCGCTGGAGAAGGGAAATGGGGCAGCTTCGAGCTGATTCTCCCTGGGTACCAGGCACCTCAGTCGTCTCGCAGCCCTGCCAGGTACAGAGGTACAGACCCCTTCTACTTGACCGGCACATGTTTAGAAATGGAGTTTAGGGGGCACCTGGGTGGCTCAGTCAGTTAAGCATACAACTTCAGCTCAGGTCATGATCTGACAGTTGGGGAGTTCGAGCCCTGCGTGGGGCTCTGTGCTGACAGCTCAGAGCCTGGAGCCTGCTTTGGATTCTGTGTCTCCTTCTCTCTCTGCCCCTCCCCTGCTCTCACTCTGTCTCCTTCTGTCTCTCAAAAATAAATAACGTTTAAAAAAAAAATTTTTTTTTTTAAATAAAAGAAATGGAGTTTGGAGCTGGAGAACGTTGAGGCAGGGGACGCACTCTGCAGGCACTCCCGCTCTGTGGTCTCACACCCAGAGCTCTCACCCACTTGTGTCCCCTGCTCAGGTCCAGATCTGTCCCCAGCTCTCAAAGCTGGCTGACCCCAGGCCGCCAGGTCCCCCGAATCCCAGCACAGCGGCTGTCCCATAGTGAGTTAAATCGATCATTTCTGACACTCATTGAAAGAAGAGGTGTGGCTCCCTGAAGAAGCTAGCTTATAGTCAGTTTGGCTGGTGAGTGAATAGTCATGAAAAAGAAGTGAACTATAAGGTTATTAATCAATCTAGTCGTTGGCCTCTGAAGACAGGTTTTTATTATGGAAATGCTCACACACATACACAAAGCGGAGGGAATAGTGTCACCAATCAATCCTCCACCCACCTTCACCGGCTCCAACAGTTATCGACACTGGGCCAGGCTTGGTTCACCTCACCCTCCCCGCACCCTCCACCCCTGCCCCCACATCACCTGCCCTCCACAACGGTGCTGTTTTACCGCAAACCCAAGACATCACAGCAGCTCATCCATAAATGAGATACCATTGGTATCTCTCTCCCTCGTTTTAACATAAGAACTACCACTATCACACCACAACACCCCAGTAATTCCTTAATATCATCAAATACAGTGTTCAAATTTCCCTAATTGTCTCTTAAATGTTTCTGTACAAGCAGTTTACTTGAATCTGGATCCAAACCAAATCCGGTATCACGTGTGGTCAATAGGTTGCTTAAATCTCTCGGAATCTACAACAGGCCCCTTCCTCTTTTTCTTTTTCCTTGTCACTTATTTGCTGAAAAAAATGGACTTATTGGTCGTAGACCTCACTATATTCTGGATTCTACTGACTGCATCTGCTTGGAGTTGTTTTTTCAGGGGGTTGTTTTTGTTTTTTTAAGTTGTTGTGTATTTTATTTATTAATTTTTCCATTTAAGGACCACTTTATTTTTTTTTCATTTCAAAACCATTTTTTTTATTTGAGTCTAGTCGACACACAATGTTACCTTAGTTTCCGGTGCACCACACAGTGACTGGACAAGTTGATACATTATACTGTACTCCCCACAAGCATAGCTACCGTCTGCCAGCATACACTATCACAGGACCAGACTATATCCCCTAGGCTGTGCCCTCTGTCCCCGTGACTTATTCATGCCATGATGGGAAGCCTGGACCTCCCACACCCCCTCACCCATTGTTTGCCCCTCCCCCACCCCTTCCCTGTGGCAACCACCGGTTTGTTCTCTGTATTTCTAGGTCCAATTCTGCTTTTGGTCTGTTTATTCATTTGGGTTCTGTTTTTAGATTCCACTTATGAGTGAAACCATATGGTGGTAACTGTCGTGGAGTTTGAACTTGTTCCTCTGTGTTTCCAATGAGCTGGTAGTAAACCTACAGGCTTCCCCAATACAATTTCCATTTCTTTGGTAAGAACACTTGATAGTCCCTGCCATCTGCTTCCTGTTGCGTCACCTCAGGAGGCTCCTAAGGTCTGTCTGTCCCTCTGTTCGTGAGACGGAGAGCTGAGCAGCGGTTATCCACCTGACCTGCACTCCAGCTCTTCAGCGTGTGCCGATTGCCAGGCAGGGCCAGAGTTCACGGGGCAGGGGGCGGGGGAAGAGGGGAGGGGGGTGCCTTGTAGAATAAGAGGTCCCTTCAGGTTGCTTAGTCTCAATTCTTTTTAATTTCAGTCACAAACAGAATAGAATCATAGCTGGTTTATAAAAGCTTACATACCTCAAAGTAATCCAACATTTTGTCAGTTATTAGGACATCATTTCATATTTAACTGTACATATTTTTACAGCTCTCATACTACAGTTATTCTGTCTTCTCACACAGATTTAATATTGTTACATACTTTAACAAAAACAGTATGTGAAATGAATATGATTTCTACTTTACTGGAGGGTTATTTTGCAACCCGACTAACTAAAGGCAGGGGAGACGTACGGTATGTATTCGTAGGGAAGTGATTTGGGGGAAGCGTTATGGGCAAAGATTTATGGGATTGAGAACAAGCAGTTTCAAGCACGACCATGCAGAGAGAATGTTATCAAATGGTGTTTTTTTCTTATTAGCGACCAGCAAGTAGCAGGAGAGGCAGCAGAACTTGGCACGAGCGAACAGTGCCGAGGCCCAAGGCATCCACTTGGAGCCTTACATAAGCACCAGCCGCTGGATCATGTTTCCAGTCCAGATCTTTAAACTAACACCATGAAGATAAAAATATTATTTTATCTACAGCATGTCCATTTACATGTTTATTTTTCCTCGCAATAAAAATGTACTGAAGTTACGCTGTTTTCCACGATGCTTCTGTAATTCATTTTTCTCAGGCGAGACTATGACATTCCACCCTGTCAGGTTTTCTTTCTTATACATCTGCTCAGTGTTTACACTCGGTTAGAAAACCCAATTATTCTTGGTTTCACCAGGAGTTCTCTATTTTATTGATTATTTCTTTTAAACAAAAACTAACATTCAACTTCTTTAGGAGCCGTCACTGGAAAAGGAAGCACCAGTTTGGAGAGAAAAGTAAGAATATGGTTCTTTTAACTTTGAGCCCTGCTCAGGATAAAATGTTGACTCTGGCGCTTTCTTCCCATAATTGTGGTCTTACAGAGACACGTTTCCTCGTCAGATTAGAAACAATAAGTTGAGCTTGCCTCCTGACAGGGCCCTGGTGCAGCATTACAGAACATATATTCAAGCACTGAATTTATAAGCAAGCCAACATTTCCTTGCAGAAATGCATAGGAGACTACGCCTAACTGAATATCAAGTAAGACCACATAGGAGACGTGAGAATTCAGTGCCACTGGTTTTTAAACAGCCATTTCCCCAAAGAAAAGGCAGCTCTGGTTTGCAAAAGCCAAATAATCTTTTCACATTACTTTGCCTAAAGATTTAGGAGTCTTGCAAAACATGGAGGGAGGCCAGCTTATCAGCAAGACAGCCTCTGAAAGTGACGATTTCCTTCCTCCACCATCATCAGTTGACACTGGTTTGTGGCAGGCGGCTGGCTGGGTTTAAAAATCCAGGATCACTTTCTGTTAACAAAACGCACGTGGATGGGCCCCCCTGGCGTCAGAAGCCCATGGGTTTTGGCAGGAACTGCTTTAGTCCAAGAAGATGTCTTGATCTCAAAATGCTGAAGCAACTAAGAAGAGAAAGAGAGAAGGGGGATTCAAAATTGGGATAGTACAGGACTCGCAGTGCTCCAAATGAGGGCCCCTCACCTGCCCGTGATGGCCGCGGGCTGCAGGGAGCCCAGGAAGTAGGCAGGACGCCAATCCCCGTCAGGACGGTGCAAGGGAGATGCCATGCTTCTGAAAGCAGCACCAGGTCCTGCACAGGAGCCTGGTCTGTCCACTGAGCAACCGTGAAGCTCACATGACAAAGGTATGCAGACACGATGTTCAAATGACTTAGGCTTTCTCAGCCATCTCAAAGCTCCAACTCCTCTGCTTCCTCTTTAGGTGGAGGGAAAGAACAAATCAAAGGAGCAAGGAGGACAGAGAGATAAAGTGAAATCCCAGGTTTCCCTCCGGCTGGGGATCTGAGGTGATACAGACCCAGGGGAGCACACCGCCGGGGGGTGGGGGGCAGGTGAATCATTCCAACAGGCTTCAGTGATAAATGTCCTTAATTTCTCCTTAATTTAAATATTCTTGATCTGGGGGCGCCTGGGTGGCTCAGTCAGTTAAGCCTCTGACTTCAGCTCAGATCATGATCGCATGGTTCGTGAGTTCGAGCCCCATGTCGGGCTCTGTGCTGACAGCTCAGAGCCTGGAGCCTGCACAGTCTGTCTCTCTCTCTCTCTCAAGAGTAAATAAACGCTAAAAAAAATATTACATATTCTTGATCTATACCTTTGATCCCATTTCTCATTTCTACGGTCCAGAAGGAGAACCAGCCTTACCACTCAGGATAAAACTAGAGACAACCTCCAGAACGAGTTTTAAAAAGCACCAAAGTATGCGTCAACCTAAAGCAATAACCTCCCCGACCAAGCGGCCGTGGCCTGACGTTCCAGGCCACCAGTGGGCTCAGGAACACAGCAACTTGCTCTAAAGACCTGTGTCAGAACACACATGGGCGCCTGTGTGGCTCAGAAGGTTAAGCATCTGACTTCAGCTCAGGTCACAATCTCATGGTTCGTGAATTGAAGCCCTGCATTGGGCTCTATGCTGACAGTGTGGAGCCTGCTTGGGATTCTCTGTCTCTCCCTCTCTCTCTGCCCCTCCTGTGCTCACTCTCTCCCTCCCTTTCTTTCTCAAAATAAATAAATAAATAAATAAATTTTTTAAAAATCGACAACTGCATTTTTTGCTGTCTCCTCCACATTGCTAACACAGTTTACGTGTGCCTTCTCTCTTTTTTTTTTCCCTGTGACAATTACAAATAGCGATGTTCCCTTTCTGTATTCGCACAAGTAGAAATGAGAATTCTGATGGGGCACCTGGGGGGCTCAGTTGGTTAGGCGTCCAACTTCGGCTCAGGTCATGATCTCACAGTCCGTGAGTTTGAGCCCCGTGTCAGGCAGGCTCCGTGCTAACAGCTCAGAGCCTGGAGCCTGCTTCGGATTCTGTGCCTCCCTCTCTCTCTGCCACTACCCTGCTTGCACTATGTCTCTCTCTTGCAAAAAAAAAAAAAAAAATGAAGCAGATCCATTTGTATGTTAATAGCACCAAACAAAACCCCATCACTGCCACCAAACACCCTGTTTCTGACCCTCTGCCAACAGGAGCATCGGGCAAGGCTGGCCTCTCTTGCTCTCGCAGTGGCCTCTGGTCCTTCGGGCAGCCAGAGCAGGGGAAGCAGTGAGCTCCACGCCTGCCTGAATGACCCTTGGTAGGAAATGGCCTCAGCCTGTCCGGGACGTGGCCACACAATGTACAGCAGAGTTTTATGGAGCCTAAGACCTTCCTGAAAAGCCAAGGGCAGACACTCAGAGCAGAGCAGAGACAACAGCAGCTCCCGGCCCATCGGCACAGACCATGTATGGACACTGCTTAGTCCCCACACAACCAAGAAGTAGGCATTTGGCCCATTTTGTGAATAAGGAAATGAGCTCGGCGTGGCTGAGAAGGCTGCCCAGAGTGTCAGAAACAGAAAACAGCTGAACCGGGCACTACTCGCCCTGGAATCAACACCTCACTGAGCTGCCTCTCACCTCCGACACAACTGGATGGGCCAGCGGGTCCCACGGTCCCCAGGACGGCTGCTCTGGTGACACCCCTGAACCTTGCCAGCAGCCAACACATCCCGACAGAGGTGGGAATGGCCCTTTACACACACCGGCCACCAAGCTTCCCTGACCTGAGCCACCCAACTCCAGAGAGGTGCCTTCCCCCCACACTTCCCTGTACATCCTCTCCCACTGGGCAGTAGCCCCTCAACTTCTCCAGCTCTCAGAGAGCCCCAAGCACCCACCATCCAGAATCCTTCTCCACCCCTCCCAGGCTGACCAGGCTTCCATGGTGCCTTACGCCCTCTCTCTCACTGTCATCAAGGTCCCAACCCCTCAGCGCTCTGCTCTAAACTCTGTGAGGCTTCAGGAAAGCCCCTCTATGATATGGGGGGGCAGGGGATGCAGGAAGGAGTCAAGACGCCTGGGTCATGCCATGCACCTGTCATTCTCTGACTGTGGCAAGTGGCTCCAACTCTCTGAGCCTCAGTTTCGTCATCAGTAAAATGGGGAGCTTGGGTCATGAGGTAATCTCCGTGTTCTTCCAATGCAACGTCAATGACAATAGCTCCCAAAACTTGGGCCAAGGCCTTCCATGGCTAAGCTAGGCTCATCACAGTCTTCCTAAATTTGCAAGACAACCTAATTAAACCTAGGTTTAATTTTCTCTATCAAAGTCTTTTCTTTTATGAAATTTCCTTCAGACATTACTTAGTATAGTATAGGCCAAAAAGCATCTATTTTAGTATTAAGAGATTAAATATAAGGTATTCTCCAACAAGAACAAAGCCTTCCTGATGTTTGGCAGCCTAAACAAGTGTGAGAACCACTGCGCTGTGTGAGTGGCTGGTTCACACATCTCTTAGAGTGCAGCCCAGTGGTCACTGGAGTCCGAATCGCCCAGCAGGCCCATCCCAGACCCACCAAATTACTCTCTCTGCGGTGGGGTCCTGGAACCTACATTTTAAGGAGCCCCCTAGTGCCTTTTCTCTCCATAATGTTTGAGGACCACTGATTTGACACCTTCCCGTTCACATGTGCCCAGAGCTCCTAGTGTGACAAGAGTTGAACTCTCAGGCCCCTATACACCCTACAACACCCACATGTACACACCCCGGTCCTTCAGGCCTCCAAGGGCCTGAACTGCTGCTCTACAAGTCCAAGGAGGCAAGAGGCTCAGCAGGTGGTCAGGGGACTAAGGAAGGTGGCTACTGTGGGGGGTGGCATTTTAAAATATAAAAGGGACTTAACATGAAGCTCTTGCTTTTGATTTTTACAAATCACATCTCCTCTCCCACCCAAGCCTTGGTCCAACAGAGCCCCGTAAACCAGGCCAAGGCGGAAGGCCAACGTCTGGACCCACGTACCTACCTGGATCACGACGAGGTGGATCTCCAGTTCTGCAATTCTCCGCCCGATGCAGCTCCGAACCCCGAACCCGAAGGGGATGGACCCAAAGTTGTCCACTCTGTCCAGGCTTCCTTTCCGCAGCCAGCGCTCCGGCCGGAACTCCTTGGCCCGAGGGAAGTTCTCATCCTCGTAGGAAGTGGCATAGTGGCAGAGGGCCAGCTGGGTCTGAGGACACCATTTGCAACCGAAAAGTTATAAAGAACAGGATGGCGTGAAGGCAGAGCAGAGGCAAGAGCCCCGGGTGGACAGTCCCTCCAGAGGCACTTCTGGCCAGGAGGAGGGCCCCCAGGATGGCAATCCTCCCTCAGGAGCTGAGCAGGAGATTCGGGTCCTTCAAACCCCCCCCAACCCTCCAACCCCCACAACTGCTGTGTCCACAGGCCTCTCAGGGAGGGAGGGAGAAGCCTGCGAGCTACAAAAATCTCTGGCTTTGCTTCTGCTCCTCGCTTCCGAAGCCCCGTCTTCATCGTGCAATACGTGCAGAAGGAAAGGAACCTACTGATATTTGCTCGGGCGCAAGGGCTTCGTCAACATACCAGCACATTTCCCATTCAGCCACACGGCAGAGCCCAAGTGCCCACACCCTGGCAGCCAAACTTACGCCTTTGGGAATCAGGTACCCGCCAACAACCAGGTCTTCCTGGGTGACTCGGCCGTTCCCTGGAAGCACTGGAAACAGCCTGGAAAAGAACCAGTGGAAGCAGGAATGGAACAGCCACTTTTAAAATATTGTGCTAAATTTTCGAAAAGTCTGGCTATTTTGCCATTTTCGTTTTCTACAACGTAACACATGGTCCGGTTTCAACTAAGAAATCTCACAAGGACCTTTGTGGCTCCTTAGCTGTGGCCAGCGAGTATTCTGAGGGATGCGAAGGAAAGTCCCACAGTCAAAAATGTGCACAAAACACAAAGCAGAGCCTTGAACGTACTATTGTGTTCCCAGGAGGGAGAGTGTGGAAGAAATTCTGAAACTTACATGCACCCGGGACCCCTTTATCAAGGAATAGTCCACAGGACTTGGGGGTCCAGGAAACACATTTTGAGAAATGCACGTCCGTGTTTGGATTGTCTTAGGCAATCCGGAGAAAACTCTGAGTAAAACTTTAATTGACAAATACCAGTAAACACACAGCTAGTTATTTTTCTCCCCCCCAAGGTTAAACAACATGCTGTAGACTGAGAATCCAATTATTATAATGGGTACTATGTAAATAACTTCTGCTCTTTGTCAAGGCATTTCCTCCACAGAGGAACACTGTGTTCAGGATCCTTGAACCTCAAAGGAGGGAAGAAGGTTCACTGGCCACCTAATCCCACCACCTCCCACCCAAGTCCACCCATGGCCACCCAGAGCCCTCACATCCCGGCTTTTCCGAGTGTCGGTGAAGCCCTGTCAGGGACTGAATGAGCCTCGCTGTTTGGTGTCTCCAGTCCAACTAGCATATCCACACAAGAACCACAGTCTTTTGTAAGCAGGCCTGATAATTAGCCAAACAGCCCCAAAATATTTTCCTAATAAATCAGTCTTGTTCTGGTTTACCTTCAGAGGAACAGACACCTAGGAGTACTGATCCAGGAGCACACTGGGGAGTGTGGTGAACCAAATCACTAAAGCAGAGGGCTCCAAAGGGCTTTATGAAGAAAAATTAATATTTCAAACTGTAAAACAGAATAGCCTTTCTACTATTCTGACAAGGTCAGAGAGGGAACAAAGATAGCCATAAATAGCTCCTTCCTCAACATTTCGGCCACTGAAGGATGTTGGCACATTTGTTTTGGACCTGGTTTTTAGTCAAAAGCATGAGTCGTCACGATAAAAAATCAGAGACTTAAAAGGCACAGTTTTGGCAAGGCTTTTACCTCAAGGTTTCCTTCAGCAGAGCTCTGACCAATGGGACTTTGGGGACATCGGCTGCCGTTGGGACATGTCTTTCCCCCAAATTCTTAACTATCTCCCGATACACGGTCTGCTGCACTTCTGGGTGCCTCGCAAGGAGATACACTGCCCAGGATAATGTGAACGATGTCTAATAAAGAAACCGGCAGACATAGGCACAGGAGTGAGCAACACCAAAGATTTAAGCAGCAGGCAACATCAGGCATGAAGTCATGTGAACATAAGCATATGTGAAAAGTCACGTTCGTAAAACTCCATCGGAGTATGTGAGGTCTTACCAAAACAAAGGTGAGTTTCCTAATTCACTCCAGAAAAAAAAAAAAAAATACCTTGGAAAGTCACATCAATTGTGTGATTCAATTGCTCTTTCGATAAAAAGCCAGAGGAAAAATTATGTTAGAACTTCTTTGGATCACTTAAAAGCAATCTGCCTCCTCTTCAGTGGAGTCTGAGAGGACTTGGGGATGCTGGTCAAGTCTGGAAGTTGTGCCTGGAACTTCCTGTGACCTTCTTTGCAAGGGTCATCTGGCTTTTGCTAGAAAGGGCCTGAGACTGCCCATCAGCCTGGGGAACTGTTCAACCTTCTGGCATTCCATAGCCCACAATAGCTGGGCGAGGCCCGCTCTGGCTGCCTCATCTGTGGCAGGATTACTCATTAGCTCTAGTTTCCATGCACTTATCAAGTAAAGCAACCTATAAGGATTTAATAACTCATTTATGCAAAACAGTGTCTTTTTTTTTTTTTTAAGTAGGCGTTCACACCCAGCACGGAGCCCAACTCAGCTTGAACTCTCGACCTTGAGATCAAGACCTGAGCTGAAATCAAGAGTCAGACACTTAACCAACTGAGCCACCCAGGCACCCCAAGCAGTGTCATTTTTTATACCACTCAGACTGAAGAATTACATTTCTGGTTATTGAGAATAATTCTATTTTATCCTCCAAGACTTTCACCACATTTTCACTATTATCTATGTGACTGTGTTTCACTCTCTTATAAGCAAGGAAATTCCACAGTATAAATGCCCTTTCTTTTGCCTAAAAAAAATTTAAAGTAAGTCGGCCATACTGATATCATTTCCCTGTAATAAATATTATATGTGTTTAGAGGGCAAGCTCTTCTGTAATATATATAATGTACAAATTCTTCTTTATAAATGGTAAGGGAATCACTTAGAAATGTCTATTAAAATTACATTTATGTGGAAAAACCAAATGCGGTATATCCAGACAATGGAATATGACAGGCATACCTTGGAGACATTGAGTGTTGGGCTCTAGACCACCATAATAAAATAAATATCACAACAAAGCAAGTCAAATGAATTTTTTGGTTTCATGGTGCATATAAAAGTTATATTTACACTATACTGTAATCAATTAATCATGAAATAGCATTATGTCTTTAAAAAAACCCAATGTACATACCTTAAAAAATACTTTATTGCTAATGGGTAAGGGGCAGTAAGGGATATACTCCTGAAATCATTGTTGCACTATAAGCTAACTAACTTGGATATAAACTTAAAAAAATAAGTTAAAAAAATAATAATTAAAAAAAAGAAAATTAAAAAAAGAAAAAAAATACTTTATTGCTAAAAAATGCTAACCATCACCTGAGCTTTCAGCAAGTCATAATCACTGATCACAGACCAGTGATTCTTTATTATATATATTTATATATTGTATATTACAACAAATATAATATGTATTATGTTACAACAAATATAGCAATAATGAAAAAGTTAGAAATGTTGCAAGATTTGTCAAAATATGACACAGAGACACAAAGTGAGCAGGTGCTGTTGGAAAAATGGCCCCACCAGACTTGCTCAACGCAGGGTGGCCACAAATTCTATTAGTAAACACACAAACAAACAAACAAACAAAAACATTATCTGCGAAGCACAATAAAGCAAGGGATGTCTGTCCTTGGTAATAAAAAAGAATAAACTGCTTTGAAGTCATTTTGCTGAGTGAAGGAAGCTGGGTGCAAAATACACACTGTATGTATGATTCTATTTCTATAAATTTCTAGAAAAGTGCGAACTGATGCTCAGTGTCAGAGAGCAGATTGGCGGTTGCCTGGGGCAGGGGTGTGGGAAGAGATGGACTGAAATAAGGGTGAGGAAACTGCAGGGGTGGTAGGAATGTTCAGGATCTTGATTGTGGTGGTGGTTTCATGAATGACTGCATTGTGCTTTATCCTGTATCTGCCAGCAATTTGTATCAAATTGTACAGTTTCGGTGGATGCAGTTTCTGGTGCATATATTACACTGTAATAAAGGGTTTGTTTGTTTGTTTGTTTGTTTTTAAATGTTTATTTATTTTTGAGAGAGAGAGCACAAGTTGGAGAGGGGCAGGGAGAGAGGGAAAAACAGAATTTGAAGTAGGCTCCAGGCTCCAAGCTGTCAGCACAGAGCCTGAATGGGGCTCGAATTCACAAACCGTGAGATCATGACCTGAGTCGAAGTCGGATGTTCAACCGACTGAGCCACCCAGGTGCCCCTAAAGGTTTTGTAAAGTAATAAGTTAGGAAACGAATATGAAGTTGTGAGACCGTCCCTTCCTTTCTGTGCTCCACCTCATGTGATGCTCTTAGCTACCACCAGGCGGCAGGAGGCACAATGCACCCAAATCTGCTTAGAGGCAAGGCCATCCACTCATCGTTTCCGCATTCAAGGAAACCCACACCACCCATCACATTCCCACAGCTGATTAGAGTTTTCATTGATCGCCTTGATTTCATTGGTTAGTTTGTATTTGATTGAAATTGTTTTTGTTTTATGTTGTGGAAGATCCATAAGAATAAGGAGTGTATGCTAATGTTTTTGCTTTTACATGTTTATGTCCCATTATAATAAAAATAAGTCAACTTGGAGGGGAGGGGTGCTCCCTTTAAACAGGAGGTCTGTGCCTTATTCCTGTTTCACTACTTCCTTTTAGCAAATTTAAAAATGTCTCTGTAACTATACCCACATGTGTATCATTTTCCACACATGAATAATGGTATCCTATTATACATTATTATAATGATTTTGGAGAAAACATGGTTCCCACTCCCAGCCAGTAACCCATGTTAACAATCCAGTGTGCACCCTCCGTACCTCCTCCACATGCACACAGACGGGCCAGTGCCAAGCCACCGTTTGCTTTACCAACATGAGCACAGCACACACACTTTTCTGCACCTTCATTTGTCACTTAACAGGAGGGTACAGAATTCCCACCCAGTCACTTGGCAGTACTGTTTCACGCTGACGGCCACCGTTCCTTGGTCACAGTACATTATGCATCTGCCACAATAAATCTATTCATTAGGATTTTAAGACTGATACGCACACATGTTCATAACTCAAACTGTTCATTACACTTCTCTTTCTTTTTTTAAATTTTAGAGAGAGAAAGCGCACGTGTGCAAATAGGGGAGAGGGGCAGGCGGTGGGGGAGGGAGAGAGAGAGAGAGAGAGAGAGAGAGAGAGAGAGAATCTCAAGCAGGCTCCACACTCAGCACGGAGCTGGACATGGGGATCGATCCCTAAGCCTGGGGTCGTGACCTGAGCCTAAATCAAGAGTCAGATGCTCAATCGACTGAGCCACCCAGGCGCTCCTACACTTTTCCTTCTTTCTGCCCTCTTTAGTAAGTTTTGGTTTAAAAGTTACATGGCTTTATGAGATGAACCGTGGAGCTCTCCATGACCTTTAATACTTTAAATGATAAACAATAAGGTTTTTAACGTCTGTGCCTTCTTCATTTCTGATATCATGAAGGAATGGTTCAATGTTTGCAAATCAGGAATGATTTTTCAGGCATTAAAACATAATTGTTACTTTGCGTGTGTGATAAGTGGATGGGGATTACCTTTTTTGCAGAATTACGGTTTTACGTTTGAAATACATATATATTATTTAAACGTTAGCATTTTCTCCTGGAGCCTTTCGGCAGTGAGGCAGGCGTCCAGCTGGTACAAACGCGTATGAGATTCCTGGGCAAGGCCACCGGCTTTCACCACGCTCTGCCAATGGAGAAGACAGAAAAGCCAAGCCGCTCACCGTGTCGACGCCCGCCAGCAGCATCTCGGTCATGTTGGCGTAGATCTCCTCCAGCGTCAGCTCCCGACTGAGGAAGAGGCAAGAGAGCAGCCCGCCCCTCACTGTCTCCCCTCGGTCCATGTGGCACTGTATGTCCCTCAGCTTATTGTCCACGTGGATCTGGCCTGTTTGAAAAGAGTATTCCTCTTGAAAGACATTCTGGTTGAGAACAATCTCTTCATCCTCCCGATAACTTAATCTGTGGCAGGTTCCAAAGCTAATTTACCATCAATCTGGGAACCTCATCAGTGGGCCTGTCTGTATAAATGAATGAAAAGTTAAAGACAAGCTAAGCATCTTTTTTTTTCCTCTGAAAATAATCTAGAAGATATTTGCAAATGTTCGCTTTATTCATCAAATAGCCAAAAAAGGATTGGAGTAACAAGAATACAGATCCTTCCCCCCCACACTTTTTTTTATCCCACCATGTTTCCAGAAGGGGCAATGGATTGACTATAAAAGCCATGTTACCATAAAAAAGATAGTGGCATAGTAAGTCCATCAGGACACATATATTCAAATGAACGTTGGCCTCTTCAAAAGGCACCGTAGGATACTTCTTTCAAAGTTAGTATTGTTCTAGAAACACTGTTCTAATAAACATTTTGGAAATTTTTTGTTTTGGGAAATTCTTTTTTTTTTTTTTTTTATGTATTTAAATTCAAGTTAGTCAACATACAGTATAGGAAACTTTTTTAGTGAAATTTTTGGCCATGTAGGAAAACGGATCTTGCTTTGTTGAGTTGGAACAAAGTATTATTTCTTAGTTTGTTTCACCCAGTAAGAAAACAGGAATTTGTCTCTTCCAAACAGCTGCAAAGAAGAATGTTCAAATGAGTGTGCCCAGGCCCACTCATTTTCAGCAATGACAGAATTACTGGACTAAAGACATCGTCTCCCTTAGGCAACATTTACTTGCCTATATCACTGCTAGCAAGTTTGCCAAAATGACAAGAATCTAAAAATGAGAAATTGGTCAGGTTGCTTGTAGTAGCCACCCACACGCTTTTTTTCATCCAAGAAATCTGTCCAAATAAGCGGTCCAAATAACATGTGTCAGCTCATCCCCCGCGGAGCTCCCCTCTGTCTGCACAAGCGTTAGATACACCACGAGTAAAGGCAGTCAGGTCGGCTGGCTGGACAACAGGTGCCCCTGAATTCTTCACTTACTGAATTTGAAGAGTCCGTCCCAGGACCTGCAGAATTCCCGCCAGGGTTTCGGGACGAAGGGGCGGAGCCACCGGGGGATGGCGCCCGCGTACATGGAGGTCTTGAACATGCTGAACATGAGCCCCAGCGCCTCGATGTAGTCCACGGTCAGCTGCGGGACGCTGCTTTCCAGGCAGCCCAGGCGGCTCTCATACAGGATGGTGGCCACTCCTGCCCGGGAAAGAGAGTTTAAACCTGCTTCTAGGTTACTTGCAGTATCAACAGGCCATATCTAGCCACAAAAGTCACTTTCAAAAGCGATGGAGCTGCCCTTTGGAAGGGAGGCTCTGTTCCACCACCGGTCGTCTTCTCCACCACCTCCCGGGTTACAGGGCGCTGCACACTCGGTGCTGACAGCCGGCATGTCCTTCCTTCCACCTGGCGGGGCTTCACCTCATCACACCCCCCTCCCCACGGTTTGTTCTACACCCAGGACCCAAAGCACCCAACCTATCGGCCCCTTGCCCAACCTTGGGGAATTGAAAGGTGGCTCCTCTGGGCCACAGAGGGGGGAGACCCTGGCCAAGAGAGCCATAGGAAGAGAGGGAACAGCCTCAATGCATCAGGATTTTCCAGTGTTTACAACTCCACCCTGTTGATTGTGTTACTAGATTTGGCAAGCATTACTAGAACTTTAAAAAGTTCACTTAAAAATTAAATTTGAAGTAAGGTAAGCATGCGTTAAAAAAAAAAAAAGAGGGGGGGGCAGGGCACCTGGGTGGCTCAGTCAGTTAAGTATCGACTTTGATTTCACCTCAGGTCATGATCTCAGTTTGTGAGACCAAGCCCCACTTCAGGCTCTGCATTGACAGCACGGAGCCTGCTTAGGACTCTCTTTCTGCCTCTCCGTCTCTCCCCCACCCTCTCTAGTGCACACATGTGCACTCTCTCTCTCTCAAATAAATTTTTTAAAAAATCTTTTTAAAAAGGAGAGGGGCGCTGGGTGGCTCAGTTGGTTAAGCATCTAACTTCGGCTCAGGTCATGATCTCACAGTTCATGCATTCGAGCCCCGCGTCAGGCTCTGTGCTGACAGCTCAGAGCCTAGAGCCTGCTTCCTATTCTGTGTCTCCCTCTCTCTGCCCCTCCCCTGCTTGTGCACTGTCTTGCTCTCTCTCTCTCTCTCTCAAAACTAAATGAATAAACAATTTTAAGTAAGTGAGTAAATAAATAAATAAATAAATAAATAAATAAAGGAGAAAACTGACAGAAGTTCCTTAGGAAAAAGCAAAGTACAGAATAAAGTGGTATGCTACTGTTTTGTTTCATTTTAGGTAAAAAGACTATTCACATGTATCCCCTTGTATGTGCATAAAATATCCCTTGAAGACACTGGTGACCTCACCAGGTCAGGAGAGAGGGAGAATGAGGGGACTTTTCAGTGAATACCTTTGAGATTTGATTTTTGATTTTAGGACATGGCAATGTCCTACCCATCCCACACAAATTTTAAAAGCTACAATGACTGTAGTAGAGGCCCTCTGAACTTCTAATGGTTTTTACAAATTGTGCTAAAGCAAGATGTACGGTAATTTAGGAGCATGATTCTTGAGTTAAAAAGACCCGATTTGAGACTAAGTTTCTGCCAGTAAAAATGGAGATGGTTTGTCAGTTTGCCCACGTGCAAACCAGTGGCGGTACACCGGGCTCAGTTAGCAGGTGAGGGTCACATGTGTGGGTACAGGGCTCAGCACAATGCCTGTGGGGACACAGGACATGCCCAGTGAATGAGAACTCCTATGTTTGGCACATGTCCGTTCTTCCATCTCCCTCCTGACTTCACCTCACCTTCCATTGAATATTTGAAGAAAAGGTCATTGATACTGGTCACAGTCTCTCCATCTTCGGCCTGGCTCCTGAGGATGTAGATTCTTTTAATTAAATCTGCAATAACTTGGTTGATTTCTCCTGAAAAAATGGCCACGTCTCTCGGTTTCAGAATTCTTTGTCTCAATACACGTCTCATCTTGAGCCATTGTTCACCCTCCCTAGAAGAGTAAAGTGAGTTTCAAATAATCTTACTTCCATTGACATTCTGGAAAAGAACTCAGAGAACCTCTGAGAGCTCCCCCAGCCATAAAAAAGCCAGCCAGATCTGCCGATCCCAATGGAATTAAGACACTGTGCAGGGGGAGGGGAGTAACTTCAGTCTCGCAGTTGGTCAGAGCTTTAACGGGAAGCAAACTTTAAGGGGAAAGATTGCCACTGGGAATCATCTTTATAAAAGGAATATGATTTCCTTTGAAAAACCTTGCAATAATATTATAATAAAGAGACATGAAGCTGTTGTGATTAGCAAAAGAGAGAAAAGTTTATGTGTATGAACTGCTGAGCCCTGAACTGAGCTCGGGGGCCCACAGCGATGCAAGCCGCAGGTGATAGGGCAGAGAGCAGAGACCTTTTTTAGCATTTGGTCACTCCCCATCTGGGGCCAGACTCACAGGGAGGAGGTGTTTGATTATTTCCCTCAGAGCAGAGGTTGAGGGATCCTGGTGACATCCAGTCACAGCTTTTATTTACCTCATTTGAGAAACCGATGGTTGTATTTCTCCCTAGTTCATATATAAGGGCATATATACCAAAGAACCACAGATAGAATTTCCAAACCAAAGGGATTTGGACCAGGGGATCCACAGAGGCTTGTGTTCTCCTCCCTGCCTGAGACTGTGCTGATTAGCTCTTTCTTAGAGGGCACAGAGGTCTCCGTGAGGTTTGTTTACAAGTAATAATCAAAGCCTGTTGTGAGTTGGGAACATCATCGCATGGTGATCCACGGAGGAAGGCTCTCGGCCCTTCCCCAGGGTCTCCTAGAGTAGCTGCCTGCCTCCTCTCCTGCCCACAGAGAGGCTCTGTGAGCACCCGCCCCGCCCTGGTTGTCACTGAATGGACACCTACAGCCTCAGAGCACTGCTTGAGAAACAGCTCTCCCCCTTTACCAGGCTAGTGTGACCCAGCCTTGTCCCTGCCATCTAACCTCTTCCCAGAGGAGAAGGGACAGGGCCCTCCACACCAGTATTTAGGAAATCACACAAGGAGGCTGTTTTGACACTATTCCACTGGGAGTTCTACAATTTATTAAGGCTGGTTTTCAGAGCCCAGCATCCAGGCAGGGGTCTCCCTGGGCTCCCCACTCCCACCCATGGCCTGACCAGGCCACATACTCACGCCGAGATGAGCCCGGTGGATCTCCCTCGTAAGTGTCGGTACTCCTGCCAGGACCCCATGTTGGCTCTCTGGGGCGCAGCCCCCTCTGCCCGGAGCACCTGAGCCACCATGTCTCGGTCTGCAATAGATACTACAAACTGAGGACCAAAGTGAGACTTGAAGATTTTTCCATATTCCCGTGTGTGCTTCTGCTGCAATACCATGGAGAAACCAAAAAAGGAAAAAATGCACAGATATGATATACCTTTGACATGAACATTTCTGTGTTTTAGGGGAGCAAAAAACTGGGGCAGAGGAAAGCTCTACATTACACAGAGCTGAATCAGAGTTGTGACTTTAAATATTCCTGAGATAATCGTACTTTCACATCATTAATCGTATTCACTAAGTTTTCTTATTCTTTAGAGCTATGTTTTTAACAATACTTAGCTGTGTGGAACAACAAGAGAGAAATGTCATTATGGGTGGAGATGAGTTGCAGAGCCTTCAATGGCCTGAGCCAAAAAGACTGTGCCAACCCCCTGTTCCAGGCCCTCAGCTGCTCTGCCTCCCTACTCTGCAGAGGGAGAACCCTCTGCAGACAACCTGTAATGAACCTGTAAAAATAGCCCCCAGTGCGAAAATGAAAGAAAAGTCATCCAGATTAGAAAGAGAGAAGTAAAGCTATCTCTAATCACAGATGACATGATCTCACATACAGAAAATTCTAAAGAATTCACTAAAAAACTGTCAGAATTAATAAACAAGTTCAGCAAGCTTGCATGACATAAGATCAAAATACAAAAGTCAGTTGTATTTCCATACACTAGCAATGAACAATCCAAAAGTAAGATTATGAAAACAATTCCATTAATAATAGCATCAAAAAGAATAAAATGCTTAGAAATAAATTTGAGAAAAGAGTGCAAAACTAACACTCTGAAAACTATAAAAGATCATTGAAAGAAATTAAAGAAGAGCTAAAAAATGGAAAGATATCCCATGTTCATGGATTGGAAGATTTAATATTATTAAGATGGCAATACTCCCCAAACTGACCCATAGATTCAACATAATCTCTATCAGAATTTCAGTTGGCTTCTTTGTAGAAATTGACAAGCTTAAAATTCATACGGACATGCAAGGGACCCAGAATAGCAAAAATGACCTTGAAAAAAAAAAGAGTGAAGTTTAAGGGTTTCCTGATCCCTATTACAAAACTTTCTACAAAAACAACAATAATCAAAACAGTGTAGTACTGACATAAGAATAAACATCTAAACCACTGGAGTAGAATTGAGAGTTCAGAAATAAACCATACAGGCTCACTTGGGTAACTCAGTTGGTTAAGCATCCGACTCTTGATTTCAGCTCAGGGTCATGATCTCATGGTTCATGGGATTGAGCCCCACATTGGGCTTTGCACTGACAGCACAGAGCCTGTGTGGGATTCTCTCTCTCCTTCTCTCTCTGCCCCTCCTCTGCTCTCTTTCTCTCTCTCTTTCTCTCTCAAAATAAACAAATGAACTTGAAAAAAGAAAGAAAGAAATCCATACATTTGTGGTCAAATGATTTTCAACAAGGATGCCAGTGCCAAGACAATTAAACAGGTAAATAGGAAAAGAATAGTTTCTTCAACAAATGGTACTGGGACAACTGGATATCTATAGGCAAAGAATGAATTTATATCCTTCTCTCATGCCAAACATAAAAATTACCTCAAAATTGTTCAAGCCCTAAATGTAAGAACCAAAACCATAAAATTCTTAGAGGAAATGATAGGGGTAAATCTTCAGGATCTTGAATTTGGCAATGGTGTCTTAAGATACAACACCAAAACCCAAACAACAAAAGAAAAAACAGATGATTGGATTTCATCAAAATTTAAAAACTTTTGTGTTTCAAAGAAAGTAAAGACAACCCCCAGAATTGAAAAAATATTTGCAAAGCACATATATGATAAGGGATTTGTATGTAAAATATATAAAAAACAACTCAATAAAACAATGAACTTATTAAAAAACTGGGCAATTATTTGAATGGACATTTCTCCAAAGAAGAAATACAAATGGAGAATGAGCAGATGTAAAGAAGCTCAACATCATTAGTCATCAGGGGAATGCAAATCAAAATCACAATAAGACACCACTTCCCACCCACTAGGATGGTTATACTCAAACAGACAGGTAACAACAAGCCCTGGCAAGGATGTGGAGAAATCACAATGCTCTTACACTGCTGGTAGGAATGTACATAGTACAGCCACTTTCAGAAACATTCCGGCAGTTCCTCAAATGATTAAATAGACAGTTACTACTTGGCCCAGCAATTCCACTCCTAGACATAAATCCAAAGAAATGAAAGCATATGTCAAAAATAAACTTATACCAAATAGTCACAGCAGCATTATTCATAATTAGCAAAAAGGTGGAAACAATCCAAATGTTTCTCAACTGATGGATAAGCAAAATGTAGTATATGCTTACACTGGGATATTATTTGTCCATAAAAAGAAATGAGGTACTGGTACACGCCACAACATAGATGAACCTTGAAAACATGATGCTCAGTGAAAGAACCCAGATGCAAAAGACCACATATTATGATTCCAGTTATATGAAATGTCCAGAATAGGCCAGTCTATAGAGACATAAAGTAAATTAGTGGTTGCTGAAGGCTGGGGGAATGGAGAGTTGGAGAGTGATAGCTAAAAGAAACAATATGGGGTTTCTTTGTAAGGTTATGAACCTGTTCTAGGATTGACTGGGGTGACTATTGCATGGTATGTAAATTATACATCTCAATAGTGCTGTTACCAAAAAACAATGAGAAATTACAATAAACGTAAATGGGTTAAACAAATAAATAAGAGAGAAATAGAGAGAAAGTACCCTCTACCCTGGGTCAGTGTGGCATAGCCAAGGCTGAGCATGCGGAAAATGACTAAGTCTCTCTTTGGCATCTGCCAACATTTCTTATCACCCCAACTCTTTGCCTCAGAAATGGCAGGGCAGAGGGTCTGTTGTCTTTCCATTCTTCCTTCTACTCCTTAGGTAGAAGATGTTCACTTCCTTATCAACCTGGATGACATTCTCCCCCCCATAGATAAAGACACTAAAAATCAACTGGAATGTTCCTCTGGGTCTCTGAAAAGGAGCCACTGATGAGATGAGTGTTAATAGCAACTACTGGGAAATGGGTCACTTCTCAGGCGAATCCAGCTACTGAATGGGCACCATCAGCACAAGGGAGCAACAGACCAGGCGGGAGAAAGAACAAGATGCATGACCTGGATAATGTATGGCACTTTTTGCTAGTGGACTGCAGAACAGTATAGTCAGTCCTAGCACTTAGAATTTGCCTAGACATTAAGAGCACAGACTCTGGAATTTGAATCTTAGCTCACAGTTTACAAGCTAAGCACCCTTGGGAAGTTAAGGTCCACTGTACTTCAGTTTCCTCACCTGCAAAACAGGCAAATAATAGAACTTGCCTCACACAGAGGACTTGGAACTGTGCCTGGCACATGAAAAGAGCTCTAGAAATGTTCATTATTAGTATTTACTTGTTATTATTACAGTTTACAAATTGCACCTGACCTCACAATAGGTTGTGAGATGGATGAGGATGGTCAGACTTCTGTGCAGATGAAGCAACTGGAGTTCAGGGAGAATAAGTTATTAGCCAAGACTCCACAGGTGCTTGTGGAGGGCTAGCATGAGAACACAGGGCCCTCCTGTTCTGTCCCATCTGAAATGGCTGCTGGTGACATGGGTCAGGGTGTATGCTCTACCACTAACTAGCTATGTGACCTCAGGCAAGTGACTCCGCCAACACTTTGGGCCTTTTCCACCTGTACATGAAAGACTTGATTGGGGCTCCTGGGTGGCTCAGTTGGTTAAGTGGCCGACTTCGGCTCAGGTCATGATCTCATGGTTTGTGAGTTCAAGCCCCGCGTCGGGCTCTGTGCTGACAGCTCGGAGCCTGGAGCCTGTTTCGGATTCTGTGTCTCCTTCTCTCTGACCCTCCCCCATTCATGCTCTGTCTCTCTCTGTCTCAAAAATAAACAAACCTTAAAAAAAAATGTATAAGCCTTGATAGAACTCTCTGTGATCACGAGTCGAGTACAGTAAGCTGGAGGTATGGTAACAGAATAACCCTCTTCCTCCTACAAGTGCCTCAGGAGCCTGGAGAGCAGGGCAGAGGGCTTTCCTAGAACCTTATTCAGTCTGGAACAACCTGAGCACACCTCAAGTGGGGAAACCCAAGGCCACAAAGCACTCCTGTGGGGTCCTCAGAGGAGTCACAAGGGGATTCGTGCTCTTGCAAATGAGCACTATTTGGAAATAAAGGAAAAGGGGAGCCCAGAAGGACAACCAAGCTGGAAACCCTTGGGGCCCATCTGCCATGTTGCAAGAAAGCACAGATGAGTCAGTTCTACGACTGTCCTCTGACAGGTGTGCACCACCACTCATGACGGACCATGGTGAAAGGCATCATCTGAGCCTCAGGCAGAAGGGCAGGGTTTAGGGTGATGGCCAGAAGCATGGCAGATGCAGGGAAAATACCCATCTGAACTGAGACACTTTCTGGTTGTGGAGAGGTGGCCTTCTAGGTGGCTCCTCCCAGAGATGTAGGTTTTAACAGTGGTCTGCTTCTCAAAGAACCCTGTGGGGGGAAGGGGGAGTGGGGGGGAACCAACAGGGGAGGGGGGTGCTTAGACTGTGAGGATAAAATCAGATAGAAGCAGAGGTAGATAGAAGTAGATAAACAAAAACAAAAAAAATCAAGCCGTATTGACTTGTCCACAGTAAATAACAAAACATTGCAAATCCCATTTTAAAAGTATCATCCTGATATCTTATGTACAGATTCCACATGGAAAAGAAAATCATTGGGGCGCCTGGGTGGCGCAGTCAGTTAAGCGTCTGACTTCAGCCAGGTCACCATCTCGCGGTCCGTGAGTTCGAGCCCCGCGTCAGGCTCTGGGCTGATGGCTCAGAGCCTGGAGCCTGTTTCCGATTCTGTGTCTCCCTCTCTCTCTGCCCCTCCCCCATTCATGCTCTGTCTCTCTCTGTCCCAAAAATAAATAAATGTTGAAAAAAAAAATTAAAAAAAAAAATCATTTTTCACCTCTAAGAAGCATGTCCAGGAAAAAACTGTGTAGGGGATGGAGAGAAGGGGCAGGAATTTCAACCAAATTAAACTTGTTCCTGGGGCACCTGGGTGGCTTAGTTGGTTAAGCCTCTGACTCTTGATTTCAGCTCAGGTCATGATATCATGGTTTGTGCGATCAAGCCCTGAATCTAGCTCTGTGCTGACAGCATGGAGCCTGCTTGGAATTCTCTCTCCCTCTCTCTCTCTCTGCCCCTCCCCTGCTCTCTCTCTCTCTTTCTCTGTCTCTCAAAAATAAATAAACATTAAAAAAAATTTTTTTAACTTGCTCCGGAGTTCTACTGTTTTTTCTCCTAATGAAGTTTCTGCTTCTCCAACCCAATCAGGGCCTCTGCACCATCAGGTATGTTTATTGGTTGAGGGAATGACCTTGACCACACCCGGGGTGGGTGGTTACAAAAGGAGGAGAATAAGCTTTGAACAAAAGCAAATGGGGGGGGGGGATGGGAATGGGGAAGGGGTCTTGGGAGAAGTCAGAAGGCCCAGAGCCCAGAAGTAAGTGTGCCCTGGGGTGCGAGCCCTGAAAAAATGAAGTCAAGTGGAAGAAGCAGCTGCCACAGTCAGTGAGGGGAAAGGGGATCCGACGACCCTTGATGGGGAGGATCACCTTGCAATGGAAGACAGATTGCAAATTGCGGTGGGGAGAGGAAAGGCAAAACTCGGGTCAAGATGGGAAACTGCACTCTGCGCCGGTCCCAACACCCCCCCCCCCCCCCCCCCGTAGTTGGAACGACTAGGTCCCTGCCCCAGTCCTGGCAGCCTGCCCAGGTTCATTGACATTCGTGTGGTGACCCCATCATTTAAGAGGCTAAGCTACCTGTGGCCTCTGAACCTCAGGTTTTGGAGGGTGGGAGGTGCTTGTTTTCCATTTATAAAACACAACCCAAAAGGCCTAGAAACGGACGCCACATGACCTCGGTCTGTTAGACACGGTGCCCTGGAGAGCTCCGAGCCGCTCTCTGCGCTCCCGCTCCCGGAGCTGGACCGCGACCCCCTCTGCTGGGCGCACCAAGTCCCGCTCCCGCTCGCGCCTCCGCCCGCCGGTGCCTCCTACCTGGGGACCGCTCCCCGGCACCCCTCCCCGGGCTCCCTCCCCAAAGCCCTCTCCCCCGCGCGCCCGGTCCGGGGACCTCGCCCTCGCCCTCCTTGAGGCCTCTTTCTTGGCGCCACTTGCTCGGCGTCCCTCCCCAGCATCCGCTGCCCGGTACACCCTCCTTGGGGTCCCTCCTGGGCGCCACTCCTTGGCATCCCTTTCCCCGCTGGGCCTTGTGCCTCCTCCCCAGAGCGCCCTCCCCGGCGTCCCTGTCTGAGCCCCCCTCCTGGGTGCCTCCTGCCCTGAGTCCCCTGCCCGGTGCCCCTGCCTGGTGACCCTTCCCTGAGCTCCCCTCCTGGGTGCCTCCTGCCCTGTGCCCCACCCGGTGAGACCCCTCTGGGGCGCCTCCTTCCTGGCGCCCCTGCCCGGCGTCCCCTCCCTGAGCCCCTCTCTTGGGCTCCTCCTCCCTGGCTCCCTTGCCCGGCGCCCCCTCCCTGAGCTCCCCTCCTGCCTGGCGCCCCTGCCCGGTGATCCCTCTCTGGAGTCCCTCCCGTGCGCCCCTCCTCGGCGTCCCTTTCCGGGCCTGGCCCGGCGCCCCCTCCCCGAAGTCCCTCCTGGGCGCCTCCTCCCGGGCGTCCTCCTGGGCGCCCCCCCCCCCCCCCCCCCCCCCGCGCCGCTACCTGTATCTCGTGGATGCGGCCGAAGCCGTCCTTCCAGAAGAACTCCACCAGGTTGGCGAGGGGGTGGGGGCCCGGCATAACGGCGAGGCTCCTGGGCCCCTCGGTCCGGCCCCCAGCCCGCGGCGCCCCCCGCCGGCCCGCTCCTTTGTCCTCGGCCCGCGCCCCCGCCAACAGCCGAGCGCCCTCGGGCCGCCACCGCCGCGGGGCCCCGGCGTCCAGGAGCCCCCAGCGCCCGGGCGCCGGGCTCCCACGGGCTTTCAGGACTCGCGCCAGCAGGGCCATCGAGGCCGCCCAGGTCGGTGGGTCGACTGAAGCAACTTTTTTGTGTAGGGAGCTGCCCTTTGGGGCGGCTCCTGGCTTCGCTTTAACTGGTGCGCGCGGCGCTCCTTCGAGCTCATTCCGCCTGGGCATCAGTTTACACAGACCAGTATTAAAGACTCCCTCCCCTAAGGCTGGGGGAAAGGGGGTGGTCTGTGGTTAGACTGCCGGAGAACCAGGCGGTTAGCTTCTCTTCACATCGCACTAATTCACCCCTTAAGCCTTCTTTAAAACCACAAAATTTTAAATTCAACCCTATTTCTGGCCATGGCCAAAAAAAAAAAAAAAAAAAAAAAGGAAAGAAAAGTCTACTGGGATTTGAAAAAAACATTTCTTCTTTAAAAATTACTATGGAGAGTATACGCAAAAAAAAACGAATTCACCTTTTTTTTTCATATTTTGGAAACCGCGCTTTATGATTTCAAGCCTTGCAGTTATAATTCAACATGCAGAAATGTTCGTTTTTGCACATATTTCGTGATACTGTAAAATGTCCACATGATCATTTTACCACAAGTTCCCGTGGATAATTGCGCGGTCTCCGTTTGGCCTCCACGGGCCTCCCGGCTTTTACCCCAGCGCACCCCTTCAAGAAGTGAGGAAGTGGGGTGCCTGGACATTGGCTTGAACGTTTGGCCTGTTTCCGGTCTCTCAGCAAGACCGGTCCTGTTGCACAGGCTGGGAGAAAGGAACGCAGCTCCTAGGGAAGGTGAGAAGAGAGCGCGGTTCGCCAGCAGGGGCTCAGACCCCAGGGCCTGGCTGCAGAAAGGAAGCGGCCGCCGAGGGAGGGACTTGGCGTGGGACGGCCTAGGAGTGTGTCCTCAGGTTTCAGGAAGGGAGCCCAGATTCTGAATGAGCCGCTCAACCACTTACTCCGAAAATGGAGAGCGTTACTTAAGACCTCATGCAGGGCGTCCTAGTGCAGCCGGAGGTGAAACGGCAGCGATAACCGAAACCGAAAACTACAAACGCCAAGCGTTGTTACCACGCAAAACATAACCCACTCTTTGACTAGTAGTTTACACCTTTAATGCTCTGTTAAATCTCCACTAGTTTTATAATTATAGTAAGTGTGAAAGTGAAGCAAAGGGGCGCCTGGGTGGCTCAGTAGGTTAAGCGTCGGACTTCGGCTCAGGTCACGATCTCACGGTTTGTGGGTTCGAGCCCGGCGTTGTGCTCTGTGCTGGCAGCTCGCTCGGAGCCTGGAGCCAGCTTCCGATTCTGTGTCTCCCTCTCTCTGTCTCTGTCTCTGTCTCTCTCTCTCTCTGCCCTTTCCCCAATTGTGCTCTCTCTCAAAAATAAATAAATGTAAAAAAAAAATTAAAAAAAGAAAGTGAAGCAAAGGTCAGTTATTCAATTTCTAGAATTTACTAGTAAGTACTCAGCAACTCTTATTTCTAAAGATAGGTGCAAGAGATTCAAAGAGTGAGACACTGAATCTGCCTTTGAGGGCTCATAACCTGTGAGAGGAATACAGCAGGTACACAAATCCAAGCCGGATTACCATCAGTGTCATAAAACCGGTACAATATGATGGGGATGTGTGGGAAAGAGCCATCACACCCAGTTGAAGGGCGCTGGTGCAGAGGAAAGACCTCTGGATTTAAGTAGCATTTTTTTTTTAAATATACTTTATTGTCAAACTGGTTTCCATACAACACTAGGTAGCATTTTCCGCAGGGTTTGAAGACAGGGCTCAATTTCAGCAGGCAGAAATGGGGCAGCAATTGTGCTAGGAAAGTATCAATGGGGCGCCTAGGTGGTTCAGTCCGTTGAGTGACTGACTCTTGATTTAGGCTCAGGCCATGATCTCAAGGCTAGCGCCAGACCCACATCAGGCTCTGCGCTGACACCAAAGAGTCTGCTGGGGATTCTGTTTCTCCTTCTCTCTCTGCCCTTACCACACTCTTTCTCTCTCTCTCTCAAACTAAACAGACTTAAAAAAAAAAAAAAAAAGGTGGAGAGTATGAAGAATGGCACAATGACTTTGTTCCTAGAGACTTTTAAAAATATTTCTGAGGGTAACTGGTCCTACGGAACAAAGACACCCCTAAGCAATTCAGTCCATTCTAGACAAGCTGTTAAATACAGATTTATATGTAAAGTGATTAAAAACACAGCTAGTTCTTTATTAGGGCTAAGAAAAAGCCTGCAGTAAAGATAGGAAGGTAGAAGAGAGTAAAAGCAGATAGAGAAAGACCAGGAGGAAGAAAGATTTAATCATCCACAGAAATAGGTTTTCAGGGAGTACCCTTGCTCTCTCTGTCTCAGGGTATCATCTCTGGTAACTTGTAAAGCTAACTCCATAATTGTGGATCCAAATAAAATTAGTTCTTCATATTTGCCTGACACTCTAATGAAACTAAGCCAAAGACTACTTCAGAGTCTCAGTACAGTGGTATAAATTATCAATCTGTAATTCTGCGATAGAACAGTTTACTGTTTTCTTATTACTGTTCTGTAGCTAATTATTTTTAATGGAAAGCACAAATGAACCCAGAAATAGAATAAATCATTCTGATTGGGAAAATTTCTTTCAATCGAACAACAACAAATTATAAAGTAACTTACTTTGGTCTTTGTGCTAGTTTTTTCTTTTTTTCTTTTCTTTTTTTTTTAGTTTAAATCCTAGTTAGTTAACATATAGTGTAATAATGATTTCAGGAATAGAATTTAGTGATTCATCACTTACCCAGGACTCATCCCAACGGTTGTCTTCCTTAGAATGCCCCTCACCCCGTTAGCCCATCCCCGCACCCAACACCCCACCAGCAATCATCAGTTTGTTATCTGTATTTAAGAGTCTCTTATGGTTTGCCTGCCTGTTTTTATATAATTTTTGTGTGGATATTTTTCCTGATGAATATCACTTTTATAATTAAAAAAGTAGTTGATGTAAAATAAAGGATTCTCATAGTTGTGGGGAAGTTTAATGGGAGAAAATAAAGGGTAGAATGTTGTAAGAATCTGAAACACAACTAAAAAAATGATTAAAAAAAATGGTTTCTGAATAGGAAAATACTGTCCATGTGTCTGTTCCTTTCTCCCTGAGTGAGCAAGAGAAACAAACATGAGACTCTGATTTCAAGTAGACAGGACAGCATTATTTGTCCCCATCTGACCTGAAACCAGGAGATTTTGCACAGCTGTTTTCCCTCAAGAAAACCAGTTTGTTGGCAGCACAGAGGGAAACAATGAGGTGCCCTTACCCAAGAGGAAATAAAGGAAATAAAGTTGCCCTCTAGAAGTTGGACGAATAAATTCTACACACAGTAACCAGCCATCTGTGGAAGTAAAACCAAGATACAGTCTTTAAAAATCTCCCAGAACTCAAATCAAGGTGACCTCGGATGAATCCCTGGGATGTGAAACTGGAATCTGGGGGCGGTTGGTAAGCAAAGCTTCACGAAGTATATTCTTGGGATAGAACAGGGATGATCAAATAATCTCAGAAAAGAGGACTCTTGTACAAGACGTTCTAGGAAGCAAGGCTTTCCTTTCCAAAACCCGAATTTGCCGGTCAAGGTGGGGCAGGAACAATTTGCCAAGCTTCTCCTGGTCTCTCACCCACGCTGGCTTCCTGTGCTCTGATTCCAGGCCACTGATTGGTTTCTTTTTCCATCTGGAGAATTAATGATGTTTCAAAAAAAAATGAATGGTGTGATCTTGCTACTTGCCCACACTAGTCAAGAAAAAGACAAAACCAAAAGAAAATGAAACAAAAGTATTCCGGAAGACAGAACTGGGAGGTCTCAGATGGTCTTTCTGTGAGCCTTGTTGCCACGTAGCCCCAACAAGAGGCAAAGAGAAAAACTTCCCTCTTCCTGAAAGGTATGTGGGAATTCTCCAGTGGGGTTCATTAACCGGCAAAGCTTTAGAAGGAGTTGTCTGGCTGCCAAAATAGCTTTAACTTCCCATAATGAAAAACTGTTGCTTCCACAAACTGGCCTTGTGAAGTATTGGTTTGCATTTTATTTATTTATTTTTTCTTTTTTTTTTTTTTTAATTTTTTTTTTCAACGTTTATTTATTTTTGGGACAGAGAGAGACAGAGCATGAACGGGGGAGGGGCAGAGAGAGAGGGAGACACAGAATCGGAAACAGGCTCCAGGCTCTGAGCCATCAGCCCAGAGCCCGACACGGGGCTCGAACTCACGGACCGCGAGATCGTGACCTGGCTGAAGTCGGACGCTTAACCGACTGCGCCACCCAGGCTCCCCTGGTTTGCATTTTAATAAGCACATATTGAGCAACCCTTTCATCCAAATAATTGCCACAGCTACCTTATGACCTGGGCACACGGTTCCCATTTCTATGAGGACGCAGGCTTCAGCTCCAAAGAGCTGAGTCAGGAGGAGTCCAGTTAACCCTGAATCTGAATCTGCTTCTGGGTTTGCTTTCCCTACACCTGCTCTAATGTAAGTGAAGAGAATTCAGACTAGGCCAGTTCTCCATGCATTAGCAAGGGAGACAGGCTTCACAGAACTCCCCATTTCTTAGATACTGGTGATGTGATAGATTAACAAAGAATGGCTCTGGTGAATTCGGAAAGAAAGGCTGCATGAGGCAGAAGGCCCCTCCATTGTCTCCAGAAGACTTCGGTAGGAGATGAGAATTGTTTGCTCACTCTCCCTTTCTTGGAGAGCCACCCCCTCCTCCTTTCAAAGATGCCCTGCTCAGTCCAAGTGGTTGGGAGGGGGCAGGCTGCCCTCGGCCCCTCACTCCAGGGTGCTCGGAGTCTTCAAGGGACTTTGCTAGAGCATCAGTACAGGTGCTCTCTTGTCTGGGGACTGCAATCCGGAAGTCCCTGGGAGTGTCTGTCCCCTCACACATAAAGAGCACCTGATTGAGAGCTTTGCAAACAAAGGAGAGAGAACCCTGACACCCTCATTTGAGACACTGGACCCATCTGTGCCCAGAAGAGGCCTTCCACCCTTTCCCTGATTTCTTGGTTAGGTGAGTCAGCACATTATTTTGTTTTCATGAGGGGGTGAGTTAATCATGGCCCAGGGTGAGGTCTTAACTCTTGCAGACACAGAGGCTGCGAGTGTCTCATTAATGAGCATACCTGCCCAGAGGAACGGGAACTTTCAATTATATGATTAATTCACAATAAGAGAGAGAACTCACAGTGTACCAAACATTTCCACTGATCTTACCAGGACACTGGAAACTAAACTATCAGAAGGTTGCCTGGTGAGGACGGCCCAGTCTTCCTGGCTGTCACAGATCTGTAACCCTTGAGCCCCAGCTGAACTTGTTTATGTAAGTTACCCAGCCTGAGTCTAGAACTGTAAATGTCCTAAGGGCTGGGATTGTGCCTGACTCATGGCTGGATTTCTCCAAGCCTAACACGGAGCTGGCACACAGTGACACTTACAAATGTCAAAACAAATTTCAGTTTCAGTTAGCAAAATAAAAAAACCAGTCCCTACCACTAAGAGATATAAGCCACAAAGCACCTACTTGCTAAATGGAAACTTTCCCTACAATGGCAAGACATGACTTTGACATTAGCCACATGACCCCCCAGTAGCTAAACAAATTGCTGACCCAGCTGTCATTGAAGGAGGCTGGTGTAGACCAGAAAGCCCATGCATTTCCCTCTACGGTCCTCTGGAACGTTGTGCTGTTGCCCTAACCCAGGAGCTCTGTGGGACAATTGCTTCCGTCCTGCATGGGTGCCGACACCCCACAGCAGCCGTGGCACCCAGGACACAGGGGCTTCATATATTAACATATTTTTGTTGGGTGAATGAATTCCCTTGTAACAAATAAGAAACAGAGGTGAACACGGGTTAAGTAGCTTGTAATATCATATTAAATTATGGCTTCTAAGTTGCCTAAAATAGCTCATTCAAAGCTTGCTTTTCATTTTGTTTTGTGAGCACCAACTTCTCATATAACTTGAGAAGAGTTTAAGATGGAGTTTCACTTTAGAATTTTTTTTTAAGTAAGCACTATGCCCAATGTGGGGTTTGAACTCAGGACCCTGAGATCATGAGTCACATGCTCTACTGACTGAGCCAGCCAGGTGCCCCTTACTTGAGGAGTCTTATCTTGTATATGTCCCTTAAATCCTTTTACTTATGTTCCTTATTTGAAAATACAATAACAATACTAATATCTGAACACACGAATTTTCATTCAACCCTCTCTACACCTTTGTCTAGACAGCTCAGTGGCTGGTCATCAGAGAAAAGTTGAGTAGCACGTCCAGAGCCCTGTGGCCAGCCAGTGGCCTGGAGAATTCTGTTTTTTCCGACTTGCAGGCCAACTCTCTCTCTCTGCCTACCTGCCTGTCCTTTTCCCACACACGCTCTGATAGCAGACATAGTGTAGGTTTGGAAATATCATACTCATGTATTTCATCAACTCCAGAATTTGATGAGGTTGCAGTTCATTTGTGGTGACCCACGATTGTTGAGTTCCTCTCTGTGGAAACCAGTAGGCTAGGAGCTGGGGCAGGGGGGAGGGGGGGCACCAAGACAAGTTGACCAAAATGTGAGCCTCTCTGCCTGGATGCCAATTCCCATGTCCTTCATCCACTGAGGTACAATTCCAAGTGGATTCTTTTTGGAGTACAGCTTGATAAACACATACAGTTGTGTAACTACCACCACAGTGGAGGTACCCGTCTCATCACCTCAAAAAAAAAAATCTTCAGGTTCCTCTACAGTCAACCCACTAGGTTGGGGTTGGGCCCCTACAGTTCTGTCTTTTCCAAAATACCTTAAAAATGGAATCCTACAGACAATAGCCTGCTGAGTCAGGCTTCTATCACTTCACCCATGTTGGTCCATCACCAGGCATTTGTTCCTTCTTATTGCTAAGCAGTATTCCTTTATAGGACTGTACCATAGCCTGGTAACCACTCTGCTCAACTAAAGACACTTGGGTTGTTTCTAGATTCGGGGATTATGAACCAACTCACCCTAAACATTTATGAACAGATTTTTGTGTGAACAAATACATAGGAATGAGAATGTGGGATTCACAATGCCTTTTTCTGCCCTCAAAGGTCTTCTGCCCTCTTTAGGACTGACTGTATCATGTTTTGTCTCTTCTTGGTCAAGCAGTCAGTCAGCATGGGGCCCACAATAGATGAGATGGTTTTCTAGCAAAGGGAGGTACGCCTGGAAGATCCCAGTATTTTCCCACAAAATTACCCCAACTCCTGAGGCCCTTGTCAGTCTAGTGAGAAGAGTGCCCAGGTTTCCAATGTCCATGAAAGCCTTCTCAGCATGTAAAAGAGGCCCTGAAATATGAGGAGTCCAGGCACCAAAATATACCCTGACAAAAGCAGGCCACCAGCAAGGCTTTCTGTGTGAGACAGACCTACTCAAAATCAAACTGTCCTCCCTTCAACAGTGGAAGGAAAAGCGTTAATAATAACTATAAAGTATTGAACATTCACTATATGCCAGGCATTACACAGAGCAGACACTCACTTCAATAAGCCCATGGCCACCCAGAAGTAAGCAGTTCAATCAAGGTTCAAGCCAGGCCTGGGGCTCCAAGCCTACAAATGTAGCCAAGCACCGTGTGCTCTCCTAAGCTTCACCACAGCATCAGAGGGCAAAGCATGAGCAGTAAATGATCTCTGAAAAATGGCCTAGTGTGTGTGAAGCAACATTGTGTGGAAAAACAGTATTGTAGACAACTTCTAATGTCCCAGATCCTAGACCCTGATCTGAGTTGGGGCCAAGCCTAAACCTTACTACTTGACCGTGGGGAACTCACCCAAACCTCTTACCCCTGTATCAGATATGTCTATCTCATTTTTTAGGTGAGGGCAAAGGATGGTTTAAATTCTAAACTGAAATCTTAATATACTTCTGAAGACCTTCTTTAAGATGAGAAATTTGTCAGGGAGCAATAGTATGTATTTCTAGTGAAGATCTACTATGGAAATATTTTAAGAAAAGCAAAAATTCCAGAAAAGAAACTGGAAGAAGAAAAAGCAAAAAGCAAAAGATCGTTTGTTTGCAACCAACACATTACTTACTTTCCTAGCCAGCGTTTTTACCCTGGGACTCCCCAGCCTCAGGAGAGGAGACAGAGACAGTGGACAGGGCCCACTTCACATGGAGCTGATGTTGCCAGTGTTCACAGCAGAGAGACAGGCCACGGAGAAAACTGGCTTCTGTCTCAAGCTAGAAGGGCCCCGTGTAGGCAAGTTATGTGAATGAAGGATTTCCAGAGAGAGAAAATCCACTCTTAGCCACTGAACCTTCCTTGCCTCCCCTCTCTTCTTGGGCTCTCCCTTTGCTGGCCACTCCCAGGCAAAGGAGGAAAGTACTGACAGCCTTTGGAGACCACTGACGAGGTTCCAATCCTGAAGTTTTCCAGTTGCCTACCCTGTGGTCCAGCAACTCAGTCAACCTCTCTGAGCCCCAGTGTTTTCATCTGAAAAACGGAGATGATAATAACTGGGCACTTGGTAGGAGCATCCATAAGAAAATCCATAATCTCATATTTACTAAAGAAAGACTAAAGCTTTCTCCTTAGTATCAAAAACAAGACAAAAATATCTGTTCTTGCCAATTCTATTCAACATTGTACTAGAGGTTCTAGCCAGGGCAATTAGATAAGAAAAATTAAAAAGAGGAATCCATATTGGAAAGGAAGAGGTAAAAACATGTCTGTTTGCAAATGACATTATCTTTTTTTTTTAATGTTTATTTATTTATTTATTTATTTGAGAGAGAAAGAGCAGGGAGAGGGCAGAGAGACAAAGAGAGAATCCCAAGCAGGCTGCACATTCAGTGCAGAACCCAATGTAGCGCTTGATCCCACAACCCTGGGATCATGACCTGAGCCAAAATCAAGAGTTGGACGCTCAACTGACTGAGTCACTCAGGTGCCTAACATGATCTTATATATAGCAAATTGTGAATACACACACACACACACACATACACACACACACCTCAAATATTTAAGCTAACAAATGAATTCATCAAAGTTTCCAGGACACAAGGTCAATATACAATATTGGTTGTACTTCTACACACTAGCAATGAACAATCCAAAAATAACATTAAGAAAACAATTCCACTTAAAATGGCATCAAAAAGATTAAAATACTTAAAAATAAACTTAACAAAAGAAGTACAAGATTTGGAGTTAAAAACTACAAAATATTACTGAAAGAAATTTTAAAAGACTTAAATAATAGAAAGTCATCCATATACATGAATTGGGAAACCTGACTTAATAACATTAAGATGGTAATACTCCCCCAAATGATCTGCTGATTCAGTAAAATCCTTATCAAAATCGCAGCTGCCTTTTACACAGAATTGACAACCTGATCCTAAAATCTGTACGGAAATGCAAGGGCCCCAGAATAACCCAGAAAAAGAAAAACAAAGTGGGAGGACTCATACTTCCTCATTTCAAAGCTTACTATAAAATCAAGATTACTGCATAATCAAGATGATACGGTATTGGCATAATGATAGATACTACATCAGTGAGATAGAATTGGAAGTCAAGAAATAAACCCATACATCTGTGGTCAATTATTTTCAACAAATATGGCAACATGATTAAATGGGGAAAAGAACAGTCTTTTCAATTCATGGTGCTGGGACGACTGGACATTCACTTGCAAAAGAATAAAGTTGGACTCCTACCTCATGCCATCTGCAAAAAGTAACCCAAAATTGGCCAAAGATCTAAACGTAAGAGCCAAAACTATAAAACGCTTAGAAGGAAAAATAGGTGAAAATGTTTATGACCTTTGATTAGGCAATGGTTTCTTAGATAAGATGCCTAAAGCACAAGCACAAACAATAAAATAAAAATAAGGGGCGCCTGGCTGGTTCAGTTGCCAAAGTATGTGACTCTTGATCTCGGGGTTTTGAGTTCAAGCCCCACATTGGGTGTAGAGCCTACTTTTAAAAAAAGTAAGTTGCAGTTCCTCAAAATTTTAAACTTTGTGCCTCAAAGAAAGGGAAGAAAAGTGAAATGGCGACCCAGACCTCCAGGTTTTGTTCTGATGTGTAAGGAGCTTGCACTCATCACTCTTGTACTAACCTCACGAAACTGAAAACTAACAACTTTCTTAGATCCAGCAGAGAACTGAGGTCACAGGGCAAGCTGCTACCCCATGTATTGGTGAGATCAACAGGTGGGTACAGAGAATCACAGCCGACCAGAGATGAAGCCCAAGGGCAGAAATTCTGCAGGAAGCAGCACCAAAGTAGGGAAACTGAAACCATAGTTGGTGAATTGCTGGAAACTCAGGGTGGATGAGTTTGAGACTAAAACGCCAGGTGTCCATTCTTAGGGAAGCTCTCACACTTTTGTGAGTTTTACTTCCAGGAGCCCGCCAGGTTCTGACAATGCAGATCAGAGATAAATCCCACCATACGTCCAGAATGGGGAGGGGTGTTGGGGGAAGTTGTTGAGATGTGACCACCGGTTGACCCACAAGCTGGACCAGGGCAATTGGAGGCTCCCCGCCCCTCCTCTATCCTTTGAAATGTGTGTTCCACTTGCCTTCCCTATTCCCAGAAGCTGCCTCAAGGATATGGCCTTGAGATAGAAATGTGGTGTTGAGACTATCTGGATGGTATGCATGACTGGATCCAGTTATGGCACCTGTATGAACTTTGAGTGTGGAAATCTACTCATTTCGCAGCTGCCCCAGACAAACCTCTCATAAGGTCCCTTGCTTATGAAACCTGCCACCTACCAATCCAGAGGGCTCTGCCTCTCACTTTGGTCTCTCCCTGCCCTCTGTGAACTGGGAGCTGGTTTCAGATTTCACCCAGGAATTTGCAAACTAACAAGGGGAAATACATCAGAGTACTCTGTTCTTAATTAGCCCAGCTTTCAAAAAGCTATTTTACCTAACTGACAGATTTTACTGGACCCTAGCCAACCTGGGGAAAGGGAAATACCCACCTAAGGGGATGGGGGATCTGAGAAGCACTTGAGATGGTCACAGCACAGGCTCACTAAAAGACTGAGACCTAATCATGAGATCAGAGAATGTTCCCCTTCCCACACATCTTACTGGGACATCAGTGGAGCTCCTATGCAACAAGGGGAGACAAAACCAAGAAAACCAGAGGAAGTTTAGCCTCTGACATTTACAGCTTCAGCAAACAGTAAATATAGCCTAACTCTCAGACAGGAAAACATAAAGCTTCACACTAATGGTTCTATTTACCTCAGTTCCTTTTACCCAGTGCATCATGTCAGGCTATCAACAGAAAATTATGAGGAAATCCTAAAAGACAAAAAACACTTTGAAGAGACAGAGCCAACATCAGAACCAGACTCAGGTATGGCAGAGATGTAGAAATTATCAGACTATGAATATAAAATAACTATGATTAATATGCTAAGGGCTGTAATGGAAAAAAGTAGACAACATGAAAGAAGAGATACACAATGTAAACAGAGAGATGGAAACTCTAAGAAAGAATTGGAAGTTAATGCTAGGAATCAAAATCACTGTAAAGAAATGAAGAATGCCAGGTTTACCAATAGACTGGTCACAGCCCAGGAAAGAATCAGTGAGCTTGAAGAAATGTCAATAGATACTTCTAAAACTGAAATATAAACAGAAATAAGAATGACAAAGAACAGAATAAGAACTATGGGACGATTTTAAAAGGTATAACATATGCATAATGAAAATGCAGGGGAAAAGAAGAAATATTTGAAGCGATAATGACAGAGAACTTTCCAAAATTAATGACAGACACAAAACTACTGATCCAGAGGCTCAGAAAACATCAAGCAAGATAAACACCAAAAAAAAAAAAAATCTATACCTAGACATATCTTATTCAAACTGCAAAAAATCAAAGACAAAAAGAAATCTTGAATGAGACAGAGGGGGGAAAAACACTTTACCTATAGAGAAGCAAAGATAAGAATTATATCAGACCTCTCTTGAGAAACCATGCAAGCAAGAGGAGTGGTGTGAAACATTTATGGCATTGAAGAAAAAAAAAAAGAAACAAAAAACAAGACAACCCACCAACCTGGATGGCACAGTCAGAGAAGTGTGGGTCATGAGTTCTCACGGGTTGTGAGTGTGAGCCCCACATGGGGTGTAGAGATTACTTACATAAATAAAACCTTTAAAAAAAAGTGAAAGAGAAATAAAGACTTTCTCAGAAAAAAAAAAAAAAAATAGAGAATTTGTCACCAGTTGATCTACTTTGCAAAAATCAGTAAACAAAAGTCTTCTTCAGAAAGAAAATGATGTAGGTCAGGAACTTGTATCTACATAAAGGAAGAACATTAGAAAAGGGATAAATGAAGATAGAATAAAATATTTTATTTGTATTATTCTGAATTGATCTAATAGATAAATTTATTCAAAAAAACAGCAACAAAATATCCAGTGATCACAATTTATAGAGAAGTGAAATAAATGACCGCAATGCTATAAGGGGCAGGAGGGATGATTTAGGAATCCGCAATTATAAAGTACTCTCACTGCCTGTGAATTGGTAGTGTTATTTGAAAAAGACTTGAATTACTTGTAAATGTATATTGCAGATTAAAGGGCAACCACTACAAAAAGTAAATAAAGAATTATGATGATATGCTAAGAAAAGGGAGAAAATGGAATTCTATAAAATGCTCAGTTAAAACCAGAGACATTAGAAAAAAAGTAGAAAAGGAAAAGAGAAAGAAAGAAAGAAAGAAAGAAAGAAAGAAAGAAAGAAAGAAGAAAGAAAGAAACAAACTAGGAAGGAAGAAAAAGAGAAAGAAAGAAAGAAAGAAAGAAAGAAAGAAAGAAAGAAAGAAAGAAAAGAAGGAAAAGGAAGGAAGGAAGGAAGGAAGGAAGGAAGGAAGGAAGGAAGGAAGGAAGAACAGGGCAAGGAATAGAAGATGGCAGCACACTCAGTAAGACAATACCCCAACCGTAGTTGCTAAATGATGATCACTTAAACATCTATGATCTAACACATCAGGTAAAAGACAGATACATGAGAGTGGATAAAAAGCCACTGCATGTTGTACACAGAAAACTCACATTTAGTGAGTTATCTATCACAATATAGATAGATTGAACTAAAGGGGATGGAGAAAGATATACCATGCTAACACTCAAAAAAGAAAAAAAAAAGAGCTGGAGTTATCATATTAATTTCAGACAAAACAGTTCAGAGCAAGAAAAAACTATCGGGAATAAAGAGGAGCATTACATAATAATAAAGGGATCAATTCTCTAAGAAGACAATGATCCTTACTGTGTATGTGCCTAACAACAGAGCATCAAAATACACAAGGTGAAAACTGATAGAACTGCAAGCAGAGACAAATGAACTATTATAGTTGGAGATTTCAACACCCCTCTATCAGTAATTGACAGATCCAACAGACAGAAAGTCAGTAGGGACAGAGTTGAAGTTAAACAGCACCATCAATCAAATTGCAATCTAATTGACATCTTTGGGTGACTTCATCCAACAAGAGAAGAATACACGTTTTTCTCAAACTTACATGGAATATTTACAAAGATAGATATATTCTGGGCTATAAAACACACCTTAATAAATGCAAAAGAATGGAAATAATACAAAGTACATCATCAGACCACAGCAGGATTAAATTAGAAATCAGTACTAGAAAACCCCCCAAATACTCGGAGATTAAACAACACACTTCTAAATAATTCATGGACCAAAATAGTCTCAAGATAAATTTAAAGCTAAATGAAAATAAGCATACAACTCATCAAAAGTTGTGGGACACTGTGAAAGTATGGCATAGAAGGAAATGTATAGCATTGGATTCACATATCAGAAAAGAAAGATTTAAAATCAATACTCTAAGTTTCCACCTTAGGAAACTAGAAAAGCACATTAAATACAAAGCAAGCAGAAGAAAAGAAATAATAAAAATTAGAGCAGAGGGGTGCCTGGCTGGCTTAGTCAGTAGAACATCCAATTGTTATCTCAGGGTCATGAGTTTGAGCCCCATGTTGAGTGTAGAGATTAGAGCAGAAATTAATGCAATTGAAACCAGGAAATCAATAGAGAAAAGAAACAAAACCAAGAGCTTTGGAAATATCAATAAAATTAATAAACCTCTAGTCATGTTGACTGATAAGCAGAAAGAAGACACAAATTACTAATATCAGGAATAAGGGGGGCCTGGGTGGTTCAATCAGTTAAGCCACTGACTCTTGATTTCAACAGCTCATGTCATGATGTCATGGTTTGTGAGATCAAGCCCCGTGTCAGGCTCTGTGCTAACAGCATAGATTCTCTCTCCCTCCCTCCCTCCCTCTCTCTCTCTCTCTCTTTCAGCCCCTCCCCTGCTCACACTCTCTCTCCATCTACACTTAAAAAAAAAGAAGAAACAAAAGAGGAGCCATGGACATGAACAGGACAATAAAGAACTCTTACGAACAATTCTATGCCCATAAACTTGATAACCTGGATGAAATGGACCAATTCCTTGAAAGACACAACCTACCAAATTCACATGAGGAGAAATAGATAATCTAAAGAGGACTATATCTATTAAATAAATTGAATCAATAATTAATAACCTTCAAAAACAGAAAGCACCAGGCCCAGATGGGTCCACTGGTGAATTCTACCAAACATTAAGGAAGAAATCATACCAATATTTTGTAAACTCTGCCAGAAAATAGAAGCAAAGAGAATACATTCTAACTCATTCTCTGAAACAGCATTACCCTAATATAAAAACCAGAAAAACTCATTACAAGAAAAGAAAACTAGAGACCAGGGGCGCCTGGGTGGCGCAGTCGGTTGAGCATCCAACTTCGGCCAGGTCATGATCTCATGGTTCGTGAGTTCGAGCCCCGCGTCAGGCTCTGGGCTGATGGCTCAGAGCCTGGAGCCTGTTTCCGATTCTGTGTCTCCCTCTCTCTCTGCCCCTCCCCCGTTCATGCTCTGTCTCTCTCTGTCCCAAAAAAAAAAAAAAAAAAAAATTAAAAAAAAAAAAACCTTATCTTTAAAAAAAAAAAAAAAAAGAAAACTAGAGACCAGTATCTTTCATGAACATAGAAGCAAAAATTCTTAATAAAATATTAATAAATTGATTCTAAGCAATCAAAGAATTGTACACCATAATCAAGGGAGAATGATTCCAGGTATATAAGGCTGGTTCAAGATTTGAAAATCAATTAATGTAATCCATCACATCAACAGGCTAAAGAAGAAAACTCATTATCATATCAATAGGAACATAAAAAGCAGTAGACAATATCCAACACCCATTCATGATAAAAACTTTCAACACTGGAATAGAGGGGGAACTCCTCAGTTTGATAAAGGACATCCACAGCCAACATCATACTTAATAGTGAGAAACTAAATGTTTTGCTGCTAAGATCAGGAATAAGGGAAGGATGCCTGCTCTCGCCACTCCTATTCAACATCATACTAGAAATCCAAGCTAATGCAATATGGTAAGAAAAGGAAATAAAAGGCATAGGGATTGGGAAAGAAGAAATAAACCTGTCTTTGTTTGTAGAGGTCATGACTGTCCATATAGAAAATACCAAAGGATCAACGGAAACAAACTCCTGGAATGAATAAGAAATTATAGTGGGGTTGCAAGATACAAGGTTAATATATAAGTCTGTTTTCTTATATATACTATACGGTTTTCTTATATATACTATAGTATTTCTTATATACGGTTTTCTTATATATACTATAGTATTTCTTATATACTAGCAATGAAGAGTTGGAACTTGAAATTAAAACTCAATACCATTTACATTAGCAAATGAAATATTAAGTATACATCTAATAAAATATGTACAAGATCTATATGAAGAAAACTTACAAAACTCTGATGAAAGCAATCAAAGATCTAAATAAATGGAGAGATATTCCATTACATGGATAGGAAGACCCAATATTGTCAATATGTCAGTTCCTCCCAACTTGATCTATAGATTCAGTTCCAATAAAAATCATAGCAAGTTATTTTGTGGCTATTGACAAACTGATTCTAAAGTTTCATGGTGATGCAAAAGACCTGGAATAGCCAATGAAATAGTGAAGAAGAACAAAATTAGAGGAATGGCGCTACCCAACTTTAATACCTACGTAAAACTACAATAATCAAAACAGTAGGATATTGGTGAAAGAGTAGACAAGTATTTTGATGAAACAGAATGGAGTGCCCAGAAACGGATCCTTACAAAATCCATTGACCTTTGACAGAAGAGCGAAAGCAATACTGGAGAAAGTCTTTCCACAAATGGTTCTGGAACATAAGAACAAGAAATTACTACCAGCAACTTTTTAAAAGGCCCTTCCACCTGGAAATTAAATAACCTATCAAACTCCTTGAGCAAAGGGGAAAATACAAACCAAAATTCTGAAATTTCTTTTTTTTTAATGTTTAATATTTTTGAGACAGAGAGAGACAGAGCATGAGCAGGGGAGGGGCAGAGAGAGAGGGAGACACAGAATCCAAAGCAGGCTCCAGGCTCTGAACTGTCAGCACAGAGCCTGATGCAGGGCTCAAACTCACGATCTGTGAGATCATGACCTGATCTGAAGTCGAATGCTTAACCGACTGAGCCACCCAGGCGCCCCCAAAATTCTGAAATTTCTAAAAAAAAAAATTGATAATGAAAACTAAAAGCATACTCCATCAAATTCATTTAAAGCAGTGAGCAGAGGAAAATTTGTAGCCCTGAACATTTTTGTCAATAAAAATGAAAGAATTTGAGTTTGCAGCTCAGAAAGCTGAGAAAGAAGAAGGGAAATAATAAAAGTGAAAGCAGAAATGAATGAGGCAAAGATCCAAGAAACAATAGATCCAATTAGAAAATCCAAAGCCGGGGCGCCTGGGTGGCGCAGTCGGTTAAGCGTCCGACTTCAGCCAGGTCACGATCTCGCGGTACGTGAGTTCGAGCCCCGCGTCGGGCTCTGGGCTGATGGCTCAGAGCCTGGACCCTGTTTCCGATTCTGTGTCTCCCTCTCTCTCTGCCCCTCCCCCGTTCATGCTCTGTCTCTCTCTGTCCCAAAAAAATAAATAAATGTTAAAAAAAAAAATTAAAAAAAAAATAAAAAAAAAATAAAAAAAAAAAAGAAAATCCAAAGCCTAGTTTCTTGGGAAAAAATTAACAAAACAGACCAACTGTTATCTATATTTACATAAGAAAAAAAGAAGAAAGAGCAAATACACAAAAATAAGAACTATTAAGTGGGGAATTAGCCATTGAGACAAAAGATATTTTTAAAATACTAAAAGACCATTTCTCAGAATCTCTATGAAAATATTGAAAACCTATATGAAATGGATAATTTCCTATGAAAATACAATTAATCAAAATTGACCCCATTACAGGCAGACAGTTTAAACAGACTAATTTCCCTAGAAGTACAAAAAATTATCAAGGAACTTCCACATTAAGAAAGAACCAAGGGGGTGCCTGGGTGGCTCAGTCGGTTAAACATCTGACTTCAACTCAGGTCATGATCTCACAGCTCGTGAGTTCAAGCTCTGTGCTGACAGCTGGGAGCCTGGAGCCTGCTTCGGATTCTGTGTCTCCCCCTCTCTCTGCCCTCCCATGCTCATGTTCTGTCTCTTTCTATCTCTCAATAATAAATAAACGTTAAAAAAAAGAACAAAGAACAAAGTTTCACAGGGTTATTCTACCAAATCTTCAGCTAGTCCCAGTGCTTTACCAACTTTTCCAGAGCACTGAAAATGAAGGGAAATTTCTTAGCTCTTTTTATAAAAGAGGAATACTGTAAAAACCCAATTAAGATAGTATAAAAAGATTATAAATATCATTCATGAATATTCATGAAAACATTCTAAATAAAATGCTAGTGAATAGAATTCAACACCGCATTATGAAAATAATAATACAACATAACCAAGTGGGATTTATTTCAGGAATAAAAGGTTGATTAAATATTAATAAATGAACACACCATATTTATAGATCGATCTAAGGAGACAAATTGCATTTATTTCCACAGCTGCTGAAAAAGTCTTTTACAAAATTCATCACCCAAAATTCATTAAAAAGACTTAAGAAAATAGAAACTTATGGGTACTTTCTTAAGATATAAGTTGACACATGTGCATGGACACACACACAACTTTTGTGCTACAACCAGGATCTCATTTAGCGGGCAAATGCTAGGAACTTTCCATGAAGATCAGGAACAAGGCAACTTTGCCCATGGTCTCCACTGCCACTCAACATTTTACTAGTGATGTTAGCCAGTAAGACAAGACACTCAAGTACAGACATGAGATTTGGAAAAGAAAAATAAAACTATCTCTATTTTGCAGATGATATAAATGTACACAGAAAACCCTGGGGAATCAGTGATAAAACTACCATTTCGATAATTTAGCAGGCCATCATATTATCATATAGAAATCAATAGACTTCAACTATACAAATAATAAGTAGTATCGATATATAATACAGAAAAATCTAATGTATATGTCAAGAAAATTAACAATTCAGGAATAAATATAATAAGAAATAGTTAAAAACTACATGAGGAAAAATTTTAAAACAAGTAGACTTGAACAAATGGAAAGACATTTCTGGTTCTTGAACAAAATGACTCGGTATTATAAAAATGTCAGGTCTCCCAAATAAATAAACATTGAAAAAAATTAAAATAAAAAAAAGGGGGCACCTGGGTGGCTCAGTCGGTTAAGCCTCTGACATCGGCTGAGGTCATGATCTCATAGTTTGTGAGTTCGAGCCCCACATTGGGCTTTGTGCTGACAGCTTGGAGCCTGGAGTCTGCTTTGGATTCTGTGGTCTCCTTCTCTCTCTCTGCCCCTCCCATGCTCACACTCTGTCTCTATCTCTCTCAAAAATAAATAAACATTAAAAAAATTGATAAAAATATCAGGTCTCCCTAAATTAATTTATAAATTTAATGCAATCCCAAGAAAGATACTAATAAGTTTTTTTTTAATTTTTTTAATGTTTTTATTTATTGTTGAGACAGAGAGAGACACAGCATGAGCAGGGCAGGGGCACAGAGAGAGGGAGACACAGAATGTGAAGCAGGCTCCAGGCTCTGAGCTGTCAGCACAGAGCCTGACGCGGGGCTCAAACTCACAGACTGTGAGATCATGACCTTATCTGAAGTTGGATGCTTAAGCAACTGAGCCACCCAGGTGCCCCAATAAGTTTTTTTTTTAATGGAACTGTACAAGTTGATGCTAAATTTCATATGGAAAAATATATATGTAATTTAAGAATAGCAAGGAAAACACTAAAAGGAAAAGATATAAGGTGACTAGCCCTATAAGTCATTAAAACATGCTGTAAAATTTTTATAATTAGAAAAGTGTAGTGCTAACACATGAATAGACAAGCAAGTCTATCAAAGTTTATCAAGTCTATCATGGAAAAACCAGAAATAATGTCAAGTACATATGGAGCTTTAGTATATGATAAAGGTAGCAACTCAAATCTCTATGGCAAAACCAAGCTTTTTAATAAATGATGTTGGCACAAATAGTTAGCCATTTGGAGAAAAAGAGAAGATTGAGTTTTACCCCACATCATATTCAAGAATAAACTCCAGATGGTCAGGATCTAAACGTAAACTAAGTCCATACAAGTATTAGAAGAAAAATAAGTGAATTTCTCTTTAGCCTGCATATGGGGAAAGGCTTCTAACTATGACTTGAAATCCAAATACACTAAATCCACTAAAAGATTGATACATTTGATTAAAACAAAAAACTGTGGTTTTGTATGGCAATGTCACCATAAACAAAGTCATAAGACCATCAATATCCTGGGGGAAAATATTTGCAATATATATTACAGAGTAAGGACCAATATGCCAATATATATAAGTAACTTAAAAATTGAGGAGACCGCGGGGGGGGGGACAAGGAAAAACTGGCAGAAGACGAGAACAGACCATTAAAAATTTTATATGTGAAAATGAAAAGATTTTCAACCTCATTCCTAAGAGAAAAGTAATTTAAAGCTACACTAAAATACTGCTTCTCACCTATCACATTGACAAAATTTTAAAATTACAATACATTCTGATAGGCCATGGATAAAGAAGCATCTCATAGACTGCTGGAGGGAATGTGAATTAGAACAACCATCATAGAGAGTAATTTGGCAGTCTCTAGCAAAACTACACTTGCATTTACCTTTTGAATTAGCAATCCCGTTTCTAAGAATTTACCATGTTGATATACTTCCAACGATAAGAAAATACATTGCACAATGTTTATTAGAAGCAATGTTTGCAGCTGTAGAATATTTATAATAATCTAAATGCCACACATAAGACTGTTGTCTTAGTCTGCTCTGGCTGTTATAAGGAAATACCGTAGACTGGTGGCTCACAGTTCTGGAAGTTGGGAGGGCCAAGATCATGGCGCCAGTGGATTTGATGTCTAGTGAGGACCCACTTGCTGGCTTGCAGATGGCAGCTTCCTGTCTGTATACTCACACCGCCTTTCCTCTGTGCAAGCTTGTGGAGAGAGGGAGAAAGCACCTGTGTCTTGCTCTTCTAATAGGGCACTGATCCCATCAGGGGACTCCACCTCCATCTAAATCTAATCATCTCCTAAAGGCCCCACCTTCTAATACCATCACAATGGGGGTTAGGACTTCAATATGAGCATTTTGAGAGGATACAAACATTCAGTCCATAGTATCAGTGGTTAAAAGAACATGGTACCTTCACAAAATAGATTACTGTCAGTTGTTTAAAAAAAAGGGGGGGGAGGATCTCTATGAATTGATATGGTTTTCCAGAATTTATTAAGTTAAAAAAAAACAAAAAAGCAGGGGCACCTGGTTGGCTCAGTCGATAGAGAATGTGACTCTTAATCTCAGGATCATGAGTTCAAGCCCCATGTTGGGTATAGAAATTACTAAAATAAAAACTGTAAAAAGCAAAGGGCAGAAGATGATCTACAGTATACTACCTATTGTATAAGAAAGAACAAATAATAATAAAGAAGGAAAAAATAAGAAAATATACATGTATTTACTCATTTGAGCAGAAGGAAACACAGCCAAGCTAAAAAGAAAGCTTAGATCAGATGCCTGTTGGACATAGGATGCCTGCATTTTTATATCTGCAGAATTTGTAGCAATGTCCCCTCTCTCATTCCTGATACTGGTAATTTGTGTCTTCTGCATTTTTTTTAATCAGTCTGGCTAATGGCTTATCAATTTTACTGATTTTTTCAAGGAACATGTTTTTAGTTTTGTTGCCTTTCTGCATTGCTTTGTTTCCCATCGCATGGATTTTCTGCTTTAAAAAAAAATCTTTGTTTTGCTTAGTCTTTTGCTCTTCCTTTTCTAGTTTCTTAAACTGGAAGCTGAGGTCACTGAGTTAAGATCTTTCTTCTTTTCTCTTATAGGTTAATACTATACATTTCCCTCTAAGGACAGGACGGGCTGCATGTCCCAATTTTTGATAGGCTGGCTTCTGTTCTATGTTCTTTTATGTTATTATGGTCAGTCAGGTGTAGCTACAAGAGAAGACACAGGAGAGGTTCAGGAAGACAAGTTTATGATACTCACAAGTCCTAGACACCTGAGGCACAACATAGCACACCACACAGGGCAATGGGGGGACGTCTTGGTGTGCTCAGCAGGCAGAAAGCGGGGTGGAGGGGGAAGGCTGGGGCTAGAACCTTTACTGGAGTTTCTGTGGGACAGGCAAAGAAGGGCAGGATGAACACTTTAGGAGTGTCCAGTTTGAATAATTTCAGTGGGCTCTGAACTAGAGGGATGGTCCCTAGTTGCCCACACCTCTACTAAGGTGGCAGAATCTTGCTTCTTGGGGAGTATGAACCAGACAGAGGCCTGGTTCTGGATTGGTTAGTTTGCAAATCAGACAGGCTCCTGGCTGGACCTCTTCTGCCTCCAGAACTGGCTAGCCCTATGAGGGTCAGTCTCTCCCCAGCCAAAAAGGTTTTTAAGACACCAAAACACTGTAATTTAGAGAAATAAAAAATATATAAACAACATGGTTTTCATTTTCACTCAATTCAAAAATACTAAATTCCCTTTTGAGGTTTTAGATTTAGAATTGTTTTACTTGGTTTTCAAATAGCACAGGGGCGGGGAGGTTTCCCAAAGATCATTCTTTTATCGATTTTTAATTTAATTCCACTGTGGTCACAGAACATAGTTGGTATGACTTGAATCGTTTTAAATTAATGGGGACCTGCTGTATGGCCCAGAATTGAATCTGTCCTGGTAAACGGTCTGTCTGTCCTGGCAAACGGTCTGTCTGACCTGGAGAAGAATGTGTATTCTTCTCTTAGTGGGTGGCGTTCCAGAAGCGTCAATTAAGTCAACCAGGTGGATGGCGTTGTCTTCTGTCTTAACTGATTTTTGGTCTACTTACTCTATTAATTATTGAGAGAAAGGTATTAAAATTTCTGAATACGAGTGTCTTATTCCTGCTTGCGGGTGTATCAGTTTTTGCCCTGTGTATTTAAAAAAAATTTTTTTAATGTTTATTTTTAAGAGAGAGAGAGAGAGACACAGGGTGTGAGCAGAAGAGGGTCAGAGAGAGAGGGAGTCCGAAGCAGGCACCAGGCTCTGAGCTGTCAGCACAGAGCCCAACGTGGGGCTCGAACTCATGAACGGTGAAATCATGACCTGAGCTAAAGTCAGACGCTCAACTGACTAAGCCACCCAGGCGTCCCACCCCATATATTTTTAAACTGTTACTGGGGACCTAAATGTTTAGAGTTATTCCCACTTTATCATTATAGAATGACACTCTTTATCCCGGGTCATAATAGTCTATGCTCTGAAATCTACTTCACCCAATAGTATAGCTACTCCAGCTTTCTTTTGCTTAGTGTTAAGACAATATATTTTTTTTCTCCTTCTTTTACTTTTAACCTATTTGCATCCTAATATTTCAACTTGTAGGCAGCATAGTTGGGTCCTTGTTCTCAGAATCTGACAATGTCTACCTTTTAATTGAGGGCGTTCAGATCATTTTCTGTTTACTCTAGATTTTCCCATCTGCCTCTTATTCCCTTTATCCACTTTTCTTAGGGTGTAGTCTTTTTCATGATTCCATTTTATCTCCTGTGTTGGATTAGAAGCCATAATCCTTTGCCGTGCTATTTTCATGGTTGCTTAAGAGGTTTTTTAACTAATCACAGACTACTTTCAAGTCGTATTGTACCACATTATACATAATACAGAAACCTTACAATAGCATATTTCCATCTCTACTCTCCTGGCTTTTGTGCTATTGTTACACATTTTCCTTTGTAAACTCCACGATACATTAGCCTTGCTTTAAACAGTTATTTTTTTATTGTGGTGATAGATAACAAAATTTACCACCTTAACCACATTTAAGTATACAGTTCAATGGCATTAATCACAGTCATGTTGTTGTGCAAGAATGACCATGATCCATCTTTCCAGAACTCGGCAATAAATTCTTTACAAAAAGAGATGTGAATAATAAGAAAATCTTTTCTATTTACCAATGTCGTTTGCAGTCATGACCTCGCGATTTCATGAGTTCAAGCCCCGCGTTGGGCTCTGTGCTGACAGTGCGGAGACTGCTGGGGATTCTCTCTCTCCCTCCCCCACTCACGCTGTCTCTGTCTCTCTCAAAATAAATAAATAAACTTAAAAAAAGAAAGAACTTCCCTAAACCTGACTCAGAGGCACGTCAGCTAGTGATGAATTCTTTCTGCTGATATCTTTATCCATGTTCCCTGTACACAAAATGTCCTCTGGTTCCTTTTCGATTTTCTCTTTATCGCTGGTTTTAAGCAATTTGCTTTTGATGTATCCTTGGTGTTATTTCCTGTGCTTGGAGTTCATTTTGTTTCTTGGAACTGGGGGCTTACAGTTTTCATCAAGCTTAGAAAAATTTCAGCCATTATTTCTCCAACACTTTTTTTTTTCCTATCTTCCCTTCTCCCTCTTCTGCTTCAAGGATTCCAAACGCACGCATATCTGGCCACCTGAAGTCGCCCCACAGCTCACTAATGGCTCTACTCATTTTGTTTCAGTCTTTTTTTTTGGTTTCATTTCATTTAAATTAATGTGTTTTCAAGTGCACCAATCTTTCCTTCCACAATATCTGATCTCCAATAATCGCACTGTTTTAGTTGTCAGTTGCAGTTGGGAGAGGCTGAGAATTTTTTAAACCATCAAGAAATGGCTCCTTTTTAAAAACAGTTCTGCCCTCCATTTGCATTTTACTACTTCAGCAGCAAGAAGAAATCAGGCAGCACCTTGAACACTGCTTGCAAATCTTGCAAGCCTAGATCACAAAGTTCGTTAGAACGTCCTGCTCTCCACAAAACCTCAGTTGATAGTGCCACTAAGTTTTGCCACCGTGTAAGAGACCCCCCAATACCTAGTTTCAGGTCATGATCTCGCGGTCAGTAGGTTCAAGCCCCGTGTTGGGCTCTGTGCTGACAACTTGGCGCCTGGAGCCTGCTTCGGATTCTGTCTCCCTCTCTCTCTGCCTGTCCTCTGCTCGCATTCTGTGTCTCTCTCTCTCAAAAATAAACATTAAAAAAAGATATGTAACCAATAGGAAATTTTTTAAATTTAAAATTCAGCGGCTTCAAATGACATTTACTATCTCATAGTTTCTGTACCTCAGGAATCCAGGGCCTTAGCTGGGTCCTCTGGCTCAGGGTCTCTCACGGGCTGCCATCAGGGGTAAGTTAGGGCTGTGGTCATCTCAAGGCTCGACTGGTAGAGGATCCATTTCCAAGCTCACTCATACGGTGGTTGGTAGGATTCAGTCCCTCATGGCTCACTGGACTGAGTCCCTCCACTGACCTTCCCACTCAGTTCCATGCCACGTGGAACTCTCCACGGAGCAGCTCGCTTGGTCAGAGCAAACAACCAAGAGGTGCCAGAGACAGTACGGGAACAAGAAAAAGTCAAAGCCTTTTGTCACCTGATCTTGGAAGCAATAGCCGTCTCTTTTGATGGATTTTTTCCATTAGAAGCAAGTCTACTTCCAGCTCACATTTAAGGGAGGGGATTGATTACACCCATAGTTTTTTTGTTTTTTTTTTTTCATTTTAGACACTGTAGTTTTAATCTCTAGAAGTTTTCCATGGGATTTTGTTTTATTTTTGAGTGAGAGAGAGAGAGAGAGAGAGAGAGAGAGAGAGATGGCATGAGTGGAAGAGGGGCAGAGAGAGGGAGACACAGAATCCAAAGCAGGCTCCAGGCTGAGCTGTCAGCACAGAGCCCGATGTGGGGCTTGAACTCACAAACCGTGAGATCATGACCTGAGCCAAAGTCGGGCGCCTAACCAACTGAGCCACCCTAGCGCCCTGCTATTGGATTTTTGTATCTTCTGTGTTAACACATTCCATCTTTCTTCTGGCTTTGTGAGCATCTGGAGTACAGTTACAACTTTTAATGGCCTGTGTCCTAATTGTATCATCTGGGTCATTTCTGGATCCATTTTATTTTCCTTTTCATTAGGGATGCTATTTTATTTGCTCTTTGCTTGCCTGGTAGATTCTGATCGGATGTCAGACATCATGAGTTTTATCAGTTGCAAGGTATTTTTGTATTGCAACAATTAGCTTTGTTCTGGGACTGCCGTTAGGTATGTGCACTTTGATCATTTTGGGTCTCGGTTTTAAACTTTGTTAGGATGGAGGAAGTGTTAATTTGGGTCTAACTTCACACACTACTGAGGCAGAGCCCGGCTGAATGTTCTACTAGATGCCCTGTGATTATGAGGTTTCTCACCCTGGCTGACGGGAACACAAACAACCAGGTCCTGGGTAAAGCTCCCCCAACCCATTCATGTGGTTCCTTATATGTGTATGCTGACCAGTGGTCAGTGGAAGGTCAGGGAACCCTAAGCAAACCTCTCTAGTTCTTTGTGCAGCTGTCCTCTCCGGTTTTGTCCTGCGAATCCCATTTCCCGGGGCTGTGAGAGCTGGCTCAGGGCAAAGGCAGGAGGAAGGCACAGCAGCGTAGGTAGTTGCCAGTAGGTAGTTCACTCACAACTCCCCTCAGGGCACAAGCAGGCAGGGTCACGGTGTTACTTTTAAGTCCATGAACGTGAACCCTTTTTTTAAAGTTCTCAAGGATTTTTTTTTTTTTTTTAACTTTTTTAAAGTCCATAAACACTTTTCAGAATCCCATTCAGTACTCCCTGGGCACCTGCCATACACCAGTTACGGAGGAACAGACAGAGCTCAGACATGTAAAAAACAAAGAAAAAAACCACCATAAAGGACATAGCACAGCGGTGGCAAAAAATGGGAGTGGGGAAGATGTGTCTGGCCTTGTCACAGGTAAACAAAGGGTAAACAAGACAAGTCTTGTCTACATCATGTGTGGAAGGGTGGTTCTCTGCTGTAAGCAGTTTTCCAGAACATAAAGGATGGATTTCTTTAACAGTCCCAGTTTTCCAGGATCACAGGGCTTGGGGTCAAGGTCCACATTACCAGTAGACATGTTACGGAACAAGAAAACAGTGAGCACCAAGGACAGAAATGTGCAAATACAAGAAGTGCTTGGTATCAGTTGAGTATCTCAAGCATAAAGGTGTGACCAGAGAGAAGAATTTGGAAATAGGCAGTCAGGTTTGATGATCAGGTTTGAGACATCTGGGTGCCAGCCCATCAGGGTGAGTAATTAGCAGGTGTACAGGCCTCAGCACACACAGGCCTGAGTGCAGGCCTCATGTCTGGCTGCTATGGGCCATTTCTGGGGTTTGCCATTTCTGGGTTCAGGTGGCTGCTGACCAGACTATGAGTGTTTGTCCCCAAAAGGTCAGCTCAGAAAAGTGGAACTCCGGAAAGGTGGCTCTGGCTTCAAAGCACTCCTGACCAAAGACGTACGGTCTTCCCAGGCCCAGCCTGCAGCCGCTTCACAGAGCAGCCACAGCAAAGAGCGCTGCTGCTGAGCCAGAGGTGGGACAGGGACTCCTAATTTAGAGGCCTTTTGTAGCACAGGGTTTCAACACTTCCCAGAGGTGAGCACTGTCACCTATTAGGATGAGCCTCCTTCTCAAATTAACAAGTTTTTCTTCATGACCTATGCATGCCTTGTGTGTGTGTCTTTTTAATGGAACAATCCTGCTTTTTTTGTCCTTCCTGCTTTTCCTTCATACCAGGAACAAGAGACAAGACATTTCTCGGAAGAAAGGAACTAGCAATTAAAGACCCAAGGGCATTAAACTGCTATAAGAGGTATATAAATAAGGAGGGGGACAAACCATAAGACACTCTTAAAATGCAAAACTGAGGGCTACTGGAGGGGGTGTGGGTGGGGGGATGAGCTAAATGGACAAGGGGCATTAAGCAGGGCACTTGTTGGGATGAGCACTGGGTGTTATACATAGGGAATGAATCACTGGAACTACTCCTGAAATTATTGTACTATATGCTAACCTGGATGTAAATTAAAAATAGCAACATAACATAACATAAAAATAATAAAATAAAATAAATTAAATTAAATTAAAATTAAAATTAAAATTAAAACTGCTATTAGAAGAGGAATCCAGCCTACCAACAATATCAGAAGTGGATCTGGGAGAGAAATAAGAGACCCACCAGAGAAGCCGTGTGCACGGTGGCTCCCTAAACATGTGATGGCCCCTGGGTGACCTAGAGGACCTGTACACAGGGGCGCCAAGCGTGGAAGGCACAGAGGCCAAACAGTGACCAGGCAGCACTGCAGCCCACGTGAGCTCCTCCCTCTCTCTGGGCCTCTCCCCTGTCAACACCTCAACACCAAGTAGCAAGTCTTCTGTATCTTGGGATGTGTCTCGCAGTAGCTCCTCAGGGATGTGCCCCATTTTACTCCCTGGTGCCTACTACAAAGGGGGCCTTGATGGAGGTTTGTCACCTAGACGTAGCCCCTGCCTGTGACAAGGCATAAGAACACCTGTAATAAAGAATGCTTGGGGCACCTGGGTGGCTGAGTCAGTCAAGCATCTGACTCCTGATTTTGGCTCAGGTCATGATCTCACCAACCGGGAGACTGAGCCCTGCACTGGGCTCTGCACTGACAGCATGGAGCCTGCTTGGGATTCTCTCTCTCCTCTCCTCTCTCTCTCTCTCTCTCTCTCTGCCCCTCCCCTGCTCTCGCTCATGCACTCTCTCAAAATAAATAAACGTCAAAAAAAAGAAAAAAAGAGTTGTTAAATGTTCCATTTATACACCTTAAACATTACAAAGATTTATATACAGGAATGACCACTCCCCAAGATTGAAAAATGGTCTAGAAACCCCCAAAAATATAGTCTCCCAACTTTTTCAAAAAGCCCTGGATGATTCACAAAGACAGAGCCAAGCTCTCGATGCATCTTCCTCAATACAGTTAACAAACACTGCATCTAGATCATGTTGGCCAATGCCAGAGGAAAGATTATGATATGGAAAATCCCTCTCCAGCGTTGGTGCTGAGCACCCTGGCTTGACCTGGGTGACCTTGTGGCCATCATTTCCTGAATCGCTTGAAGAGTGGGTGCACGTGCTTCGTGGAAGTCTTGCCCCGTGACGAGTGGTACTCCATGTACACGGTGTCGTCGGCCCCAGACATAGAGCTCATTGTGCCAAAGCGCCGAGACACCTGGGGGAGGACCCAGCCCAAGGTTAGTTTACAAGGGGAAAGACACTCCTTTTAGAACATTTATAATTGTAGTAAGTTTTTCAAAGTTTTTAATATTTTTTTAGAACATTTATTGACTACTTACTATGTCTCAGGTATTATACTAAACAGTTCACATGCATTTACATGTTATTAACTCATCCAATCCTCCCAATCATTATAATCCTCATTTTACAGATGAAGAAACTGAGGCACAGAGAGATTAAGTAACTTGTCCAAGATTACACAGCTCTTAAAGAGACGGGATTTCAACTCTGGCAGCCAGCTTCAGATTCCCTATTCTTAACCATAATGCTATTCTGCCTCTTACTAACAATTTATGAACAGAATTTTTCAACAGTGAGAACAGTGGTCCCCCAACAGCTCAAGACTCCACCATAAGGTTTTGAATCAAGTGGAAAGCCAGAAAGCCCTGGGCTTGAATCTTGGATCTACCTCTCACTGTGGACAAATACTGAATGTCTGCACCTCAATGAACTCATCTATAAAATGGGAACAGCCACATCTGTCTTGACATACATGGTGTGAACAGAAATCATACAGGCAGGGTTTGACCCAGAGCCTTGCACACCACTTGCACCAGATTACAAGCCTGAGGACATACAGGCACCAAGCAATGCCAGCCTGACCTTAGGTGACTCCCTGGTTGGTGGGATTGACCAGGCATTCCAAGGACACAGTGAGAGGCAAGAAGTTTCCCTGAAGCATCCATGAGGGAAGGCTCAGACACCTCCGAGCTGGTCTGGTCCCCCAGTCTCAGTCTAGAGGAAGGGCAGCACCTCCCAGGGGACAGTGTATTTCTTCCTTTACCCCAACCACTGCTCACCTCTTAGCTCTAATATCAATATAGTTTCCAACGTACCTGACTACACCGTACTTTTCTCTTGGAAGAGCCGGATAAGAACTCCCCATAATGGTACTTTCATTAGTTATACCATATTATATAGGGCTGGGCACAGGCAGGCATTCAGTAACTATTTGTAGAATAAATGGAAAGTTCACTATTTTCAGAGAACTCTACATATTTTAATTAATTTTATTTTAGAGGCAGAGACAGAGCACTAGCTGAGGAGGGGTGGGGGGGGGGGACAGAGAATCTCAAGCAGGCTCCATGCTCAGCGTGAAGCCTCTATGGGGCTTTGACTTGAGCTAAAATTAAAAGTCAGACGCTCAACCAACCCAGCCACCCAGGTGCTCCTTTTTAATTTTTTTTTATTTAAATTTTCTTTTTATAATGTGAGAGAGAGAGAGACAGAGAGACAGAGAGACAGAACTCTACATTTCTCAAGATAAATACTGAAACTAGCTGGGAGAGGATCCTTAGACCCACCTTACTGGAGAGCTTACTGGACTAGACCCACCTAAGCTGGACAGCTTAGCTCTATTACTGAGGAGGAAGCCAGAGTTGAATTGGCCTGTGCAAGGCCCTGGACGGCGGGCCCAGGCCTGCAACACCCCCTCCTGCAGCCACCTGGGAGCCGGCCTGGGGCCACATTTGCCATCCTGGGCTCCCCCATTCTGTGCACAGAGCAGGGGGCCAGCCACAGACTATGGGTGTGGCCACATGAAACAGCGTGTCCAGAAGGAAGGATGCACCGAAAGGTTAACGGGGGCAATTTCTGTTATTTTCTTCTCCACAGCTTCCTGGTCTTTCCAAGTCTTTATGGAGGTCGCACAGGTGTGCACGCGCACCTGCACACGCACAGGGGACGCAGTGCATGCGGGCGCATAAGAACTCTGTCCTTTGGGAGAACTGGCAGGTGGGGCCTCACCCGCTCACTCACCTGGCTGGACCTGGAGCCAAATTCTCCTGCCACCACCTCTTCCTCTGCATCCAGGTCAGTGGCTGCCAGGACCTTCTGTAGGAGCTGTTGTTGCTCTTCCCTCGTGGAAAACGCCAGCTCTTCGTCCTCCATACCAGCCAGCTTTGTGATCACCTATAAAGCCGAAATCAGCAGGCCATATGGCCCCTTCTGTTTTGCTTCCCTCGGACCCAGCTGAGCAGGTGGCTAAAAACGGAGAGCTCCTCTCTGGCAATGCAGAGACCAGCTTCAGAGCCATCTGTAACAGGGAGCTTAACTGATGACTGCGGGGCAGGAGATGGGAAGGAAATTCCAGAGACACCTACTCCCAGAACCGCAAATCCATAATCACTTACAGACGACCAACGGGACCTTGACAACTCTAATGCGCCCCCGTGGCAGTATTCCACCTTGCACCAGGTAAAGGAAGGGACCAAAGATGGAGGGCACAGCCTGCCGCCCTCAGGAAGGGTCTTCAGCCCCCTGGGCTTGGCCCATAGGACTTCCAGCAAGACGGCACTTAGAAATGAGAGCATATCGGGGCGCCTGGGTGGCTTAGTCGGTTGAGCCTCTGACTTCGGCTCAGGTCATGATCTCAGTCTGTCGGTTCGAGTTCTGTGTCAGGCTCTGTGCTGGCAGCTCAGAGCCTGGAGCCTGCTTCAGATTCTGTGTCTCCCTCTCTCTCTGCCCCTCCCCTGCTCATGCTCTGTCTCTGTCTCAAAAATAAGTAAAAACATTAAAAAAAAAAAAAAAAAAAAAGAAAATGAGAGCATGTCAAGGTGGGTTTGCAGCACTTTCTTCTAAGACAGCAAGAGAACAGCATGTAGAGATGTGGTTTTCCCTTCTTTGGAGGTGACTCACTATGAGGCCTACCAATTCCTGAAGAAAGCCAGGACTGATGGCGTAGAGAAATCTTGGGGGCGGGCCCCCCCCAAATCTTCTCATAATTTTAATGAGAAAAAAAGGCCTAGAAGTAGGGATCTGGCTGAGCCCTTCAGGAGGCCACAGGCCCAGAGCATAAACATCGGGCGTTTCTGCCCTGGCCTGACCACCCCTCTGGGAAGTCCAGGGTCATGATCACAGGAGCTCTAACCGGGCTGCTCTCAGCAGGCGGCTCTGAAGGCAAGCGGGGCAAAGGCCCCTCCGACCAGCAGACAATCGCAGGTCCAGGTGCCTTTCTGCCAAGGGCACCTTCCAAAAAGCCCAGGACATGACCTGATTTGGCACATGTTCTCTCACTGGACTCTCCAGGGATCAGGACGTATGAATGTTACTATCACCACCTACTTTTCACAGACACATAAAAAGGTCATAATGCAAATCCTTCAAAATACAGTCAACCATCCTGTCCTCTAGCCCAGCATGAGAAATCTGAAATTGTCACTGCTTCCAGCTAAAAAAGGAGGGGTCAGACGGCCCTGACCTCTTATCTACGGTTAATGACAGAAACTGGCCAACCTGAAAAAGACACAAGCGAAAGGATCTGAAAAGGCAGCCTGCAGTCTTCTGAGAACCAAGCATCTGGGAACCTACATGTTCTAGGGGTGTCCTTTTAGTCCCCAGCTTCCAGCACCCTCCATCCACCCCCACAAACAAAAACCTTTAGGGGCACAAAATCGTGACATAACCTTTCCACTTGTGTCAACAGAAGAGAACACAAACATGGCAGCCGGTGGAAGTCAGCCAAAACGTTAGCACCTCCCAAACTGCACAACCGTGGGTTCATAGCGCATGGACACCTGTGCCGTGAGGCCCCTGAGGCTGACTGACAGCACAGCTCGCCCAGCACCTGGCGGGGCGCCCCACTGGAGCCGACCTTGTATCACAAATCAGGTGTGTGAACAACCTGGGAAACCCTGAGCTCCAGTGGACAGCCACTGCTGGTGCAGGAAAGTAATCCCAAGGGGCTCAGGTTGGCACAGTGACGGCCATAGCTCTGAGGTGTCCCGAGTCCTGCCAGGAAGCACATCTTCCTGCTGACAGCTAACATTCTTCTTCCAAGACAACTGTAAAATCTGAACAAGTAGACACTCCAGACCCCTCACTCCGGAGGCCCCATTCTTTAACCATTCACTGTGGGAAGCCCGGGGCAGGAAGGGATCCTGCACAATATTTTCCCTCAAAGTCCCCGGCAATTCGTGCAGAGATACAGGGAACGTGAGGCGGGGTTTCCAATGCCCTCATGCTCTGTGCCTGCCTAAGCTGTCCCCCAGTGGTGCCGATGGCGGCTCCCCCTTCTCCTGGAGGTGCGGGCACAAAGCAAGCCTCGGTTCTATTCTCACCACGCATTTAATGAATACATACCTTAAAGCTATAACCCTGGTCTACCAAGAACCTCTGCCGCTTGGTTGAGTAAGCCATTTCCTGTGTGTCCTGGGACACCAATGAGTAGAAGAAGGCATTGTACTCCTCTGCCACCATTCCTTAAGGGAGGCAAGGAAAAGACAAACATCATATGACTTCACTCATGTGGAATTTAAGATACAAAACAGGTGAACATAAGGGAAAGGAAGCAAAAATAAAAACAGGGAGGGGGACAAAACGTAAAAGATTATTAAATATACAGAACACACAGAAGGTTGCTGGAGGGGCTGTGGGAGGGGCGATGGGCTAAATGGACAAGGGGCATTAAGGAGGACACTTGTTGGGATGAGCACTGGGGTTATACATAGGGGATGAATCACAGGAATCTACTCCTGAAATCATTTTTGCACTATATGCTAGCTAACTTGGATGTAATTAATAAAATATATATATATAATAATTAATATTATATATGTTATATATAAACATAAATAAAATATATTTCTTATAATTAATACTATTTATATATATTATTATTTCATACACACACACATACGCACATATGTAACATATATAAAAAGAGAGAGGGAAGGAAAAAGGACAAGATTAGCTGTTACGATGCCTGGAAGCAAGGCTCCAGGGCTCAAAAGTACGCTGACCCCGCACAATGTGAGAGTTAGGGCGCTGAACCCCTAACCCTGAAGAGCTGAAAACCCACATAATGTCTAATTCCCCCCAAACTTAACTACTAATAGCCTACTGCTGACCAGAAGGCTTACCAGTAATATGGAATACTTGATGAATACGTATTTTGCATGTTATATATATTACATACTATTTTTAGTATAAAGTAAACCAGAGAAAAGAACACATTATTAAGAAAATCGTGAACAAAAGTACACTCCCAGTACTGTAGTTATCCAAAAAACCCCCACAGCTCAAACTACAGTTCAAGGGTCAACCACAATGCAGTGGGAGAGCTTTGCAGTCAAGGGGCTAATGGCCTGGACTCTGTGTGGGCACTTACTTCATCAAAATTAAAAATGTTTGGTTAAAGAACACCATTAAGAAAGTGAAAAAACAACCCACAGAATGGGAGAAAATATTTACAGAGCATGTATCTGATAAGGAATTTATATCTGGACTATATAAAGAACTATTACAAGCCAATAATGAAAAGACAAATGACCCAATTATAAGAAGAGCAAAGGATCTGAACTGACATTTCTTTTTAAAGAAATTTTAATTGTTTGTTTATTTATTTATTTTGAGAGAGAGAGAGAAAGAGTTCAAGCAGGGGAGGGGCAGAGAGAGAGGGAGAGAGAATCCTAAGCAGACTCCGCACTGATAGCAGAGAGCCCGATGTGGGGCTTGAACCCATGAACCACAAGATCGTTACCTGAGGTGAATTAAGAGTCGGAGGCTTAACTAAGCCACCCACGTGCCCCTGAACAGACCTTTCTCCAAAGAAAATATACAAATGACCAATGAGCCCATGAAAAGCATTGAACATATTAGTCATCAGGAAAATGCAAACCACAACCACAATGAGGTACCACCTGCCACTCCCTCGGATGGCTAGAATCAAAAAAGATCAGGGCGCCTGTGTGGCTCAGAAGGTTTAAGCGTCTGACTTGGCTCAGGCCATGATCTCATGGTTCATGAGTTCGAGCCCCACGTTGGGCTCTGTGCTGACAGCTTGGAGCCTGGGGCCTGCTTGCGATTCTGTCTCCCTCTCTCTGCCCCTCCCCAACTTGCACATGCTCTCTCTCTCCCTCTCTCTCTCAAAAATAAACAAACATTTAAATAAAAAAAAGTTTTAAAGAAAGGTTATTACAGCTATTGTCAAGGATGTAGAGAAACTGGATTCTTCACACATTGCTGCTAAGAGTGTCAAATGGTGCAGCCGTTCTGGAGGATAGTCTGGTAGTTTATTAAGATGTTCAACAGAGTTACCACATGACTCAACAATCTACTCCTAGTTATACCCAACAGACCTGAAAACATACGCCCACACAAATTTGCACATGACTTTCATAGCAGCAGTATTCCTAAGAGCCAAAAGTGGAAACAACCCAAGTGTCTGTCAATAGAAGAACGAATAAATAAGACATACAATGGAATATTATTCAGCATTAAAAAGGAAGGAAATACTGATACATACTACAATAAAGATGATTCTTGTGAAAACATCATGCTAGTGAAAAAGGCAGTCACAGAAGACCCAGACTGCATGATTCCATACATATGAAATGTCTAGAATGAGCACAATTATCAAGGTAAAAATAGTCGTGATTGCCTGCAGGTGGGGCTGGGAGGCAAGAAGAAAGGAAGAGTTACTGCCAATGGGAAAGGGTTTCTTTCCTGCAGCGATGAGAATATTCTAAACACAGACTGTGGTGATGGTTACACACTTTGCAATTATATTAAGAACCAATGGGGGCGCCTGGGTGGCTCAGTTGGTTAGCATACAACTTCAGCTCAGGTCGTGATCTCAAGGTTCGTGGGCTCAAGCCCTGTGTCAGGCTCTGTGCTGACAGCTCGGAACCTGGAACCTGCTTCAGATTCTGTGTCTCCCTCTCTCTCTGCCCCTTGCCCACTCACACTGTCTCTTCCTCAAAAATAAACGTTTAAAAAAAAAAAAGAACCAATGAACTGGGGCACCTGGGTGGCTCAGTCAGTTAAAGTGTCTGACTTCAGCTCAGGTCATGATCTCACAGTTTGTGAGTTCGAGTCCCACGTTGGACTCTCTGCTGTTAGCTCAGAGCCCACTTCGGATCCTCTGTCCCCTTCTCTCTCTACCCCTTCCCTGTTCTCATTCGCTCTCTGTATCTCTCTCTCAAGAATAAACATTAAGAAACAACAAATTAATGAACTATACACTTCCAGTGGACCGACTATATGGTATGTGAATTCTGTCTCAATAAAGTTGCTTGAAAAAAAAAAAAAGAAAAAAAACCCCCAAAAAAACAAAAACCCAGGTCAGAAAAAAAACCTAGAGCAGAAGAATGATCACAGAAACTAGGACAGAAAATACTGAAGCCTGTAAAACCTGATCCTTCTGGAAAATCTGCACATTTTGCTTCACAGTCCAAATGTCAGCAGGTTCAATATCTGTGTACTGCCTCTGAATTCAATTGTTTCTTAGTCTTACAAGAGCTCACAGATGCAAAGATAGCAGCCAAATACGTTACATCAAATAGTATTTTTAAAAAAACAAATTCTACTCAAATTCAAAGGGGCTTTAAATGTAGATTTGTTTCTTTTGGGGGGAGGTAATGGGTAAGGCATAAGTTAATGAGATACATTCACATATACTAGCCAGATGATATTCCTGTCAATTTATAAAAGCTATTGTTTCTCCAGCAGCCTTTTACAGAGTTCTATTATATATGGCTCCCTCCTCACAAGAGTCCTTCAAGAGTCCTTCAAGAGGACTGTCACTCCCACTCTGGATGGGAAAGCAAGGCTCAGATCGGCAAACTACCTGCCCAAGGTCACCAGGGTGGTCTGGTGCTCAAGTTCATGCTATTTCTACTAACATGCCCTGTCTCCAGTTTAAATACAATCAGCCACCTCTTAAACACATTCTACAACAGTACGATTCCAACATATGCCCCTACCCTTGTTTCCAGTCACCCTAGCAGTCCAGCTGCCCCTAAGGAAAGCGAATTCCCTGAGGACAGGGCCTGTGTCCTGGTCTTAGGGCCTGCCTGGTACCAGGAGGAGAGACGCGGCCACTCTAAGAGTCAGTCCCTGCCACACCCACCATTAGGGTCAGGGCCCTCTCACCACAGGTAACAAGCAGAGACTCCGGCCTTGCACCCTCATTCACTAAGCACGACACCCCTGCTGCGAGCTGCCGCCCAAGGCAGGACTCTTCACAGGGTGCGCGCAAAGTATCCCCATGTGGCTGCCGGAGCTGCTCTTTCCAAAGCCCTCCCCAACTCCTGACTCAAGGCCCAGGGTTCAGTTCCAGCTCCCACATGGCACTGGCGGCCCAGCTCTGCTTCCTGCCTTTTATGTCCACAGCACTGCACACTCACACCGCTTCCCTGGCCCCTGATGGCCTACCAACGCGACAGCTCGGCTTTGAGGACACCCAACGCGGAGCAGGCAGCTGCCATGGAGAACGCCCACAAAGGAACTCCAAGGCCAGAGAAAGAACATGAGCCACGCTGATCTTGGTCGTTGCTTTGGGACCCCTCCTTGTGGCATCTACTTAGCCGGGGTCCCGGCATCCCGGGGTGCCTGCTCACCACCACGAGCATGCAGGCAGCACAGCCCTACCCTCTTCTGAGTCCAAGTGGCTCAAAAGGAAAGACTTGCTGGAGCAGAAGGCGTAAGGCCGCCTTTACCTTTTTTGGCTCGGAGCACTCGCCCCAGCCTCTGGGCCTCCTGCCGCCGGGAGCCACCATGAGATGAGATCTGAATGAGAACATTTGCTTCTGGCAGATCAAACGATGTGTCACCCACCTACAGAAATGAAACAGCGTTGAGTTTGACAAATTTTTTTTTTGTTTGTTTTTTATCTGGGACAAAAAGAAAACAATCAGTTGACCTGGAATTTAAATAAGCTCTAAAGATAATTGAGAGAGACAAACCCATCCTCTTCCCTCTGCACCAGGGTCCTGTGGATGAAGGCAGGCCTCTAGGACCTTCTGTGAACTCTCCTGAGAGCTGTCCTAAAGAAGTGGGTCAGGACTCCCAGTCCCCACCGGCCATCTCATTTATGCTCCCAGGCCAGGCAGCTAGGGACCAGAGACAAGAGGGCCTATCGACAGAGATTCTTTGTAAAGGATTACTCTTCTTTTTTGCTACAGAAACATGTATGCACAAAACCATCTACACTGGTGACTGGAGGTCAATGAAACCATCAGCACATGTTGGGACACAGGACCTGTCAGGGCCCACTGCCCACACCAGGCTAGATCTGGTCAGGGTAGTGGCCTTGGCTTGAGGGTTCCAACCATGGAGGTTCCCAGCACATATCTAAGTGTGGTACTTACTAACCCAGCTATGATCAACTTTATTGGCAAACCGGATTTATTTTGAGCTTTGGGCCTGTTCTAATCTGAATGCCTGCTCTACACTCTTCGGCCACAGCTTCCAACAGTATCACCAAGCTGGGCCTTTGTGCATTCGCACCGTGCCTACATCCACTGCCCACCGCACCACGGCACACGAACAGCCAGGATGAAGGTTGCCCACAGCCCACAGGAGGCAAAAACTCCACAAAGAGAACCTCATCTAAATGTCCACTTCTGCCAGAATAGGTAATGAAAATTTTCCCCTGGGATAGAGAAAATACAATTTAAAATTCCTATATCCCCAAAAGAAGTGGGGAAAACCTCAGTCAAGCAAAGAGACTTTATAAATTGTCCACAACACATTCAACCCCACAAGTGCTCCTTCTGCTACCCATCAGAAAGCATTCCTGTCACCAGACACTGGAAACATGGGAATGAGAAGTGACACATGACGTCCCTTCAACAAACATGAATTCATGGCCCTCGCAATCACCCAGTGTCCCCTCTAGCCCTGGGCGTGCTGAGGCCTCACCACCACCCTGCAGGGCACACAGACCTTGGATATGAAGATGGTGTTGATTTTGGGGTTGTGCTTGAAATTCTGGAGAATCTGCATCCTCTCTCCCTGGGATGTAGGACCATAGATATAGGGTCTAAAGAAGAATGAGGTGTGTTAGGAGGACCACAGAATCACCCCCCAATTAACATCAGTGGGAAAAGGAATTCTTGCAAGGTTGCTCCCTCCCGGGAAGCCCTCCACCATGCAAGAATATCAGAGGGAGGCCCATAAAAATGAGGGGCTATAGACCCTCAGCCAAGGTTCTGGTCACCACTCTCTTCAGGATTTCCTCCTTCACTTTTTTCCTTGAATCCATGTCCCTCAATCTAAGCTTAGTGTCTACACAAGCAGTGCTAACACAGCATCCAGGTGGGACTAGGGGCCACTGAGGACACCGCTGGTGTTTCCTGAGAAGCTCTGTCTAGATGCAGGGCTGGCTGGGATGCTGGCCCAGCCAGCCTTGCCTTCCTGTCCCCTGTACAGTCTGACCTCAGCTCCACCAGAGTGCTCACTCGGCCTGCCATTCCAGATACCAACTTGTGCCCACCTTCGGAGCCCAGCTCATAGATGGAGCCCCACCAAAGCAGCATGACTCTGGCCCCTGACCCCTGGGCTGAGGGTGACCAGGCTGCTGCAGAACCAGACCTTCAGACCCTAAGAGAACTTTGAGAGGCAAAGAAGGAAAACCAGGCACCTTCTGCACTTGGGTTTGGGGGAAGATTAAGCTGCCTTGGGGCAACTCCAACTCTTCACTTCTTACTTGTTCAGCCTAATGGCATATTCTTTCAGGGCAAACACATTGTCGGCAAAGACAATAATCTTGTCATTCCTCCTTTCATGAAACTTGATCAGAAACTGGCAAGCTCTGAATTTGTTGGGGTTCATGGTATACAGCAAGATTCGTTTCTTCGTTTTGATTGCCACATACTCCCGGTAAAACTCAGGAGACATCGGGCACCAAACCTGCGACACAGTAAGAATCAAGGGTCAGTTTGCAAATTTAAACATCACACAACTGGAAATTTTTAAAGACCATTAATTTAGCAGAACTAGCTTTAAAACAAATCAAAACAAAATCAAGTACCTAATGTTGAACAAGGACACTCTCATATTTATCTCTTAACACATAGATATAATAATAATTATTATTATTACTATTATTATTAATGTTTTATTTATTTTCGAGAGAGCACAGCAGGGCAGGGGCAGAGAGAGAGAGGGACAGAGGATCTGAAGCAGGCTGTGCACTGACAGCAGCAAGCCCAATGTGAGGCTTGAACTCACAAACCTCGAGATCATGACCTGAGCTGGTCAGATGTTCAACCGACTGAGCCACCCAAGCACCCCAAACACATGGATTTTTAAATGCATCGATATCTGGGGAATTACTTTCACACCAGCTCCAAGTAAGTAAAGGAAACCAGATTCTCAACCAGTGGTCCAAGTAATCCCTCCCGTTTAGACCACACCTCCACACACAAGTCTACACACAGCACTGCTATGGAGAAGCGCACACATACCTCCTAGCTCTGTCTGTTGAATTAGCCTAGCAATGACATCCTAGGAGTAATGAAAACACCTAGCACCTAGATCTTGGTTTGTAAATTCCATTCTTTGCTAAAAGGGCACCTTGGAGAAATGGCTGATTTCCAGGGCCAGAATAGGTAGGGAAAGTACCAGATAAACCTAAAATACCTTGCTGTGCCAGAAAGCAAGGAAGTGCTCAAAGAATGGGGACATGTCAAATGGATACAGGAGCCAGGCTGAAGGGGTCCCACTGGTCACATCTGAGACAATTAGATCCTTCAAATAAGAATGACAGGAACACTCTTTGGGGCCTCCTCTGTGCTAGGCCCTTGTGCATGGGCTACTGGCAAGCTTAAGGAAACTCAGACAAATATACTCAAGTGCCATGGGTTTTAAAGGTCTCAAAGCTGTGAACACACAAAAATGACCCTCTGGAAACTTTGCATTGAACAGGCCACAAAGCCTATCCTGACAGGCTCTGAATTCTGGGGTGTGACCAGTGCCACTTTTGTGTGATCACCACAGACCATTTCTTCATGCTGCAACCACTGTGGACTCAGCTGCTGTCGCTCCATGCCTACCACTGGCCTGAACTCGAATTCATAGGTCTCGCTGCCACTGTTTTCTGGTTCCCCCTGGGCTGTGTACTGTTATGACTCCGTTAGGATTTCTAGTTCTTTATAGCCAAAGCAATTCTTTTTCCACAGTAAAATCTTTAAAATCATGCATTTCACAGAACATGAATGGTCCACAGACATAGGAAGCAATACTCAAGGTCATTAGTAAACAGGAAAATACAAATTAAGGTCATAAGGAATACCACTTTCATACTTAGTATGTCAGCAAACAATTAAAAGAAAATAAAACTCAGTATTATGTACTAGAGAAGATGTGGAGTAATCTCACTCACCCGTGATGAGAGTGTCAGCCGGTCCAATACTTTGGAAAACAGTGTTTTCTAGGACACAACTAGTGAAGAGAACAGCCACACAGCCTTTGACCCAGATATGCTACCTCTGGGTGTATGTGCCAGAGCAGTGGCCTTCACAGTTGAATCATTTTAGGCCACAAACTAAACATTCATATGCATGAACACAGTTGTATTAAACATATACTCAAGAACAAAAACAAAAAACAACATCTACCCTTAATGTACTTATGCATTTTGGCAGATTCTATTCTTTCCTGATAATGACCCGATAAAGTAATGTCACCGCCTACTATGGGACCACAGTCCACAGTACAAACAACACTGCTTTAGAAAAAAATGACCCAAGGCCCCAGAAAACAGATATAAAAATATTTGCAGCAACACTATCACAACAGCAAAAAAAAAAAAAACAGAAACAAAAACAAAACACTAAGCTCCAAATTTATGAAGAATAAATCAGTGGCTTCCTAGGGCTGGGAGCAGAAGCAGGGATTCATGGCAAATGGGCATGAGGGAAATTTCTGGGGTGGTGACAGGGTGGTGGGAAATGCAATTCGAAACTGGAGGGTGAGGACAGCTACATAATTCCTTACACTGACTAAAATCACAGAATTTACTTACTTACAACAGGTGGATGTTATGAAACATCAACTTAACACCTCAATAAAGCTGTTACAAAGACAAACTTAGCAACCCAAGTGTCTGTCAACATTATTTTTAGTGTTGTGTAGTATTTCATCATATATCCTGTTGTGGTATATTTGTACAATGGAATACTGCAGAGCACAGCTACCTGCATCATCACAAAAGTAATACATTACGCAAGGGATAAAAGTACCAAGCAAGGGACAGAAGTCATACGAGAACACACAAAACTAGGTTCTATTTTCATATACAGGAAGACTTTTTTTGAAGGCAACGCTAAACAAAGTAGGTGATGGAAATATACACAAGAGGTAAAATAATAAAGGGAGAGGATGACAAGTTCTGTCGTGGGACAGTGAATCCCCTGGCAGGGGAGGGGAGACACAGCTGGAGAGGATTAGGGCCCTCAGAGATTCCGGCAATGCTCTGTTTCGTAGGATGCGTGTTGATTATGAAGAGGCAACTACAGGGTAAGGAAGTTTTCAGCAGAGCAAGTCTACCTGCACAGGTTCCTCACACTCACCGTTACCCAAGAGGCCCCCTTCTGCCCTTGTGGGACAGAGGCCACCTGACCCTAGCCAGTGAGTGACAGTCATTTCAAGTTGCCAGGAAGGATGTTTGCAATTGTTCCTTCTGAGAAGACTTACCTTTGAATGCGTATTTTCAGCATTTACCTGTGCAGGTATTCACTGTGGAACAAGACTGGGACAATGTGTTTCCCAATGTGTTTAGAAATGATGTAGGCCACAGGTGCCTTCTGGGGACACCAAAACCAAGAGGCTTTGACCCTGGGGTGGCCTGGATGGTGGCCCACACAGGAGCACCCAGGAACTCCTCAAAGGTGAGGGTGGGCAGGACCATCCAGAGGTGCTCACTCCCAGGGAAAAGGAGGAGTGGATTTGGAGGTCAAACTAGCCTGGATTACCATCCCGACTTGAGCACTCACTGACTGTGTGCCCCTGGAAGGGGGTTTTGTTTCACAAGTCTTTGGAGTGGGTAGAACACTGCCCACCTCACAGGGGGACTGAGGGAACAGTATAAAGTGGCAACACTTCTGCTCAAGTCCTGACTGTGTATCTGCCCATGGGGAGGGGACCTGAACCATTTCCCCTTAACCATGGGTGGAATCCCTCTCTCGAGGCCATACCAGGAAGGGGAAAGCTACCTCGGCACACTGGACTTTGGCGATGTAGCCATTGTTCTGCAGCTCCATCCAATTGGCTTCGTAGAGCTTGGGGCCAATCAGAAAATTTAAGTCGACAATTTTGTCATCTTCCCGGACGAGGGTGGCGGTCAAACCCAGCTTGCAGTGGGCCTGCACGATGGTAAGCACCCGTCGGAACATCCTGGCTAGGGAAACAATCAATGCATTCACACTGTCACTTTTTTTTAACATTTTTTTAAATGTTTATTTACTTTGAAAAAGAGCACAAGCAGAGGAGAAGTAGAAAGAGACGGAGAGAGAGAAACTCAAGCAGGCTCTGCACTGTCAGCACAAGGTCCAATGTGGGGCTCCATCTCACAAATCATGAGATCATGACTTGGGCCAAAATCAACAGCCAGAGGTTTAACCGACTGAGCTACCCAGGTGCCTCAACACTGTCACTTTTTTAAATGCTCAAGTACCACACACAGCCTTGCGACTTTACACGGGCCTGTGACACTAAGTGGGCTAACCCCGGGTTTCTGAATCATAGGAACCTGGCTCTAGACCAGAATGACTAGGCAAGAACACTTAATCATCACTTTCAGACCTGTCCAAAAGAAGGAAGAAAAAGAGAACAAAAGGGAGAAATGGCTTTAGGGAAGCTCCAAATCAGTGAGCCCCAGGATCCTTCCTTGTAACAGCTAAGCTACCAACAGGAGTGCAAATGGCGATCTGAAACACGATGTAACACTTAAAACACCAGTGAGCTCCAAATGATGCAAGGAATGCATTCATCCCAAAACTTGTACCCAGGATACCAGGAAGATGGCTGGGTGACCATGGGATCAGAGAAACAAAAGGAGCCGGGTCTGCTGGACTTCCTACCATCTTCCCAGAAAGCAGGAGACAACAGGGAGACATGAAACCCCAGTCACCCTCCTTAGGAAACTCCCTTCTCTGAGCTTTCCAATTAGATTCATCTGGTCCACCAGCAACCTCCTGTCTCTGTCTGGAATGTTCTAATTCTGGTTTATCAAATTAAATAAACACATAAATGGGATTAAGATACTAATTTCAAAAAGAACCAATTAATGGGTTTCCATGGGCTCATCCTTTAAAAATACTAATACTCCCGGGGCGCCTGGGTGGCTCAGTCAGTTAAGCATCTGACTTCGGCTAAGGTCATGATCTCGCGTTCCTGAGTTCGAGCCCCAAGGTCAGGCTCTGTGCTGACAGCTCAGAACCTAGAACTTGCTTCAGATTCTGTGTCTCCCTCTCTCTCTGACCCTCCTCTGCTTGCAATTTGTCTCTCTCTCAAAAATAAGTAATAAAACATTAAAAATTTTTTAAAAATACTAATATTCCAAAAAAAGGTTAAAATGTTTGTGTTTCGCTTATCTTATAATACAATTAAAAGTGAGGTTAGTGATACTGCAGAAACAGAGGTTAACAATCTGAGGAAGGAAGGGTCAGGCTGCACCAGAACACAAACCAAAAACGTAAGAACAGTGAGATAGCAGAAGACTGTCTGGGCCCCTAGTAAGTGTCCAGGTCTTCCAAGCTTAAGGTGGTTTGCACATACACTTGAAGACAAAGACCAGCAGCATAGTTATCTCCAAGGACTGTGCTGCTCCAAAAAAAGGGGAGCCAAGGGCCGCAGACCAGGCTCCTCGTGTCAGAAGGGCATGGCAGCCAAGGCAATGGAGACAGCAACCTCATGCGAGTGCCAGGGAGGCAGCGCTGGGGACAGCCCAGAGATGCTATCAACCCAAGGGAAGCATGAGTCCGCTCCCTGCCTGGATACTCTGCAGCCAGAAAGAAGCCCCCGCTGTGGCATCTGCCCTACAGACCAGCCACGTCCCACTACCACATTCTCCAACAGCCATAGGGCTGTCAGGAGGAGGAACCCACATATGACACAGTGTACAGATGGTTAAGTTTTTACACAGCTATGTCCCTGTGAAATCACCCAGGTCAAGATAAGTGTTCCTAGCACCTAGAAGCCTCTCCTCTGACCCCGCCTGTCAATACCAACACTCCCCCCTCAAAGGAATCACCATCTCACTTGTCATCCAAACTTTGTATTAATAGAATCACAATACATATTCTGTGGATGTGATCTGTTTTGCTGTACATGTCACAGGTGTCAGTTGTCTCCCACTTCGTCCCTAGTCCAAGCACAGTGCTTGATACATAGTGGGTTCTTAATAAATACTTCCTAAAATAATGAAAGTGGCACAGTGCAGTAAACACTTAATACATGCAAGTCTGCAATTACTGATATTTTATCAATACAGTGAGTGACACGATAGGACTCTTTTTGGACGATGTCTAAAAGAAAACAGCCATCTTTACCTCTTGAGATAAATCTCAAAGATTTATCATTCTACCTCATCCAACGTGGTATACTTGTTTAACAATCAAGAATCTTGCTGTGATTTGTTAGAATTCCCTAATTTAACATTGGCTCTCTGGCCCAGTGAGCATGGCCAGGCCAAGGATCTCACAAGAACACAACTGAACTCAGAATTCTATTTAGAGCTGTTTGGTTTTACTCTCCTACCCAGCCAGAGACAAACTGACCCAGTGAATCAGGAAGAGAAAACACACAGATGGCAAGCATGAAATTTTGTGGGGTACACCCTGTATCCTCATCACCAGACAACCAATCTCAAGCCTGGCTGCCGCCCTCTGAAACCTGGGACCTAGGCTAAAAACGAACATCAACATAAACTAAGTACATACTCAGGTTTCCCAAGTTTCAAACACAGACTCCAAATGAACCACTGCACAGCACTTCCAAACTCATTTGTAGGATGTGATTCTCTAGGTCATCGATTTCCAATCCAATCAGAGCCAGTAACCTCCTGCTCCTTAAATTTTTTTTTTTTTGGAGTTTAGTTTTTAAATTAGCACACAGTAAAAAGTGACCTTTCGCTGTGGGTGGATGGGATTGGTTCTCTAAATTTTAACACATGTGAAGATCTGTGTAACCACCACCACGATCAGGATACAGACAAACCCATTACCCCCAAAACACTCCCTCCTGTTCTCCCTTTACAGCCACACCCTGGCACCCACTGATCTGTTCTCCATCACTAGTTTTGTCTTTTCAAAGGCACTATACACTATATAACCTTCCAAGATGGGCTGATTTCGCTCAGCAAGTACCTCTGAGATTTCTCCAAGTTGTTGCATGTAGCAACAGTGTGTTGTTTTGTGGCTGAAAAGAGTTCCAGGGGAGGGACCTTCCCATTTGTCTATCCAGTCACCCACTGTTGGGCATTTTGGTTGTTTCCAGGTTTTGGAGACTCTGACTAAAGCCCCTAAGAACATTCATGTACAGGTTTTTGTGTGAACCTGAGTTTTCATTCTCTAGGACAGATGCCCAGGGGTGGGCCTGATGAGTCACATGGCAATTTTCTAAGAAACTGCCCAACTTTCCACAGTGACTGTACATTTTGTGATTCCTCTGGCGGTGCATGCCAGCTGCTCTGTACTCTCGTCAGTTATTGTCAGTATTTTCCATCGTGGCCACTCTGATGGGTGTGTGGCAGCATCTCGTCGCATGGTATTAATGTGCACTTCCCTCAGGGCTAATGACGCGGAATATCTTTTCAAAGGCTCCTAGGCATCTGTATATTCTCTTTGGTGAAATGTCTACTCTTGTCTTTTGCCCATTTTCTAACATCTCTGCCACCGCCAGAATGTCTAACTGGCAATCAAATGAACGTGCCTAAAGCCGAACCCCTGCACTCTGCAAACCTGTTCCTTCTACAGCTTTCCCCAGTTCTGTAGCTTTCCTTCCAGTTGCTCAAGCCAAAACCCATATGGTCATCCTTGATTTCTCTTTCTTTCAGGTCTCAGGGCCAGCCTGTCAGCTCTGCCCTCACAACACATCCAGAAGTAGATTACCTTTATTCTTACTGGTTCAAACCTCTTGGTTGGGCCCATCCAGCTGCTTCTACCCTTGCCTCCTTCCGTTTATTCTCAGCACAGCAGCCAGGGTGGTACTTTCATAGTACATGACAATCAGATCATGTCACCCTTTGCTCAAATCCCTCAAATGGCTTCCCACCCACTCATATAGTACAAGCCCAACACCCTACAGTGACCTACGTATAGGATTTGGCCCACACTCTATCCTGCCTGGCCCTCTCTAACCTTGGCTTTGGCTGCTCTCCTCTATGTCCCTCCTGCCGCATAGTCATCTTGCTGCTGTCGGACTGTGTCAAGTACTCTCCCACCTTGGGACTAATGCTGCCCTGTTCCTTCAACCTGAACAACCCCCAATCCCTACGTGGCTTGCTGTGAACATCGATAGGTACCCTCAGACATGCAGAAGGGCTGGAGGGGTTCTCATTAACTGAAAAGAATGATGCTAGGGCCACCTAGGCAGTATTTTGAACACTATGTGAAAATGCCTCTGATTTCATTTCATGCAGAGAAATCCCTAATTTACATTTAACTTACCAGAGCTTCCCCTTCATTTGTTTTATCAATGAATACTGGAATACTATGTGGCAATAAAAGGGCAGATACTACCAATACAATGTTATATGGGTCAACCATAATGCAAAGTAAAAACAGCCACATCTAAAAAAATATATATTATATGAGTCTGGAAAATAAATGAAATATTTACTATTATATATAACATACATTCCTTAAAACATATATGAATTATATATCATATGATTCACATTATGGTATTTCTCGAAAAGGCAGGTCAACTATAGAGACAGGAAGCACTTCCATGGTTCTCTGGGGCTGGAGCTGAAAACACTGACTGTAAATGAGTATGAGGGAGAGGTTCTAAAACTGGATCACGGTCACGGCTGAACAACTCCATAAACCTGTGAAAAATCTTGAATTGTACATTTCTAATAGGTAGTTTTTACTGGTGGAAATTGTATCAATATAGCTATTTTTTTTAAAAAAAGACTGCCTGCAACACTTGGAGAAGTTGGGCTTCTGTAACGTATCAAGGATCAATACTTCAATTCAGCCTTCAAATAAAACAAACACCATTACGGCAAGGACTTCAGTGCTGCTGGTCCAGTTTTCACAGCACCATAAGCCAACCGGTTAAGGGTAAACTGAACTACAACAGTAAGATTGAGGAAGAAGGGAAAAGCCATTTTCTGAATGACTACTGTGGGCCAGTGATTCACGAAGCTGTCTGCCACCCACCCTCATGCCCACCCCCCCACATGCTTCGGACTTACTTTAAAACTTTACCCAGCAGACCTTTCTAGCAAGACAGATGAACTACAGAGCAGTCTTCCCTCCACCCAACGAACAGAAATCAATTTTTGTCTCTGCAATGAGCAGGTAGCTCGGCTCTCAGCCTGCTTACCTGGTATGGTATGTACTTCATCCAGGATCATGAGGCCCCACTCCTGAGTTTTGAGCCACTCCATGACTCGCTCAGCCTCCCAGGACCTTTTGGTGGTGTGGCCCAGCATGGAGTAGGTGCTAATGGCAATGGAGCAGCCGATGGGCTTGTCCTTGGCATCGGAGGTGAAGCGGCAGATCTGGCTGTCGTCAATGGTGGACCACATCTTGAACTGGGCTTTCCACTGCTCCACAGACACAGCTGAGTTGCCCAGTACCAGACAGCGCTTTCTCACGGTGCAGGCAGCTGTCACACCAACCAGGGACTTGCCAGCACCTATGTGAAACCAAAGCAATGCCACCCAAGGCCAGGTTGCAATGAAAGACAAAGACAGGGGTGCCTGAATGGCTCAGTCGATTAAGCGTCCAACTTTGGCTCAGGTCATGATCTCACGATTCGTGAGTTTGAGCCCCGCATCGGGCTCTGTGCTGACAGCTCAGAGCCTGGAGCCTGCTTCGGATTCTGTGCCTCCCTCTCTCTCTGCCCCTCCCCTGCTCATGCTGGTCTCTCTCTCTCTCAAAAGTAAACATTTAAAAACATTTTTTTGAAGGACACAGACAGAATCCACACACAAATCTGGGTGAATTACTTGCAATAACCCTCACAGCCGATACCATGAGGCACTTCTTGCTCCAAGGTCTGTTTTCTTCTCTATAAAAAGGAGACACGTCCAGCTCACGCACAAATGTGACAATTAAGAGAGACAGGCACCAGGCCCTCCTGTGGCATTTTCCATGAATTTTGTTCTAATGTTGAAATCTCAAAACTCACCAGAGATAAGAGACCCTCTTATTGCTGAAATTGTGAACACGAGGAAACGAAAGCGGAGGTACACGTGGCCCCCGCCATGGGAAGGTGGTGCCTCAGAGGAAAAGTGTGCCTGGCACACAGACCACACCGAGGGCCCAGTACAAGGCAGCTCTTAGACTGCACAACATGCTGGGCTGAGAATTCAGGCATACGGGAGATGTGTACACTACTGGCAAAGACAGAGGCGAAATTCCAGGGCTTCCAAGTTTACTATCTTCCACCATTTGAAGATCAAGATAAAAATCAAGCTATTCCTTTAAACAGCATTTCCTCCTTCACCAGGCATGTGCATCAAAATCACCCAGGGAGATTAAAAAAAAAAAAAAAAAAAAAAAAAAGAATGTGGAGGCACAGGCCTCTCCCCTGGAGATTCTAACCTCCTCAAGTCTGAGGTAGGGCCCCCAGGTGAATGTGCTGTGACCTCTGGCCAAGAACCTCAGCCAGGACCTGACATGACTTAGGACAAATGATATCAGACAGGTGCCAAGGAGGCTATACTCTCCTTTCTTGGATGTGCACACTGTAATAAGCCATCCAGGAATGAGCAAAGCTTCTCTGCTATGAAGTCTCCAAATACACACACTCACAAGCTGATTGCAAAGGATGAGACCCTAACTCCAGTGTATAAGATATCACCTGCCCCTGCAAGTGCAAGCTGGTGCAGCCACTCTGGAAAACAGTATGGAGGTTCCTCAAAAAACTAAAAATAGAACTACCCTATGACCCAGCAATTGCACTACTAGGCATTTATCCATGGGATACAAGTGTGCTGTTTCAAAGGGACACATGCACCCCCACGTTTATAGCAGCACTTTCAACAATAGCCAAAGTATGGAAAGAGCCCAAATGTCCATCGATGGATGAATGGATAAAGAAAATGTGGTGTATATATACAATGGAGTATTACTCAGCAATCAAAAACAATGAAATCTTGCCATTTGCAACTACGTGGATGAAACTGGAGGGTATTATGCTAAGCGAAAATAGTTACAGAAAGACAAAAATCATATGACTTCACTCATATGAGGACATTAAGAGACAAAACAGATGAACATCAAGAAAGGGAAACAAAAATAACATAAAAACAGGGAGGGGGACAAAACATAAGAGACTCATAAATATGGAGAACAAACTGAGGGTTACCGGAGGGGTTGTGGGAGGGGGGATGGGCTAAATGGGGAAAGGGAACTAAGGAATCTACTCCTGAAATCATTGTTGCACTATATGCTAACTAATTTGGATGTAAATTTTTAAAAATAAAAAATAAAATGAAAAAAAAAAGACAGCACCTGCCCCACATCACTGTCACTGCCCAAGATCTTACACATTGCTTAGTCGATGTGTTTACCATCTGTCTCTACAACCAAAATGAGCTCCCCGAGGTCGGAAGTGTTGTTCTATCCACCACTGTATCCCCACTGCTAAGGTCAAAGCCCTGCACACAGCAGGCACTCAAATATCTGTTAGGTCACGGATCAGGGCGTCATCTGACCTCAGCTGCTCCCTGGCCAGGTATGATTTAGAGAAGGGCACACAAAGGAGAGCGACAGAAAGCTGGCAGACCATGACAGAAGAGTCTGGCCACCTTCTTCATTCAGGTGTCACTTACCACAAGGAAGAACGATGACCCCTGAGCGGGCACGTCCATTCCCAAACATCTTCCGTAAGCTCTTTTCCTGATAAGGTCTAAGGACGGCTGTGGGTTTCAGGTCAATGTTGATATCAGGGTTAACAGAATCATTCCGGAAGTCATACTCTGCCAACAGGGGGTACTCCAGGTGGATACAACGTTTCTGGAGCTCTTCAATCATTTCCTGGGGAGTGAGCATGGAAGACATTTATAATCTTGTTAAATCCAAAGCATGCTCATAAACTATGCATAATCCAAGGGGGTTAATGGTCAAGAAGACAGCATTTTATGTAGGCTTTTACAATTTCAGATCTTGATCTGCTTGATATCAAGTAGATATCTGCTTGATAACAGCTGGGTTAAAGCACAGAAAAGCAACTCAAGTTAAGGACACAGACAAAATTAAATCCAATCACCAAAATGCCACCAAAACCACCAAAATGCCCCTCAGACACTTCCCACATCTCCCAGGAACTTGTGAAGACTGACCCAGCAGCCAGAGTCACAGGACACTCAGATCTAACCCCATCAGGAGGAAAGATGCCACAGCTCACAGACACCATAAAGGAGAAAGCAATTTCAGGAAGACACGGGGATCCCTTCCTCTCACACAGACCGCAGAGTCCATGCAGGGCTGGGCTGCTTGGAGAGGGGTACATTCACTAACCTGCTTGACTTCAAAAGATACTGTCTGGGTCTCTTCTTCTTCTTCCTCATCCTTGTCCATTTGTTCGTAGAAGTCAAACAGGTCTGTGGGGATATCAGATTTTCCCTGTGGGTCCGTCACCCGGGAAGTGGAAGGCCCACCACTGCCCTCAGCAGTCTTGGCGATCTGTAAGAAAGGCAGGATCTGAACCTCTGTGCAACAATGAAACCTCATGCCACCAAGCAAGAGCCAAAGTTGAACAAGCAACTGCAGCTGTAAGAAGACGGGAGGGGTGTCTGGGTGGCTCAGTTGGCTGAGCATCCGACTTCAGCTCAGGTCATGATCTCGTGGTCTGTGAGTTCGAGCCCCGTATCAGGCCCTGTGCTGACAGCTCAGAGCCTGGAGCCTGCTTCGGATTCTGTGTCTCCCTCTCTCTGCCCCTCCCCCGCTCATGCTCTGTCTCTCTCTCTTTCTGTCAAAAATAAATAAACATTAAAAAAAAAAAATAGTAAGACAGCAGGGTCCCAAGATGCAAATGCTGAACTGAATGTCCCAATGCTCCCACTACCAAGGGTGACCCAGGAGCCCACTTACAGCCGACTTGCTCGTGAACGTCTCTGTGATGAGCTCCGTGGCCTCCCCGTCAGAGTTCCGCAGGCGGCACTCTCGGATCACCGGATCCTGGAGAAGATGCTGGATGACATCAGGGTGGGAGCTTTCAACGAAGTACCTAAAAGAGGGGAGGGAAGGAGGTGACTACTGAGCAGTACACCATTTCCAGAAGGTTCTGTGGCTCATTTGATCAGATGGGCTGGAAATAGTGGCTCTGTGCTTTTCTCAATCTCTTAGTCTCCCATACCCTTGGCCAGATCTGAGCTGCGAGCTACTGGCCAAGATATAACAAATGAGGTTGTGGACAAAATCTGGCTTTGAGGTCAAATAAGGAGTGGCCTGAGCCTGAGCGTCACTGCTCGGGAGTGGGGAACACGGTGGCCAGTAAATGAATTCCCAGTTTTGGTCACTTCCCTTCGCTCATCCCTTCTATCCCCTTACTCAGGGGAGCAGGTGCTGGTGCAGACAGACAGCCCACAGACATCAGCTCCTTGCCACTTGCTCTGCACAGGGCACAAGTGCCTTGGGGGGCTTGTCACAGGATCCCTTACCTGTTGTGCTTCAGGACCAGCTTGACTTTTCCGTAGCTGACAGTACACAGCTGCAAAGAGTGACAACATCCAACAGGCACAATTAGCAATACTCGGCTCACTAGAGACACATTCATTAGTGGGCATGTCTTACTACCTACCAAGTGAAGACTTCAGTTTACCCAATGTGCAATCCTAAAGAAGTCAGGTCTGCCAAAGGTGAGCTTTTTCTTATTAAACTCTACTCTTGAGAGTAAAACCTTGCTTTTGCCTGGCTCTTTCTGATGCACATCTTAATTTATAAAATGCTACGTAAAATCTTTTATTTTCCCTTCCCTTTTCTTCTCCATTCCCACAGGCCCCAACCTAATCCAATGGTTCATCCAGCCACACCAGCATTATTACAGGTCCCAGCACAAAACTGGCACAGAGCATGTATTTAGTAATTGCTGTGTAAATTAAATGCAAAACCCCCTGGCCTCCTCACCAATGTTCCTATTTCTCCCAACTAGAATGTAAGCTTTGGAGTGCCTGGGTGGCTCATTCAGTTAAGCATCCGACTCTTGATCTCAGCTCAGGTCTTGATCTCACAGTCAAGAGTTCAAGTCTCACACTGGGCTCTGTGCTGGACATGAAGCCTACTTAAAAATAACAATTAAAAAAACAGAATGGAAGCTTCTTGACAGAAGAGACTACAGCTGAAATCTTCTAGGTTCCCAGCAATCTTTAGGACGGAAAGCAGCAGAGGTTGTGTGGTGGCCATGGAGATCTGCCGCTCAGCTCTCAGGCTGTGACCAGCCCCTGCTGCTGCCCTTCTGGATCCCCTGCTGCATTATACCAACACCTACATTCCTGTAGGCGGTTCCAGGCCAAGACTGAGCACAGCCAGTGTGCTAATGCAGGGTTCATTCCAGCAAGGTGAGGCCCTTCTCCCTGGGCACCTTTCCGTATCACAAGAAGACAGAACTCCTACGAGGGCTCCTGTCAGCTTCCCTGAGATCGGATGCATCACTGTACTGACGGTCTGTGGCACTCACCAGATCTGGGGGTCTGAATCCAACTCCCTTAGATCAGCTGAAGGTGACAAAAGCCACTGTCATCTATTCTGAATGGCATTGACCTGTCTCTCAGGACAAACCCAAGCATGTCCAATGCTCTTCATATGGAACCCTATCCACTTCAATATTTGCAAGTTCTTTTTGATTTTCCCTAATGGAAAGTGTTGACTATTGGTCCCGTGCAGGAATTCAGCCTTAGACAGAGTTTACCACTTATATTAGTCTGCTCAGCTGCTGTTCAAAACACCACAGACTGGGTGATTTAACAACAGAAACATTTCTAGAAGTCCTCCATCAAGGTGCCAGTGATTAGTTTTTAGTTAAGGCTCTCTTCCTGACTACCTTTTCACTATGTGCCTATATGACCTCTTCCTTGTGCACATGCAAAGAGAGCACCTGAGCTTTCTGGATGACTATTCTTAAAAGGATGCTAATCCTATTGGATCTGGGCCCCACTCTTATGATCCCATTTGACCTTAATTACTTCCTCATTACAAATATAATCACATTAGGGGTTACAGCTTCATATGAATTTTGGAGGGGACACAATTCAGTCCAAAACACCATTCACTTCTGGCTGCATTCCCAAATAACCCTGGCCAGAATGGGCCTGAATTAGTATCCCCAATGTGTTAGTGTTCATTGTATCAGAGCGCTCATGAGAAGTGTGGCCTCAGCAAGAAGAGATCCAGAAGAGAAGCAGCTGTGGGAATCAGTTATGTCTCTCCACACGAGATCTGAATGGCATCTTCATGATGGCCACAGGTTGACAATGGGTAGTACCTGTCCACTATTAACACATTCACAAGGAAGGCAAAAGCGCTGGCCTTAGCTCCCCACTTGCCTTAATAAACTGAATAATTCCATCAGGGACTCCCGTCTTGCTGAGCTTCCTGAGGTATTCAGTGATGTCACTAGTTTGTAGCCCAACACTGACAGCTGCATACAGGGAGTAGGCAGTTAGTTTGTACTCATGCACGTGGGTTGGTCGGCACACTGGCTCTGCAATAGCCACCAGGAAGTCTTGAGCATATTTGTAAACCGGAGAGAAGGCTTCTAAGAAGATGTGGCCATCAGGAGCCTAAGAAACACCAAATGGACATGACAGACAAAACAAAAAACAAAAAAACCAAATGAAGTGTAGAGACTATTAGACTCTTTCCCACACCATTACCCAGAAAAGATAAGCTGCCCAAAAAGGGATCTTTAACACCAAGGATATTTTTGTAAGCCCTCCTTCAGCCAACTGTGGGCCTGTTACTTTAATCAGATCCAAGGAATGGAGAGATTAGAAGAGCAGGTTTCCGAAGTCGGTTTCCACTCTTCTTCACAGGGAAAGCCCACCTTATTGGCTATCTTCAATGTACCTTTAGGTTAGTTTTCAAACAAACGTAGACTATTACCTACTTCGAGCTAAGCAACAGAGTAGCCTAGCAAATATATAGCTTCCATTACTTTTTGTAGATGGGTAATTAAAATGTTACACAATAAACAGCATTTGCTCAGTAAATAAAAAAGTATTTCCACGCATGTGGTAGAACTGAAGGGAAGGGGAGAAGGAGGGGCTAGAAACGAAGGCTAGTGTGCCCTGGGTACCTGCTCCTTCTCAGGCTGCTCAAACAGCATGTGTGAAAGCCGTCTCCCAGCCAGCTCTGGAGGGCAGTACCCTGCATTTCCATTTGGGGTCCAAAAACCGAACCAGCTTGGCTCTGCCCTGGCGGAGGGTATGCTTACCACCCAGAGGGGCCTCGAGGTGTGGTCGTCCTTCAGCGGCATCTGCAGCCTGTAGTCCTTGGCTCCATATTCATCAACTTTGGTGCCGGACTCATCCACCTGCTTCCCAGCCGCCGAGGGGACCGCTTCCTGAGAGTCGTTCCCGGGGACGTCGTCGTCATCTTCTTCTTCATCCTCGTAGTGCCGCTTCTTAGACTTCTTCTTATCTGCAGATACGGACACAGAAGTGAGCGCAGCAGGAGCCTAAGGTTCCCTCCGCACTGTTGAGTGACATTTCGAAGGAACCTGGCAGCAGCCGTACTTCATTCACCAACGCCATGCACCCCTAGCCAAGAGCCACCTGCGTGCCGCTGGCGTCCTCTCCCTCCAACGCTTCCCACCCGGCCCACGACGCAAGGCGGCCCAAAGGTCAGGGATCGCCCCCTGCCCAGCAGCTTGTCGCGACAGCATGAACAGGCCGCGAGACACTGCGGGGCCGGCAGCCGCTGAGAAGCCCGGAGCGGCTACGACACAGGACGACGGGGAAGGCGAGTGCAGGCAGGCCCCAGAGCGCCAGCGCCACGTCTCACCACGGTCTCCCCGGTCTCTTTTGCCCATGTCAGCAACAGCACCACACAGCCGGTGCCGCCGAGTCTCCGCGGCGGCTGCTCCCAACGGGGCTTCCGGTTCACACCGGACGCTCTTCCGGCAAACGCACAGGAAGTCCCGCCTCTGGGCGCCGGGTCGTTGGGTGGGGAGCTAGCCGGGAGACTAAGGGGCGTCTGTTGTGTTCCCGTGTTGCAGGCCCTTTTTCCCCAGCCGTTTTTTCCTGTAGTCAGTCAATGAAATATTTATTGAGCATGTTTATGCGTCCAGGCGCATAAAGCGTCCAGCCACTGTTTTAGTCTTGCGGTAGGGTAGTGAACAAAGTAAAGGCCCTAAATTCTGACAGGGATGTGGGCAGTAAACGCATACGGCGTTCTGTACTCTAAGAAGAAAACAGGGCTCAGAGTAACAGCGCCATTCCAAACAGAGAGACCCCCCCCCCCCCAATGCCCCTCTGAAATGTCATTACTTGAGCAACTGGAACAGCCAGACGCTGTCCCCCAAGAGAGGAGCAGTCCGAGCCTAGGACTCGGCCACACAAGTTTGGCGTCTAAGAGGAAGACAAGAGGGGAGTAGTGTGGCTGGAAGAAGGAGAGAGGACCCACTACTGTACATGTAGGTAGTGGTTCTCAAAGTGGGGTCCTCTGGCTGCATCGCCATCAGATGGAAATTGGTTCAAACAGATGAGAGAGGCACAGATGCAAAGTACCCGGCCCCACCCCAGACCTATTGAATGGTAAAACTCTAGGGGCACAGCAGTCTTGTCATCCACAAGATGAGAACCACTGATATAGAGCCTTATAGGCCATTGCAAAAACTTACAGATTTTATTACAAAATAGGAAACTACTGGAGAGTTTTGAGCAGAGAAATGACAATCTGGTTTAATATTAAAAAGTCAGTCTACACTAGCTGCTGTGTTGAAGATAGCCTTTATGAGGTCAAGGGCAATGACTGCAGTACTCCAGTTGAGAAATTGCTGGCTTTACTAGGGTGGTGGGGATAAAGATGAGAAACAGTGGTTCCAGTCTGAATGTATTTTGAAGATAGAGCAGGATTTGCTGACAGACTGGGTATTGAAAGTGACAGAGGAGTAAAGGATAACTCCAAGATTTTTGGCTGCAGCAACTTCAAAATTGAGGAACCTTAAAGAAGGTACAGGTTTGGAGTGCCTGGATGGCTCAGTCAGTTGAGTGACTTTTGATTTCGGCTCAGGTCATGGTCCCAGGGTCATGGGATCAAGCCCCATGGGGCTCCGTGCTGAGCATGAAGCCTGCTTAGGATTCTCTGCTTCCCTTTGCTCCTCTCTCCACCCCACTCCCCCACCCCCGCTCTCTCAGAAGAAAGAAGGTACAGGTTTGAAGGGGGGGGATTGGACATATTGAATGTGTCTGTTTGAGAGCCATAATAAAATGACTTAAACAACAGAAATTTATTTTCTCACAATTCTGGAGGTTGGAAGTCCAAGATCATAGTTCTGCTCTCTTCCTGGCTTGCAGATTACCACCTTCCTCCTTTCTCACTGTGACCTCACCGTGGGGTCGAGGGAAGGGCAAAAACTCTGATGCCTCTTCCTCTTCACATAAGAACAACAGCCTTTCCAGATTAGAGCCCCACGTGTATGACTTCATTTAATTTTATCACTTCCCTACAGGTTCTATCTCTGAATACAGTTCACATTAGCAGTTAGAGCTGCGACATACAGATTTTAAGGAGAACACAATTCAGTCTATGGCAGTGTTCTAATAGACAATTGAAGGCAGTTGGATGTAAGCCTGAAGTTCAGGGACCTAGAAACAGAAGTTGGGGAATTGCCAGCATACGGTACTGAAGCTATAGAACTGATTGTGGCTGCCTAGGGAATGAATGTAGGTAAAGAAAAGTTCTAGGAACATTTCACAGTGAAGAGGCTGGAAGATAGAGAACCGGGGCAACACCAATCAAGGAGCGCTCAGAGAAGTAGGGAAATGGGGAGTCCTGGAAGTCCTGCTTTCATTTCATGGCATTTCAAGGTGGAGCAAGTGATCAGCTGTGTTAGACGCTGCCAATCAGTTGAGCAAATTGAAGACTGAGATTCAGGCACCGGATTTGTAATGGAGAGATCAGTTCTCAGCTAAATGGCTTTCAGTAAATTGAAGATTTTTTTGGTCCCTGCTCTAAAAGAGTTTCACTCAAGAAGTGGAGGAACCACACCTTACGCTGGATTTTCTGCTTCTCTAGTTTTCATCTGATTACAGTACTACATGCCATGTAAAAATCTTGAAAAAAAGGAAAAGCATAGTGAAAGCTATTTAAATCATATACAATGCCACTCATAGCTATTTACATTTTGGTTTATTTTCTTCCAGGCATTTTTTTTTTCTGTGAGTAGGTGTTTTTATACTATGAAGATGTTACATGGACATATGATTGTATATCCTCCTAAAAACTAAGCCTTTTCACCCTTTGTTAGAATGAATGTTTAATGACTATTTAATTTTTCATGTTATCACTTTATCATGATTTATTTAATGAAACCCTAATTTGGGAGCATTAGAATAGTTACAATTTATCCTATTATATAAATAGTCCTGTAATGAACATCATCACATATAAATCTTTAACTCCATCTGGGATTGTTTTCCTAAGTCAAATTCAGAGAAATAGAAATATTGGGTTAAACATATGGACTTTTTAAAAGCTCTTACTGCCAAACCTGCTTAATTTTACTGAAGGAGGTGATGGGGAAGAATGGCCAATCTAACATTTTCATAATTAAGAAAATATTTTGTGAACTAATATTTGACAAAAATATTCAATGGGGGAAGCTTAATCTCTCCAAGAAATGGTGTTGGGGAAACTGGATAACCACGTGCAGAGGAACACTACTCATAAAAATCAGCTCTAAGTGAATTAAAGACTTAAATGTAAAATCTGAGACCTTATAACTCCTAAAAGAAAACATAGGGGGAAAACTCCTTGACATTGCTCTTGGCAACAATTTTTTGGATGTGACACCAAAAGCACAAGTAACAAAAGCAAAAAGAAATAAGTGGGACTACAATAAACTAAAAAGTTTCTGCATGGCAAAAGAAATAACCAAATGAAAAGGCAACTTATGAAACGGGAGAAAATAATTTCAAACTATTTATCTGATAAAGGGTTAATATTCCAAAAAATATAAAGAACTCAATAGCTCAAAAATAAATAATCCAATTTAAAAATGGGCAGTCGAGGAGCACCTGGGTGGTGTGTTAAGTCGGTTAAGCATCCAACTTCAGCTCAGGTCATGATCTCGTGGTTTTTGAGTTCCAGCCCCACGTTGGGCTCTGTGCTGACAGCTCGGAGCCTGGAGCCTGCTTCAGATTCTGTGTCTCCCTCTTTCTCTGGCCCTCCCTGCTCATGTTCTCTCTGGCTGTCTCTCTCTCTCTCTCTCTCTCTCAGAAATAAATAAACATTAAAAAATAAATAAAAATGGCAGACGAACTGAGTATTTTTCCAAAGAAGACATACAAGTGGCCAACAGACACATGAAAAGATGCTCAACATCACTAATCATCAGGGAAATACAAATCAAAACCACAATGAGATATCACCTCCACACCTGTTCGAACACTATAAGATATAACAGATGTTAGGGCGCCTGGGTGGCTCAGTTGGTTAAGCGTCTGACTCTTGATATTGGCTCATGTCACAATATCATGGTTCATGCGATGGAGCCTTGAATCAGGCTCAGCACTGACAGCGTGGAGCCTGCTTAGGATTCCATCTCTCCCTCTCTCTCTGCCCCTACCCCGCTCTCAAAATAAATAAACTTAAAAAAAAAAAAAAGAGACAACAGATGTTGGCAAACGTGGAGAACAGGGAACGCTGGTGTACTGTTGGTGGGAATATAAATTGGTACCGCCAGTATGTAAAACAGTATGGAGGTTCCTCAAAAATTAAAAATAGAACTCCCATATGATCCAGGAATCTCACTTCTGGGTATCCATCCTAAGGAAATGAAAACAGGGTCTCAAAGAAGTATCTGCACTCCCATGTTCATTGCAGCAGTATTCACTGTAGCCAAGATATGGAAACAACCTAAGCGTCTGGCAATGTATAAATAAAGAAGATGTGGTGCATATATATACAAAATGAAATATTCAGTCATGAGAAAAAGGGAAATCCTCACATTTGCAATAATATGGATGGACTTTGAGGGCATTATGCTAAGTGAAGTAAGTCAGACAGAGACAAATACTGTATGGTATCACTTATAAGTAAAATCTAAAAAAAAAAAAAAATACTGAACTCATAGAAACAGAGTAGAGCGGTGGTTACCAGGGACTGAAGGGTAGAGGAAATGGGGAGATGTTGGTCAAGGAGTAAAATTTTCAGCTAAAGATAAGTAAGTTCTAGGGAGTTAATGTGTAAGATGGCAATTATAGTTGATAATACTGTATTATATGCTTAAAAGTTGCTAGACATTAGATCTTAATGTTCTCACCACACACAAAAGAATAGAAATCATGTGACATGATAGATACTGCTGTGGTGTAATCATATTGCAATATATAAGTGTATCAAGTCAACAGATTGTATACCTCAAACTTACACAATGTTGTATGTAAATTATATCTCAATAAAGCTGGGGAAAAATATTTGGTAATAGGCAAAAACACCTACATTTATCATAAAAGTTTAAAAAATTATGTGGAAGCAAAAATAATGACCACTCATAACTCACCCACCACTTGAGTAACATGTATATCCTCCCGATATTTTTTCTGTTTTTAAGCAAAAAGTGGGATCATACTATATATCTCATGTAACTTGCTTTCTTTCAGTCAGTAATACATGGTGGAGAGTTCCATTGTATGAATATACTAGTTTATTTGCTCAATATCTGTGATGGTTCATTATATGTGTCAACTTGGCTGGGTTATGGTGTCCAGTTGTTTGGTCAAACACCAGTCTAGATGTTGCTACTAAGGTATTTTTTTTAGATATAATTAACATTTACAAGCAGTAGACTTTAAGTAAAGTAGAATATCCTCAATAACACAGGTGGGCTGCATCCATTCAGTTGAAGACCCCAAGAGCAAAGACAGGTTTCCCAAGGAAAAAGGAATTCTGCCTCCAGACAGCAAAACAGTTTTGCCTCTCTGGAGGACCCTAATACAGATTTTGCTAAAGGGAAATGGGGTGCTGCTGTAACAAATAACCCAAATATGCGACCTGGAGGGTGTTGTGCTAAGTGAAATAAGTCAGACAGAAAAAGACAAATCCCTTATTTTACTTATATGCAGAGTCTAAAAAACAAAACAATTGAACCAACCAAAATAGAAACAGACTCATAAATACAAAGAACAAACTAGTGATTGCCAAAGCGGGGGCGAGGGGGGGGGGGAGCGCAACATAGTGAAGGGCATTAAGAGGTACAAATTTCCACTTATAAAATAAATAAGCCACAAGGATGAAAAGTCAATAGGGAATACAGTCAACATCGTAATAACTTTGTATGTTGACAGATGGTAACTACACTTATCATGGTGAGCATTTTGTAATGTACAGAATTGTTGAATCACTATATTGTACACCTGAAACTAATATAAATATATTATGTCGGGGTGCCTGCCTGGCTTGGTTGGTAGAGCATGTGACTCTTGATCTCAGAGTTGTGAGTTCAAGCCTCACATTGGGCATGGAGCCTACTTTAAAATTTTTTTAATTTAAAAAAATATATATTTTGTCAACTATACTTCAATTAAATTTTTTTAACAAAAATATGGGGGTAGCTTTAGAATTAGGTAATGGGTAGAGGATGGGGGAATCTTGAGATGCAGGATAGAAAAAAACTAGAATGCCTTGAAGAGACTGTTGATAGAAACATAGACATTACATGTGACTCTAGTGAGGCTCAGAGGGAAATGAGGATTATGTTATCGGAAATTATAGGAAAGGTGATCCCTGCTATACAGTGGCAGAGGATTTGGCTGGATTGTGTTCTGTTGGGTGGAAAATAGAACTTGGAAACTATGAATGAAGTTGGATGAAAAGGTCGAAGGTGTGTCCTGGTTTCTCTTGCTGCTAATAGTAAAACGTGAGAGAAAAAGATAAATTGAAGAAAGAACTGTGAAGCAAAAAGAAAGAGGGAAGAATGACTGGAGGGCAGCGCAGAGGGCCCCCAGAACGGGCAGGCCCAGGGTACAAATCTGAGTCTATGGACCACCTCATTGGTTGTGAGGTGGCAGTGTCACCAGCCACTGGGCTCCTCAGGACAGAGCATGGAGATAGCGGCGAGTATTCTCCAGTCTTAAAATCTAGTGGAACTTGCTCTGCTAGGTTTCATACTTGCTTGGGACCCATGTCCCCTTTTCCCTTTTGACCTCTCTCTTCTGGAATGGCAATGTCCCTCCTCTGCCTGTCCCACCATTGTGCTCTGAAAGCAGATCACTAGTCTGGTTTCAGAGAGGTTCACACATGGAAAGGAATCTTGCTCCAGCATGAACCCTTACCTGGGGTCTTCTCCATAACTGATGCGGGTGATTTAGATGATGAGATTTGAGTTGGTGGTGTTTAGATGAAATGCTGGGCTTAGAGGTGATGCTAGAATGATGAAGACTTTGGGGGATGTTGGGATTGGCTGGATGTATTTTGCATGTGGGGCAGGTATACATTTTTAGGGGCCACAGGGCAGACTATAATGGGTTTGTATCCACACCCCCTGCCCCCGCCCAACAAAAAGATATGTTGAAGTCCTAATCTCCAGTACCTCAGAATGTGACCTTATACAGAAACAGATCTTTACAAAAGATAGTCAAGTTAAAATAAGGGCATTAGGGTGGACCCTAAACCAACAGAACCAGTGTCCTTCTAAAAGAGGGAAACATACATACACCCAGGGAGGACATCACATGAAGATACTAGTTACGTTGCCATAAGCCAAGGAATGCCTGGGGCTACCAGAAGCTAGGGAGAAGCAAGGAAAGATTCCCCTACAGGTTTCAGAGGGAGAACGGTCCTGCTGACACCCTGATTCCAGGCTTCTAGCCTCCAGAGCTGAAACAATACATCTGTTATAAGTCACCCACTCTGTGATACTTTGTTACAATAGCCTCTATTGTTGGGACCTGTAAAGCCTCAATTTTGGGCTTTTATAGACAAATCTTGGCCCATCTGCAACCATTTCCACAGGATTAATTCTTAGAAAATTGCTGGGTGAGAGGATATACAATATTCTGAGGTTTTTGACTTGCATCACTAAGTTGCCTCTATATGAAGGTATTAATGTAAATGATCTTTAATACTGTGGGAGTATACATTCCTTACACTCTGGTAGTAAGCTTTGTTTTTGTTTTTAATCACTGTTAATTTCTGATTTCGAGAATTGAAGTGTCCATTAAAAGACATGCCAGAGCATGTTGGGTAGGACATTACAGATCTATCCAGGGGAAGATTAACTGCAATGTTTTCCAGGTCAGTCTGGGGTTGGTGTCCTAGAGAGTGATCAACTAAGGCAAAGGAGGGACAATTGAGAAAACACTGTGTCAAGAACAGATCTGGACAAATCAATCACAGTGGAAATAAATATCAGCTTTATTAACACTCAAAGTGCCATTCATTTATATTCATTCCAAAGTCCAGAAGGTTACTCAGAGTAAGCCTTTGCACCACAATCTTTCAAAAAAAATGAACTAACATGAAGAAAAAGCAATTTTCATTGTGCTAATTATTGCAGGCCTTCATGCACAAGAAATCTAAACAAAGATGTGAGCCAACAATATACAAATTTCCATATAAACAAAGTCATTGATCACTAACAAAATATAAACATGGTTTCCTTTCACATTAGATTTCAAAAAAAAAGCTATTTACCAGCAAGAAAAAATAAGTACATAAAAATTGTAAAACTCAGAAATTTTATACATTTTTACAAGCACAATTTCGAATGAACAACACAAAGTCAAAATGTGCATGAAATGTGGCACATACCACACTGTATCTGGCTTCTGGTAGGTTTTTCTAATCATACCGGCTCCTTGTAACATAATACGTTTAGTGACATTCAACTTCAACAGTGGACTTTATTCCTAATACAAATAATTTTTACGTGGTACCGCATATTAAAAACAAGGCTTCCTTAAGTACAATAACATTGTCAGATTGGAAATTTAATTTCCAATTCTTTTTCTGCCAGTTACTTAAAATACACAGTACACTAAAGACACAACAATGTATGTTCAAACTTTTCTAAACCAATTTATAGTCAATTACAGAGGATCACAATATGTCAATGTACTGTTTTATAAATGCGGTCTGATTTTGCCCAGTAAGAGAAAAACTAAAAGTTTAAATCTTTAGGGTAGAATAATAGGAAAATACCCAAAAACAACAGGACAGGCCAACAGCAACTGCAGCTATAAAAAATCTTGACATCTCTTCAAGACAATTTAGTTTCTCACATTTTTTCATAGCTTTGAGGATTCAAAGGCCATTTTGTGGACAGTGTGTTCTTGCTACTGCTTTAAAACCTAGTTTTCCTCTTAATTTGCATTTCACAGAATTCTCACAGGAGAATTCAATTCCCTTCCTTGCAAGAGTATTTTAATTGATATCTAAGTAAATTTGCATCCAATTCTGGAAATACAAATACATTTTAAATGGTTAAAAACAAAATTAAAAAAATATTTTTGATCAGCCAGCTGAAAATATATTCATATAGTAAATAATCTCTCAGAAAGCTTTTATATATATTTAATTATTCTAACTAAACAGTACGCATATAAAACAAGTTCATAAAAATGTAGAAATAAAATGAAAATAAGAAATTACTGGGATATATACATGTGCCTACAGACAGAAAAAGACATCTCCACACACACATCCCCTGATACACAGAGTTACAAGCATACTTTCAACTTAGTCATGATTTTAGAATACATATAAAATCAGAAAGCGATGTTGAACTCCTGAGTTCTCCAACAAAGATAGAACCATAGATAAGTATACTTTGTAAAAGCAAGAAAGTCCATTTAAGTCAGTAATAGCAGTGCAGTTACTGATGGCTACATCTTGAAAGAAGTTAAAACATAAAAGACACAGACAGTAGTTCAATGCACGCATTCGTGATACTCATACACCCATCAACAATTATTGGTCAGAGTAGTAAATCAGTGTACAAATTAAACATTTCCAAAAATGTGCAAAAGTCAACTTTGATAGGAAAAAAACACCTTTGTACATAATTATAAACTGCCCAGCATTCAACTGAGATTAAAAACGTTTACAGAGAGAAACTAATAGATTAAATATAGACAATTTAATGGCTACGTTAAAAAATGTACATTAGGTCAAAGGGTAAATTTACAAATTGATAATCATAGTTTGCAACAATTAAAAGTTTATTCTCAAATTTATCCAAGTTTACTTTTATTTACAATGATACTTGAATAAAAAGAACCATGTGAAATGTAAGAGATGTCAGACATTAAAAGTATTTTTGGTATTAACTCTTATAATATTTCAGAATGCAGGCTAGCAAATTTTAAAACCAATAGCAATAGAAAAAATGTAAACCTTTTACTTACTAATTAAGATTGTATTACAAACAACTGTTTGTTTTTAAAGAAGTATTCTTATCTGTAGACACTGTACTTGCACTTGAACAGGGTATATTGCAAGGGTTTGGCCCACTTTCCTTTGCCCATAAGCCTTTCCAGCTCAAATGTTTCCACTAGCTCTCTCTTCCTATTCCAGGTGGAAAAGTCTTTGGAAAAATTAGAATATGTCAAATCCATTTTGGAGCCTAAGTATCTAATAGAGCTTAAGATGGGACTCTGTTACTTCTCTCTCCCCTCCAAGTAATACATATGCTAAAATCACCACTAGTTACATGTTTTCTTTTCTTTTTTTTTTAATTCTAAAAAAATATAAAGGAACACAAAAGTGCTTTTCAGTTTAGTCACAAACTTTACCATTCTCGACTGGCATAAAGGGACTAAGAAATCCTTATCTGGGGACGAATTCTGCACGTATACTGGAGAGCAGGCTCTTCCTTATGTTCCAAAATGTCTATGGCACAAAGCAGACATCAGCCCATAACCTACTTTTCTTCACAGCTTTCTTAAAAGCCCCTCAAGTCAAACACAAGTTCATAAATGTTAAGACACAAGGAAGAAAGTATGCCACCAACCTGAGGCATCACATGTCAACGTATACGTATATGCATCTATGGTCAAATGACAATAAGATTGGCACATGTACAAGCTCAAGTTTGTAATGTTTATATAGTTCCATAATAGTTGAAGTACGTTCTGTATGTCTAAATGCAAATACTGAGCACCTGTCTTTTTACTTGAAGGATAGATTGAGATACAAATTCTACAAGTACCTGCTTTATCACAATTATACTATAAGCTTACAGGTGGGCAGAAGTAACAGTGATCATCATTTTGGCTATGTGTGCAGGGAATATAAAAGCTTTGGTTTAAAGTGATTCTGATAATACAGATTGTGAATACAAACAAGGAGTCATCAGGCATAGGGAATAACAGTACTCACTGACTAGATGCCTTTGCCGTTATAAACTAAAGTATCATACTACTATCAATTAAAATGCATAATTATGAAAAATATGAAGACTTACATGAGACTGTATACAGGCAACAAATAAAAATGTATTCTTTTCTTTACTCTAGCTATGACTCCTCCCTCAACTTTCTGAGACTGAACCATGTCTGCTCTATCACCAAGAGAAGATTCTCTAGACTCCCCTGAGAGCTCATCACCATCTACAGCTCTGACAGGTGAGTATGGAGAGATGGTTGGCCCTGATACTTTCCACCTCTATTATGGCATACCGTCCAGACCATGGCAGAAGTCAAAGCAAAGCTAAAGCAACTATGAAGTAGGAACAGTGGCTTCACAGCACGCCTTCTCAGCCAACCAAAAAGAGGTATAAGACAATTTCCTTTTGAATACTTGGTAAGCTAAGGAAGCTTGTTTTCATAATGTCTGGAAGAATTTCTATTCCAAAGAGCTCATGAAGAACTATGCAAAATCAATTATTTTCTATTTCAGAATTATATATAAGCTATTATACACACACACAAATTCAATTTTAATCTACTTTTACCAACCAAAAGCTTGGCAATTTACAATAAATATCTTTATTAAACAATCACTTGTACTAGCTACTTGTGGAAAATATGCTGGCGTTCCTACCTGAAGACAATTACACTCACCCACATCAGTAGGTCATACACTTTTCAGTTGTTCTTCTAAGAACGGAGACTAATCTAGTTGAACATTCATACCTTTCCCTCCTTCCCAGCCCTGCCCCAACTCCCACGTGCACACAGACAGACAGACAGACAGACAGACACACACACACACACACACACACACACACACACACAAACACAGTCTCTCTCTTCACAGAAAAGTAAGAGTTTTTAGTCAAAATGTTAATTAAAAGTAAGGATCAGAACTGCTATCCCTGGATTCCTTGCGCATTGCCCTAAGTCTCATTGCCTTAACATTTGTAAACCATTTAAATCACCTCTTTAGGGCAAAATCAACCATTCTAGCCCTGCTATGAAAATCATCACTAAACCATGATATACAAAGAATTTGGACAGTGCCAATGTGACTGACAGTCAAGTTACCAACCTGCAAAAAAATTTGCTATGTCTCTTTAGAATTAGAATACCTCTTTCTATCCTTATCGTAGGCATTCAGGTCTAGTGGAGACTGCACTTTGTCTATCATAGACTAACGCTAATGTTTCTCTTCTAACATATATAGATGTAAAATATGTACATATATATATGTAAAATAAAAAGAGGTAGAAAAGGGTAGGAGGAAGCAGGCATTAAGAAAGATTTAAGGGTCAATATACAGTCCCAAGGCCAAATGAACTCTTGAAGCCTACTGATTTTGGAAAAACCTTCATTTCGGTGGGTAACTTGAATTATTATTGATATAAAATAAAATTAAGGCATACAGAGAAAAAGGCACTACCAAAAATGAACAATTAAATTGCTTTTCATTAACAGTTAATCAATCTTAAAATTCAAATAAATATGAACATTACATCTGTAAAAAGGCCAAACTTAATATAAAATAATGAGGTCTCAAGACACTGTCCTGATCCTGGCATATGTAACACTGTTGACAGGATTCAATTTCTATCAAATGTTTTGGGCATTTTAATAGTTTAGACTAAAAAAAAAAAATTTATTTTCTCTTTGAAAGAAAAAGCAGGGAAAAAAAACCTATGGAATTTATGCCCCTCATCACAGGAATTGAGTAGGTACTGAACTTTTATACAAGAGGGAGTTCTGAGAAAGGCCTCCTGACCCCAGAGGGTCCCTCCAATTTGGGGATACTTTTAATCTCTGTTAATGACATTTTAGTTTGTAACAGCCAGATTACCCAAAATTTCTTTCCCCTCATTTCATAAAAAACAACAGCATTTTAAAACATCATTGCTGGGGGCACCTGGGTGGGTTAGCTGGTAAAGTGTCCAACTCTTGATTTCCGATTCGATTTCAACTCAGGATCTCATAGTTTGTGAGTTCCAGCCCCACGATGGGCTAAGCAATGACAGTGCGGAGCCTGCTTGCGAAGCTTGCTCTCTCCTCTCTCTGCCCCTCTCCCACTCCCTCTCTCTCAAAATAAATAAGTAAACATTTAAAGAAAAAAGAATTAAAAAAAATCAGTGCTAAACTTTCAGAGTTAGGGTATGCCATAAAATAAGAATCCATTTGCCCATGTTTCCTCCTAGACTGTGACCTACTTAAGGGATAAGTTAATCTAGTACCTGACATAATAAACCACAATTATTGAATAAGCAAGTGAAAAAGACTCACCCTCTTTAAAAGAAATTGATAGATTCCTATATTTGATTGACACCAGGTGACTGTGTATCCAGCTACTGGTCTCTAGACCCCAAATGAAACCATTGGCACAGAGCTCTTCTGTGGGTCAATCTGCATCTGACGAACATCTTGGCTTTTGCACCCAAGCTTGGTCATCCCTATAAACTATTCAGATTTGATTTTCTTAGTGTCTTCACATATCTTATAACAATTCCATCTCAGAAGTACTACAGACCACACCTGACATATATAAAAGCTAAAGCAGCAGAGAGCTATTAACGAAATAATTCCACCTTCTTCATGTACTTTCTATTGGTAATAAAATAAAGCCTCCCTCATGTGAAAGCCAATTCAAGTTTTCATTTTCTTTTATATTTCTGTCTATGCATTAACATTCCAATCTCATAGAAATTATGTAAGGTTGACTGCCTTTGAGAACTTTCTAAGGCATTTTCAAGTTAGAAACATGTTTTATAAATGAGAAAAATTGAAAAATTTTCAAGATATTCATACTGAAAATTTCAAAGTCTGTATACTTTTAAATACATTTTAAAGAATTACCATCAAAATTTCCATTAGTCATTGTGATGTTTTTTAACCCTTTTATTCAGTACAGTTTGTTTGCAATGTAAAAGATCTTGTATTTGGTCCAAGCCTAAGTCATGCCATTTTGAATCTCTCAAGGCCTACGTAGAAAGATATTTCCTGAAAAGCACATATAAGACTGCTAGTGAATCTTCTCCAGCACCAAAAAGTCTGCCACTATCAAAGCAGAACACATTATAAAGGCACAAAGTCAGCAGTCTGGCCATTTTCCAGCCTCAGCAAAGAAATATTACAGTATAGAAGAATCAGTTGTGCATTTAAAAAACAAAATACATTGAGTCATCTTTAAAAGTTCAAATTTCATTTGTTGATCCATACCATTATTAGAAAGAAAAAATTGGAGTGTTATATTTAACCGCCCCTAATGGGGGGGGGGGGGGAGGGGAGGTTCTTTTCAATTTTTTTTTTTTTTAATTTACTTTTGGTCTTTCACACCTCATCCCACTTCAAGCTTTTTTGTTCTAGTAGTTTTTGTATAATATATTAACTTTTATTGTGGTTTTGGTACCTTTACAACTTGTTTGAAATAAATTCACATCACATTTTATATAGCAATTCTGTAAACTATTAGTCTATTTTAAAGTCTTTACATAAAGAACGATACTTTCCCACATTTTCCTTATAAAACAAAGGTCTTCTGCAGCAGTGTTAAAGCAGTAATTTCTTTTCAGGTGAATTTATTTTCTATGGCACTTACAGAAGAAAAAAGAGACTGAAGAAAGCAAATGATTTTGCTTTGGGTTTCACAGTCCCCCAAGATTTCTCTCTAAAGAGCATCTGTCTCATATTCTACACTGCTGGTTACCCTGACAGACCAAAAATGAGCCCAAAGGAAATCAAGACTACACAAGACAAAGGAATGAAGGAAAAGCCCACTGGTCCAGATACCATCTTGCTCAAGCAGAAGAGATGCCTTCACTCATAAAAGATAAAGAAATTATAATAGATCCACATCCTTGGTTACTATGTTTATAGCACAAGATTTGGCAGTTGATTTTCCCGGGGAAGGGCCACTAATTCATATTCTTCTTTGTAAGCTGCTTCCTTTGATTATGAGCGTATGGGAGAAACTTTGACAAGCATATTTGTGCTTTGACTTTTTTCTCAGCCTAGCTAGTGGTATTTCAAATATTCCTACAGAAAATGCCAGATAGGACCTTGATATAGGAAACCAAGATCTACCTATCTTCAGAAACAAAGTAATTTAAAAGAGTCCCTAGAAGAGCATACCTTTAAGCAGAAAATAAAATACCAGAGCTCCTTATGAACCCTATAAAAGGCAACACATTTAGGGCCTCCAAAAAGACTATTTTCTAACCTTTAAAAATAAAGCACTTAGCACTTGCTTTAATATGCTGAAAAAATCGCAAGTAGCCAAATTACTGATGTTATTGATATTTTTCAGTAGCATAAGTCCATTAGAGCTAATGGGAGTTTCCCAGCTGCCTCTTTCCACTGGATGCCCTTGCTCTTAGGGGATACGCTGTACTAGAAATACCTTAAACCTTCCCATAAAATAGTTAATACTCTTTTCTGATATGCTTTGCTTTTCTCACAATTATGAACTGACTTTTGAGGAAAGAATACATACAGATGGCTGGGTTTAACAGGTTCTGTGTTTAAATTCATTTTGTTTCTACAATGGAAGGTACTGGTTTTGGTGTAATATGCAGCTGGTAAGGAAAGGATTGCTATCTTATGTTTGTTGAGATCACTCACCCTTGACTTAAAGTAGTGGTATCTGCTCTTGTAAAACCCTCATTATGCACTATGCATCACTTTCTCTCTGAAATTTACTTTTTGCAAGGACCCTGCTCTGCAAATGGCTGTTTTCAGTTTATAACTGGGGCTGGTCTTTGCATCAGGGTTCTCAACTTCACCACTTTTAACATTTTGGGCAGGATAGTTCTTTACTTGGGGAACAGGGTTGCTGTACTTGTACAGTGTAGTTTGTTTGGCAGCGTCCCTGGCTTTGGGACACCAGATGCCACTAACATCCTTCTAGTTGTGACAGGAAATATCATCTCTGGGCACTGCCAAATGCAAAGCAAAAGTAACCTCATCTGAGATGTGAGAACCACTATTTTACATGGTAACTATTTTTTGGTGCTTTAGTATTCTGTGATCCCAAGAACAAGGATTTTATCTCATGACACTAGCTGTAACACATGATACTCCAAGTTAAATTCTTAGTTCCCAAAGAATGTTATCCATGGGGAATCAGGAGCTAGAAATAGGGAAATACAGTATACATGATTTTGATTTTTTTTTTCCCTTAATTTTGGGACTGTCTACCTCTGATAAAGAACACAGTTGCAAATATACTAAATAATATTTAGTTCTTCTTTTCCTTATTTCTTTTGACTGGCAAATGTGGTTTCATCTGCTCGCATGCTGATATAGAGCAATCTTTTTTTGCCGTTTAATTTGGATTTGCTCACTGACTTCCCATATCTGCTTTAAACTAAAATAGTACCGTTTTTTTTTTGTTTTTTTGTTTTTTTTTTTTAAGCAGAAAGCTATCCCTCAAGGTTTACAGATTCCAGTAACATGGATCTATTATAGTGTATTCGCTTATTATACTGGTTAGAATTAACAAATAAACATACCTCTTAGAGATTCATATTTTCTATCGAGATTCCTACTGAGCAAAAAGCTTGGTAGACAGAGGTTAGGATCTAAAGAATACAGATATAAGAAGGAACCTATATTCTTTAAGTTGAGTACCTACCCTAAACTCAAGTTTAGGGCTCAACCCCACAAATGAGGATCTATTTTAAATACTATCACTAAAAACTACAAATCATACATCATTTTCTTCTCCTTGTTTTTCATGTCTCCCCATCACCACGAATCAATCGGTCAGTGACGCAGGAAAAGACTCTACAATCTTTAGGTATTTTAAATGATTTGTTTGTACTAAAAAGAGTGACTATGTACTAAAGTGCTTTTATCTCTCTGAACCACATCAGTACATTATAAAAAATTAAAAAAAAAAAAAGGAGTTTCAAGTTCTTGAAAGGGAAAAAAAAGATTAAATATAAAAAATTTAGGTTACTATTATTAAACAAACTTAACCAAGAATCAAGAGAAATACTTTCCCTCTTGTCTTTTTCTCCCCATCTCTCTTTTTTATAAAAAAGAAAAGTGCAGTCAGAGAGAAGGTGAATGAATTGATGGGAGCTGGGTAGAGGCACAGTAGAGGTACCGGCTGCTAGTGATAATGCACAAACATGTGCCTTAATAGTTCATCAGCTGAAGGTCTCAGTTTGGCCTCTATAAAGATCCGTTTGAGGAAATCTCGAGTATAGTCTGAGACATGAGGTGGCAGCTTTGGGTTTGTTGGCTGAGTGGCAATTTTAAAGATGGCAGCCATAGCTTCAAATTCTGCCCAAGGAGGCTTTTCAGTTAGCATTTCCACCACAGTACAGCCCACACTCCTAGAAAAAAAAATTACACAAACAGTATCACCATGAAGGAAAGTCACTTAATGACACAAGAAACAGGACTGAAGTCCATATACATTTAAATACAACTTGACTTCAAGTTTAAAGTTTCATTGAAGGATTATAATTATATAAAACTAAAATTTAAAGGTAAAATCAATGAAAATAAACCACAATAAGGGCTAATTCAAATGGTTAGGCAGAGAACATTATTAATTTTATAATTTTTGCTTGGTATTATGTAATTCTCTAACCTGATTATTAAATATTACTTTTGTCTTACAAAGGACACAAACATTAGAAATTCTGTTTGCCTTGGGGCACCTGGGTGGCTCAGTTGATTAAGCGCTGGACTTCAGTTCAGGTCATGATCTCACAGTTCATGAGTTTGAGCACCACATCAGACTCTGTGCTGACGGCTCAGAGCCTGGAGCCTGTTTTGGATTCCATGCCTCCCTCTCTCTCTGCCCCTCCCTCACTTGTGCTCTGTCTCTCAAAAATAAACATACATTAAAAAAAATCTTTTTAATAAAAATAAAAAGAATAAAAAAAAAAAGAAACTATTTGCCTTTAGGTGCCTAAAATGATTAATCTATTAAACACTTTTCTCAGTGAGAAATAGAAAATAACCATTTTATGTTCTCACTTAAAATTATTAAAAAACTAAAGATTAACTGAATTACAAGATACTAGCAAAAAAGGTTAATAACTTTCAAAGATCTTCAGGGAAATACAATGAAGGTAGTTTTCTAATGCTGAAATCTGCTTTAGATGAAATCCTGTCTAAAGAAAGGAAAACAGGTTCAAAAACTCCTTTTGTTTAATTATTAAGCCACAAAGAAGCAAAATGAAGGGGCACCTGGGTGGCTCAGTCAGTTGGGTGTCCAGCTTCGGCTCAGGTCATGATCTCATAGCTTGTGAGTTTGAGCCCCCGCATTGGGCTCTGTGCTGACAGCCCAGAGCCTGGAGCCTGCTTCAGATTCTGTGTCTCCCTCTCTCTCTCTCTCTCTCTCTCTCTCTGCCCCTCCCCCGCTCACACTCTGTCTCTCTCTCCTTCAAAAATAAATACACATTTAAAAAAAAGAAAGCAAAATGAAAATGATAGTAATCCTTGTAATCCTGACATCTGATTTTTAAAAAAAATTTTTAACTTTTCTTTATTATTGAGAGACAGAGACGGAGCATGAGCATGGGAGGGGCCAAGAGAGGGGGAGACACAGAATCCAAAGCAGGTTCCAGACTCTGAGCTGTGAGCACAGAGCCCGATGTGGGGCTTGAACCCACAAACAGTGCAATCATGACCTGAGCCGAAGTCCAGCGCTTAACGACTGAGTCACCCAGGCACCCTTCCTGACATCTGATTTAAAAGTACAAAAGATTATCTAAGTCTGGCTCAGTAATTTCCATTTTAGGTGGAATTATGTAAGAAGGTAAGTGTTTTCAGGCAAAACTAGCATCAAAACCTACCAGATGTCTGCTTTTCTGCCATAGCCTTCTCCACTAATTACTTCAGGGCTCATCCAGTATGGTGTGCCTGTGACAGACTTCATCCCTGTCCCCGAAAGACAAATGGTTTGAAGGCGTTTGCTGGCCCCAAAATCTCCCAGTTTGACGTTGCCTGTTGAATCTCGCAGAATATTTGCACCTAAAAATACAAAAACATCCTCAATTCATTATTTTTATTGGCTGTTTAAAAATTTTTTTCATTTTTTTTTTTTTAATGTTTATTTATCTTTGAGACAATGCGAGAGACAGAGTGCAAGCAGCAGAGGGGCAGACAGAGGGAGACACAGAATCCAAAACGGGCTCCAGGCCCTGAGCTGTCAGCCAGCCCAGAGCTGGACGCGGGGCTCAAACTCACAAACCGTGAGATCATAACCCGAGCCAAAGTCGGACACTTACCGACTGAGCCACTTCGGCGCCCCTAAAATTTTTAAAAAAACAATGGTAGAGAATTACTTAGTAGACTCTTCAGTCTGTCTCCAAAATTAGGCTGCTTTTCGTCTTCCGAGCAGTACCTGGCATGATGCCAGTCACACAGCCAGGGCTCATTAAGGACTTACTGCACAAACACTGAATTTTTAGAGTCAGCTCTGTATACTTCAGGAACTAAAAAGCTTCGCCCACTGAAAAGGACTGGAGTGTGTGGGAGGCGAGGATGACAAAGAAAAAGGGGGAAAGAGTTAAGAATGTGAAGCTCAGAGAAGGATGCAGAAAGCAACAGCAGGCTTTTGGCCCCAGTTTCTCTGAAACAAAGCGAGAAGCCCATGCTACAGCTTCTTTCCCTGAGGAGCTAGCTCCTCCTCAGGGACTTCCTGGGGGACCTTCATAATCAACAATTTCTAGCACTTTCCCCACTACTATAATTTAATGTTAGTTGTCTCACATTTTACAGTTTTTCTTAGTACTTACTGGGTTTTGTTTTATACTAATTTTATTTCTCAATTTCTATAAGTTAGCTTTGAGCCGTTTTAAAATTTCACTTTTACAATAAACTTCTAATTGTATTTACTATAAATTGCTCTTGCTCGTGGGGCGTGAGATAGTGTTTGCTGAGTTCCACACTGAAAGTTACTCTTCCCCCGTTTCCATACCGCACTCTTTGGAAGAAGCTCACTATGCACAATCCCCAGTTAAGGTGCTCAAGGCTGACCAGCTACATAAATTATTTGTAATTATTCTGCAAGGGACATTTGTCTCCTCTCTCCTATTTATTCATTCAAACCTTCATTTATATAAATACACATATTTTCTTTTGTGTATAAATACACATATTTATTTTATACTCTGAGTTATACTCAAATATGGCATCATGTTTTTGCTCAAGTTGTTCCAGCTTTGACCATTGGGAGCTCTTTGTATTGGCTCCTGTGTCCCTTGGCCATACCCTGAATCACTGTGTTCTTGTTTGTTTTGGGTTTTGTGGGTATTTAAAAGCATTTTCTTACTTTCTGGCACTAAAAGGTGCTCCTGGCTCAACTTGTGTATTTCCTGCACCAGTCCTAGAATCAGTCATTCCTCCAAGGAGCCCTGGTTCCTTTTAGTGGAGAATAGTATCAGAAATCAAGATCTAGGTGCTATGTTAATTTATTCTTATTCTTTATTCTTCCCTTTATCATTTTAAAATTCAATCTTTCTTCGGGGATTGTAGATCTGGTTTCTGTCTTATATAAATTATTTCTATTCTCATTTTTAGCTTCTTCAATACACATGTTCTTTTTTTTGTTGTTAATTTTTTTTTTTTTAATGTTCGAGAAAGAGAGACAAAGCATGAGCAGAGAAGGGGCAGAGAGAGAGGGAGACACAGAATCTGAAGAAGGCTCTAGGATCTGAGCTGTCAGCACAGGGTCTGATGCGGGGCTCAAACTAACAAACCGTGAGATCATGACCTGAGCTGAAGTCAGACACTTAACCGACTGAGCCACCCAGGCACCCCATAACATGTTCTTAAATAAGCAATTTATTATATTAACATATCTGTTCTAATCTTTAAGCTTTACTTCAATTTTCATTTTTTAAGTCTTCCATTACCTTAACTATATTTTATATTAAAAAAAAAACCCTTATTTGTCCTTTTATCCTTTTTTTTTAATGGCCTCTAAGAAGGAGAGTGAACAGTAGAGAAAATATGCATTATAGAAGAGAGAGAATGTAAACTGTGCATTCCCCACCATGGACTTCTGTACTTGTCTTTCTGTTCTCCCAGCAAACTCCTCAGCTAGTCAGCAATGACTCCCCAGAGCCTCTCTCCAGAGGAGGGTCCAGGATCCATTCTCTATATGCCATGAGACTAAGCGTGCTATAAGGACACCAGTGATCCTCAAAAACAGCACACTGCCTATTTAACATCTCCCACCGCTCAAAACTTGCAGAGATATTCTGTCAAAAAAGCCACTCCCTATAAAATGCTTAGCCAGAGTAAGGACAACAAACCAGCCAGCTTTTACTGTCAATGAGATGGGAAGAACAATCCCAGGCAGGTCACAGACTGGGGGAGCCATGGACACAGACTGGGAAAGCCATGGAGTAATCACCAATGACGAACCAATGTCCATTCTTATGAACGCTGAGGAGAAACTGTGTAGCCAAGCTACCAAAATAACTTTGCAACTTTTTAAAGCTAATTTTAAGTACATTAGAAGTAGGCTTTTAAGGAGACTTTTCAAACACACAAAAGCATACACAAGAATATAGTACCCACAATCTTTCCCCATCAGTATGTATACTGCTAGCTACTCCCCCTCATATTATCTGAAGCAAATTCAACACACCGGGATCAACAGTTTAGTACCTATCTTAAAATATAAACTCTCATCACACCTAAGAGGATGGACAGTAACTCTTTAATATTATTAAATATATGCTATTTTTAACATTAAAAAAAATCAGAATCCAAATAAGGTCCATACATTGAGACTCACTGATCTATCTTTTAAGTCTTTCCTAATCTAAAGTTCCCTCCAATCCCTTTTTTTCCTTTGTAATTTATGAACAATCTGAACTGTTTGCCTATAGCTTCCTCATGGTCCAGATCTTGCTGTCTCCATCCCAAGGAGTCATTCTACATATGCATCTGTGCGATATGTGTTCTATAATTCGTAGCTGAATCTAGAGGCTTGATCAGATTCAGGTTCAGTTTTGCTTTTTTTTTTTTTTTTGCAGAACCACCTACATGGATGATGATGTATTATTCTACAAATAGGAAGTACATAATGCTGGACTGGCTTTGTTTTAGTGATGTCAGCAACTGTTCATATTTAGTGCTTACATCTATTAATTAATTAGTGGTTGCAAAATGATACTATTCTATTATTCTTTTCTCATTTGTTAGCCAACACACTTCTATAAAGATGTTTCCTTTCATCCACTATTTGGTCCTCTGTAGTATAGTTTGTAACAGAAAAGCAGAATAAAGGAACCCGATTATAAAATAATGAGCTGGTTCCTAGCAACAATGATCAATTCGTTTTTATCTGAAGTTTCATTATGAGCTCATGGATTTAAACTTTAAGAGCAACCAACTATCTTTCCTTTTCCCTCATTATTTAAAAATTGCACAATTAAAAAAATAAAAGTAAAAATAAAAACTGCACATTATAAAAACTTGGGAAATACAGAAAGTAAAACATATGAAAAGAAAACAACTATCACTCATCCTGCCATTTTGAAATAATCACTGTTAATTATATGGAAATTGTTCTCCTGGGTTGTACTTTAATCTTGCAAACTTGAGATCACATTGCATATCCAGTTTTATATCTTGCTTTTCTCTTATCAACCTATTTGCCCTGTAATGCTTTTAAATCTGCTTGCTTCCAGCCTCCTCATTTACCGGAATGGCAAGGTTAGAAGAGGACCCACTGAGGGGTAGCTGCCCTCAGGTCCTCTACCTTTCCTCATTATGAAAACTAAAGAGAAACTGGCTTGAATAGAAGTGATTCCTAATAGAATAATTTGCAATCAAAGAATCTCCCTACGTGGTTCTTGAAGCTATCAGGTTTTGTACTTGACAACTGAGGTGAAAGACTATTTCTTTTTAGATCAGTAGGCAGGTACTCATCCTCCCAGACACACTAGCAAGCTCCACTCCATACCAGCGATCTGGCTCGGGCATTCTGAAGCAGATTCTACTCTGTCACCAGAAACGTGTTAGGAATGTTCCCTTTGGCCTGAATATGGCCATATTTATGATGTAACATATACCAGAAAGAAACTAAATACCCGATAGCTCAAAAAAGTCCCCAGAAAAACCAATAAAAATATGTTTTTATTATTCACAGTTGACCTTTGAACTACACAAGGGTTAGGGGCACCCCTTGCCCCGGCACAGTTGAACATCCACGTAAAACTTTTGATTCCTCCAAAATTTAACTACTAACAGCCTACTGTTGACTGGAAACCCTACTGATAACATGAAGAGTTAACACATATTCTGCATATTAAATGTATTATATACTGTATTCTTCCAATAAAGTAAACTACAGAAAAGAAAATGTTAAGAAAATCATAAGTAAAATACATTCACAGTACCACAGTTTATAAAAAGAAATTCAAGAATAGGTGGACCCACACATTTCAAACCTGTGTTGTTCAAGGATCAACTGCACATGTGTGTGTGTTTCTTACTGACCGATTAAATAAAGTGATCTTTAAATGTGGGCCACAACCCAGTGTTTACAGAATCAGACCTCTGGATACGCTATGCAGTACAAAGTTGTAGGCACTCTCATAATTTGAAACATCTCTGCCAACTGCTTTTGTCTCACATCATTCACTTCCTTTACGTACCTGCTCCCTGAAAACAGTTGGGTTTCTGAGTTTTAAAAAGAGAGTTTAACTGAGTTACAGATTATCAAAGCTCATCTTGGGCTCTCTTCTTCCCTCTTCTTACGCTCTCCCTAGATAGTGACACCTACCCCCATGGCTTTAAATATGATCTCAACATAAAGCATATCACCATCACAGCTAATTTGAGTGTTTCCTAAATATATGCCTTAAGCATATTATATAAAGTAACTCATTTATAATTCTTACAAAATTCCTATGAGTTGGACACTATTATTATCCTCCTTAAAAATGAGGAACTAAGGCACAGAGAGATTATATGTCTTGACCAAGGTCACAATGATGCCCAAATTTGCACCAGGCCATCTGGTGTCAGAGCCCCTACTCTCAACTGCTATACTCTAATGCCTATGTTCTATATATGTATGTTCCCCTGTATGAAAGGTCTCATTTTTATGATCATTTGAACTTTATTGATTCTGGAACCGTGACAGATGAGCTACCCACTTGTGAAGACCTGAACATTGGTCAGAATATCGACAGAGTCAGCAAAAAAAGCAGAATTGCTTTCCTAAGATATTTTAAAGGTAGATGTACTAATTTAAATGTTAAATTTCTTAAATCATATCACCTGTTTCATTTAGATTCACAAAAAAATAACTGTATGCTTAAAAAATACTTCATCACTTACCTTTGATATCTCTATGAACAATCATATTACTGTGCAAATAGTGTACGCCCTCCAGAATCTGACGGGTGTATTTCCTAGTCACATTCTCAGTAAGAGCTCCATATGCTTTTAGTTGGTCCTTAATTGAACCCTAAAAGGGAAAAAAACAAAAAAACAAAAAAACTATGATATGGTTTGAAATGAAAACCACTATTAAATATTTTTAAAAGGATCTTTAGTTCATGACTAGGAGGCTTTAGTTGGAGAGTACATTAAGGGCATTATATGCCATCTAATTAACATAAATTCTACTACATTTCCTGACTCAAACCCTGGAAGAGTATGGTCACAGCTGAAAGAAGCCTTTTAAAAGTATTTTTTGACTGATGCCCTTGTTTCCATTACTATGTTGGTTCTAACGATCTCCTGTTCTTGCAATTGTGTTTTTTAGAATCTTCCTTTTTTGGGAGAGCAGGGTGCCTGGCTAACTCAGTTGGTTAAGCTTCTGACTCTTGATTTCAGCTCAGGTCATGATCTCACAGTCTGCTGGATTGAGCCCTGCATTGGGCTCTACACTCACTGTGCAGAACCTCTTGGGATTCTCTCTCTCCCTCTCTCTCTGTTCCTCCCCCAATCATGCTCTAAATTAAAAACAATAAATAAATAAATAAATAAATAAATAAATAAATAAATAAATAAATAATAAAATCTTGCACTCTTTGCCCTGAATATACTTTTGTTTTTCTCACTTGCTCTTTTCTATATGCTCTACTTGAATCTTATTTGTTTGATATCTGCTAATTTACTTCTCAGGAGAAAGAATGGGTAAGTTTTTCCTTTGTATACATACTCAACATTCTAGTTCAAAATATGTGAAAATATACTACAGAAGAATTTCAAATTTTCTTATATGCTTTTTAAAGCAAGATGAGGTGCCATTTCTGAGAATGCTGAATCACTGAGGTGAGACACTGGCACTTGAATTCTGAAAAAGCTTCCCTACTGATTGATTCCAATGTGCAAATTTGATGACTAATCACCACTTTAAAAGATAGGAATAAAATGTTTCTTGAAGGATAAAATCTATTCTATATCCAAATGTTTCTGCCTTTCCTTGAGTTTTGGCCAATGGTATACTTTGCCATAGGAAAATAGATTCTTAGACTTTACAGGTTTAACCATTTGCTTGTTTCCACTATTCATCAACAACACCTGGGGGGACCGCAAGATGCAATTCTGCTGACCCAAATTTGCAAACACACTTGTGGAAAGCCTTAGGCAGCCAAGTACCTACACCTACAAGTCAACGTGGCTTTTTGTTCAGTCTACTTATTGTGTCTCTACTTGTAGTAATACCCAAAATAACATAGCTAGAACTGAGCTGTCCAAATAATAAGCCCCAAATTACTTGTAGGCTGCAAACAAGTGATGGACTTAAGGCTCTTCTGGGCCTTGGGCAGCTGGGCCAGTAGCCTATAGCTGCTAACAGCTCCATCAGTGTAGTCTGTTTACTCCTGTGTACCAAAAACACAGTTATCTTCTTCGATGTGAACAAGTGGAATGAGTTGCAAAGTACTGTGAGATAAAAACTGTGTGTGTGTGTGTGTGTGTGTGCATGCACGTGTGTGTAACAGAGAAATCAACTGCTAGCTGCTAGTCCAGATACTGAGAATAAAGTTATGGTTCTATTCCAAAAGCAGTTCTAGATCAACTAAGAAACAGAAGGCTACATTTGGGAAAACTGAAAAATGGGATGACAATCTTGGCAAAGTGTGAATCGAGGACACAAAGAGATCATCATGGAAAATTTAATGAGAGAATTATATAGCATCTTTCACAAACTTGGAGATTCAGTTAATAAAATCATATATGTCCAGACCATTATATGCCATGGGCTTGGCATATGTGTAATTCATTTAAGACTGCTGATGAACTATGATTAATTTGGTAACATGATTTCACTGACAACCTATACTTTGAAGAAATAGCTGCCCTTACAAAACCAAGTGAAGTTAATGAGAAGCAGAATCTAACACCTCTTCCTGAATGGTCCTGGTTTAGTCTTAAGATTGCTAAACATATAAGGATCACCTGTCTCCACTTGCGATGTAAATCAGTCCCAGCCAATTAAATGGTTAATTTAAAGTTTATCTATTCTGAGAGAGTGCTCACAAACACATGTGTGGGGGAGGGGCAGAGAATCTGCACTGTCATACAGAGCCGGACTTGGAGCTCAAGCTCAGGAACCATAAGATCATGACCTAAGCCGAAATCAAGAGTCGGACGCTCAGCCAGCTGAGCCACCCAAGAGCCCGAACCATTTAATCTTATCTTCAACAATCAGGACCTCTATTCATGCTTATTCAGAATTTTCTATTTCCAATTTAAATACTTATTATACAAACAGCAATCGAAATGTGAATAAAAGAGAAAAATCTATCACAATTCCAACATGACACATTTTCATTTTTTAAGTTTCTCCTATCCTTGTCCAAATACAGGTACTCTTAAAATACCATCATCATTATTAAAAAGTATTTTATATTCTTTTTCTCTTACTGTAAGTACTTCCTCTAACTTTGCAACATAGCCTTCACAATTTTAACATATTCTCTTGACAGCACCATCGTAATTTAATTCTACCGTGGGCACTCATTTTCCATCACAGACAATACTAAAATAAATATACACAACTTTTTCCTTCTTTTGGATTACTTCTGTAGAATGAATTTCTGTGAAATTACCAGTCCAAAGTCTTCAAAGTCTTGAAGATTTCTATGGCATTTAAATACATCCCACCAATTTGTTTTCCAAAGGAATTAAAAAAAAACCCAACTAATTTATACTATCAACAGAATCTTTGAAAATACAAAGTAGCAATGATGAGTAACAACAGTGTCTCTATAAACAATTATTCATGATGATAAGAAAGTAAAGTTTACTGCTGCTCTTGTGAAACAGGATGATTAAAACCATTACTATTAGATACTGGTCAACAGTTTTACTGATCCATAAGCTCAAACTGTAAATTTGTACATTAAACATATACACTTCTAATAAACAATCCACTTAGAGACCCATAAATCAAATGTTTTTCCTAATATATATTACCTGTTAAAGTACACGAAAGCATGTGTTTAAAAAAACTTTTTAAATGTTTATTCATTTTTGAGAGAGACAGAGACAGAACACAAGCAGGGGAGGGGCAAAGAGAGAGGGAGATACAGAATCCAAAGCAGGTTCCAGGCTCTGAGCTGTCAGCCCAGAGCCCAACACGGGGCTCAAACCCATGAACTCTGAGATCATTACCTGAGCCAAAGTCAGACACTCAACTAACTGAGCCACCCAGGCGCCCTGAATGCATGTATTTTTAAAAGAGTAAATGTACCACCATCTTGAAAAACATTAATATTAAAATGTGCCCTACAACCCTACAAATATTAAAAATTACATACAAGGAATAACAGTTTGTAAGTCACATTTTGCAATTTCTATTGAAACTACTGACTCAGGCAATGATTACCAATCCATGTTAAAAACATTAGGTAGATGACTGAAAAGGAACTGGATGTTATTTTTATTTTTATTTTTTAGTTTATTTATTTTGAGAGAGCACATGAGCATGAGTGGAGGAGGGACAGAGAAAGGGAGAGAGAGAGAGAATCCCCAAGCAGGCTCTGCACAGGCACTGAGGAGCCCCACATGAGACTTGCGTTCACCAATTGTGAGATCATGACCTGAGCTGAAACCAAGAGTTGGACAGTCAACTGACTGAACCACCCAGGCACCCCAGGAACTGGATATTCTTATGCGCCATTGCTAATAGCTCACGTTACTTTCTGGTCTTCAGGAATAAACAAAATCTTACACCAGAGAAATCTGGATGTCAATCATCCTAATCTAACACTCAATCTTAGCATCATTAATAGAGGAACAACCAGAAATTGTAGGTCTCCTAATGGGATGCAACATGAAATGCACAGTATCATCTATGATGCATTCTAATAAAAAATGCCACATCTTAAACCTAATTTAGATACTAAATCTAACTTACAGGAAATAAGAAGATAAAGGAACAAATTAAACACCACTATGCGGATACAATTAGAGAAATCTAGGAGGTGAGACTGTCAACAGAGCACCTAGTCTCTTTGTCAAACCTATGTCATGTAAAAATGTTCTAGATTAAAAAAGAAGTAAGGGGCATAACAGTTCAATGTAATGTGCAGTCCTGGGCTGGATCCTGGTTTGTATAAACCAGCTATTATGGTTATTTTAAGATCATTTAGGGAAATCTGAGTGTGGACTGCTATGGTACCTGTAAACCTATTTTAGTATACCTCAGCACTGTCTAAAAAAATGAGTTAATAAATGAAAACAAAATAAAATTACATTACCCAGCAATAATTTAAAACTTTCAAAATTTTCTAAAGTAGTTTAACATATTATAATCAAAGTTTTACTTTTTCTTTCCTCATTGAAGACATGAAAGAGAATATGTTTATTTTCATAAGACGTACTAACTTACCCCTGGCATATATTCCATAAATATGGAAAGGGTTTTTTCCTGGGGATCTCTCAAACAGCCATAATACTGAACAATTCGCTCATGCAGCAAGTTTTTCAACAACTGAATTTCACACTCAAGTGCATTTACTTCCTGAAAGACAAAACTCACTTTTAAGTCTTTACAGCATTGCTAGTGAAAGCAAAACATTCGAACTTCATGGACCATCACGGTGATTTCATTCTGAAATTTTTACTTCCCAAGGAATAAACATTTTAAAGTCTCTAAACAGTAATAGACCTTGAAGGTATACTAAAGCAATACTAAATCCGATCAGGAATATAACTGAGTACTAAAGAGAAAAAAAAGTCACAGTACAAAATAGATAAATTATTGATTTGTTTCACAAATAATTTGTATTAAGGGAAAACAAAATATTCTATTGCGTTACATTTATTTAGTAAAAATGCTTCTTATAAATGTGACAAAGTAGCTTACAGTGATTCTTACCTTGCTGGTCTCAGGGCTATCAGGGTCAAACTGAACTTGCTTAACAGCCAATTCTCTTCCTGTATCGACATCATAACAGAGGTAGACCCTGCCAAATGCTCCCTGGCCAAGAAGTTTGCCCAATCTCCAGTTGGTTGGAGCACGAGGTGCTAAAAAAGAATATTTTCTTAAAATGGAATACCCAGATGGCACACAAATGGTTAAGGACTAAATGAGTAAGCTGCATTAGTGACATCCTTAATTGAGTATGTGTGGATATAAGGGAAAATCATTATCATCCAAATTCATAATGATCATCTTTGAAAATTTTTCTCCTCAATTTTCTAAGATTCTAAACCCAAACAAGGTTCATATATCCCCATGCCTTATGTTTTCCAAACAGATTATTTTTCCCTCAATTAAAAATATAATAGTATCTTTCACTCAATCTAAGGTACTGTGGACTGTCAGATGCACCATTCCTAAGCTTTATTGCAGCAATATTTGTAATTAGTCTTCCACCTGCTTACGATGTAGAAAGCTGGACAGAGTATCACTCTCATTCTAACAAGAGAAAATCCTGAGAGCAGCAAGCAGCTGGAGCAGGAGCAAGGGTGGGAATACTACAGAAGATTAAAGATAAGAAGGACAGCAGACCTTCCTTCAATAAGTATACAAGTCAGAAGACAACGGAAAAAAATAGCTTTAAAGTGCTAAAAGGAAAAAAACTGCCCAGCATTCTGTATCAAAAAAAAAAAAAAAAAAAAAAAAAAAAAATATATATATATATATATATATATATATATCAGAAGTAAAGGAGAAAAAAGACCTTTTCAAACAAACTCTGAAAGAATTCATTGCCAGCAGACTTACATTACAAGAATGGTTTAAAGCAATTCTTCAGGCAGAAGGAATGTGATACCCAACAGAATCCGGAATCTATATAACCTATAGTCTACAAAATCCTGGATTTACAGAAATAAAGTGATGGATATATGAAAGATATTCTTCTCTTATTTTTTATCAATTCAAAAACAATAGCTGTCTAAAGGACAAATAGCAACAATGTAGTGTAAGGTCACAGATGTAAAAGTCAAATATGACAACACTAGAACAAAAGGGATGAATGTGAAATATTCAAATGCTGCTGCAATAAATACCTTTGAGCAGAAATCTTGGTATGCACTGCTTATGTGATAAAGTCCAAATATTCCACAATCTGGCCTTAGTTACCATTCTAGTCCTTTTCCTACTGTTTCAAGTAAGATACCCTTCACTTTCCCCATTCTCAGAGCATGCCATGACCTCCTACACATATCACCTTCCGAGCTAGTGAATTCCTACTCACATTCAAGATCTAGATTCAATAATATACAATAATCATTTCTCCACACAACATTCTCCCCGTTAGACTACATTTTAGAGGTCATATTTGGAATCTCAGTTAGGTACTCAACAAGGATATGTGGAATGAACGAATAAATGACAGACTGGTAACAATCTTACTAACTAAAGAGAAGGAAAGAATCAGCTAAAGTAATTAGCAGTAACACTGTACTTACACCTTATATTCCAACCACTTTTAGAAATACCCTTTTTACCTTTTTTTGAGAAGTTGGGTCTCACCCTGAGGACTCGTTTGGTATTTATTCCTTTTAATACTGTAAAGTTCTGCAAAGGTTCTGCTAAACATTCACTGTGCCAATTTCTTTTACTTACAACGGCTGGGTGGGCTGATGTCCATTACAGTCAAAGTAGGATTGTCTATGTCACTTCCCCTTCTTCTTACTCGACTATCATCATATTCTGGGGTAAAGATACTGCTTCCACTACTAGTGCTTAAAGAGTGATCAGTAGGACTGAAACTCACAGGAGACCGGAAGCTGGTCCCCTGGGTCCTTCTAGCTCTTGGAAAAGTTTTACGACCTACAAAATCAAAACAGGATTACCTTACAACTTTTATTCATATGCTACAGCATATGAATTATATGTATATGTATATGTATATGAAATATGTATATTTCATATATTTCATATATGAAATAAATTCAAAGTATTTAAAATTTGTAACATGAGGAATAGAAGTCTGTCCTGTGAGTAGGCTAAGAAACTAAAATAGCAATGATTATTTGATTACATTTTTAACTTTTGTTTTTAATGTTTATTTTTGGGGGGGAGAGAGAGAGAGAGAGAGAGCGCGTGCACGCACAAGCAGGGGAGGGGCAGAGAGAGAGGGAGACACAGAATCCAAAGCAGACTCCAGGCTCTGAAGGCTCTAAGCAGTCAGCACAGAGCCCAATGCGGAGCTCGAACCCATGAACTGGGAGATCATGACCTCAGCTGAAGTCAGATGCTTAACTGACTGAGCCACCCAGGTGCCCCTTGTTTACATGTTTGAAACTTAAGAGTAGTATTTTTTTTTTTTTAAGTTCAAGGAAATAGCCTTTTGAACAATGGATCATTAAGTAAAAAATGAAAATCAAGAGAAAAGGGGGGAAAGAAGCAGAAATGAGAAAAGTGGGGCAAAAACAGGATCTGAATACAAATTCAATGTCTTTTGTAAAAACACACCCCCCCCCCACATTCATAAAATCACTGCACTCTCTCATTTCTGGATAAAAAGAAAAAAAACATACTTTATTCTCATTTCCAATTATAAGAACAAAAGTTAGAAAATTTAGTAGTATTTTTTTTCTTTGAAAAGGAGAATGCAAGTATGAATTCCATCATCGAGGAATAATTTTCTAGTTAATATCAATTTTTTCTAAGTTTATTTATTTTGACATAGTATGTGTGCATGTATGAGTGGGGGAGGGGCAGAGAGAGGGAGAGACAATCCCAAGCAGGCTCTGTGCTGTCAGCATGCAACCTGACACAGGGCTTGATCCCACAAACCATGAGATCATGACCTGAGCCGAAACTAAGAGAGTCGGACGCTTAACCAACTGAGCCACCCAGGCACCCCCAATATCATTTTTTAATTACAGTTTTTCTTTTAAGGGAAAGATAAGTACTATGTGGTAAGTTGGCATAAACCTGTTATCGTTTTAGTTACCTAATTTCTTTCAAAAATTGGGGTTTTTTTGTTGATGGGGGGGCGGGAGGGAGGGGAGGGTGGGTGATGGGTATTGAGGAGGGCACCTTTTGGGATGAGCACTGGGTGTTGTATGGAAACGAATTTGACAATAAATTTCATATATTGGGGGAAAAAAAACAAAAATTGGGTTTTTTTAATGTTTATTTTGAGAGAGACAGAGAGAGATAGAGAGACAGAGAGACAGAATGGGGGAGGGGCAGAGACAGAGGGAGACACAGAATCCAAAGCAGGCTCCAGTCTCTAGGCTCTGAGCTGTCAGCACAGAGCCTGAGGCGGGGCTCAAACTCATGAACCATGAGATTGTGACCTGAGCCAGTCAGCCGCTCAACTGAGTCACCCAGGTACCCTTCAAAAATGGTTTTAAGCAGAAAAACTAAGTGATTCAGGAAAAAAATTATCTCTAATAGTTTAAATATGAGATTTTAAAAATGTGATTTTGATTTTGATTATTTTTGAGATTTTTAACAAGCTGTTCTTGTAGTCTAGTTACAGAAGCTTACCATCATTATAGTCTTGATGGTGATATGAAACATGATACCTTCTTGGGTATGTGCCTCCTTTTCCAAATTTCTCAAAGATAGGGTTGTCATAGTCTATTGAGACATAAGAAAGTTATGTGTTATAAAAAAGTCAAATATCTCTAATAATAAAAAACACATTTACACATTTTTATTCATTTAAAAAAAAAAAAAAACTCCCCTCTCCCTCCCAGCCAAAGCATTGTTTAATGACACAAATATTTAAACATTTAGAATACGGAGAGTCTAACCTGAAAATTCCTGATGATTATCTGGGTAGCTCTGTGCCCTAGGCATTCGTGATTTTGGATAGCTCTCTCTAAAAACAGAAAATGTCATGTTAAATGAAGAGAAAGTATGTAAATAAGACATTTAAAATATCTTTATGCAATATCAGTATCTGTAAGTATGTGTGGAAATTATACATATATATGAGGTGTGTATATATATATATATATATATATATATATATATATATATGAATAAAGGAGCTCACTCTGAAATGTCAACATAACTGAAAAAGAGAGACTTCTTTTTAAACACTTACTTGGTGCAGGGAGGCAAAAGCCTAGCTTTAAAAATTAATCGATAGGGGAGCCTGGGTGGCTCAGTCAGTTGAGCAACCAACTTCGGCTCAGGTCATGATCTCATGGTTTGTGAGTTCGAGCCCCGCATCAGGCTCTGTGCTGACAGCTCAGAGCCTGGAGCCTGCTTCTGATTCTGTGTGTGTGTCTCTCTCTCTGCCCCTCCCCCATTCATGCTCTGTCTCTGTCTCAGAAATAAATAAACATAAAAAAATTTTTTAAATATATTAACCTATAGGGTATGGCAGTAAAAATGTTAAGTTTTGGAATTACAGATGTTGGCAAACACCTGTGTTTTAATCGTAGCTCTACCATTTAATCAGCAATTGCAATCTTGGCAAATCACCTTTCTGAGATTTTCCACATCTATAAAAATGAGATAATAATTTCCAACTCATCAATGGTGTGTACATATATTGCTTAGGACAGTGTTTTTCAAATATTAAATGCTCAATATATAGCTTCCACATTACTATTTTCCTGAATTTCTTAAATGTTTCAGATATCTATCTTGAGGTAGACATGGGCACAAAGGTTTTATCTATACAGGTAAAAGAAAATTAAATGTGTATTTCCATACAGTATTATTATTTTCAGAATTTGCTTCTAAAAAGAAATCCCAGAGGAGATCAAATAGGTAAAGATTTTACAGACTGTGTGCTACAGGATGACTTTGCCTGCTACATGTGAACACTCTTATTGAGACCAGAAGAGAAGGAGCACTTGTAACTAAAAATCCACAGTTGCAACTTCACCCAGCTTATATTTCTGAACAGCCATTTCACACAAAAGAAATGTACACTACTTAAATTTTAAATGACAGCCAACATTCTGGGCCACAATTACCAAAAAAGTAAGTTATCTATAACCTGGTGCCAGAATGAACATAATCCTAAACAGGTGAAAACAACTCAAGAAACCTCCAAAACCAAAGGTATTAATGAGAAATTTGATAGAAGTTTCACCAACATAGTTTTATAAGTAAATGTACATTCTAAGTTTGCATTTAGTTTCAAACACAGTTTTGGCAAGCAGAAATACTGATAATATTATAATCAGGTATCATTTTACCCAATAAAGATACTGAGCCCCATGAGGTTAAGGGATTTGTTCAAACTAAAAAAATTAATTTGGCCTAAGTATGGACGAGTATCAATTACGTTCCTCTGACATGCTATATATATGCATATGTACCCACATACATTAAAAAATAAAAACTACAATCCATATTACCCATCCAGAGGACTATCAAGTGATGGACAACTTCCAGAGCCAGAATTTTCAGGGCTGCTTAAAGACAATGGGTCCAGCATCTAGAAAAATAAAGAGTTCCTCCATGATTCAATGTGTACAACCAGAAGTTACTGGGTTTTTAAACAGCTTTATTGAGATACAATTCATGTAACATAAAATTCACCTATTTAAAGTGTACAATTTAATGGTTTTCAGTATACTGAGAGTTGTGCAACCCTCACCACTGTCGCAGACACTTTCAGTACCCACAAGAAGACCCCATATCCAACAGCAGTCACCTCTCCCCAGAGTTACTAATTTTTTAATATTTTAAATGTAGTGGTCCCTTGTAGGTAGGCTACAACTTCAAAATATCCTAAGGGAAAAATATTTTCTCTATAAGATTACTAGCTAAATAAATAAAAGCTAAAAGATCTCACATAATTTTGCTTACTGAACACTGACTAAAGCCCCACTCAAATTGAGAATAATGACATTGTGGCTGCTACATTATTAAAACATTTACAATGTTTTAAAAAGTTGACAAACCTCAGCTTCACAAAGTTAAATATCTTTAGTTTCACTATATCTTTCTTCTTTTTAAATTTTTTTTATGTTTGTTTATTTTTGAGAGAGACAGAGCATGAGCAGGCGAAGAACAGAGAGAGAGGGAGACACAGAATCTGAAACAGGCTCTATCCAGGCTCTGAGCTGTCAGCACAGAGCCTGACACGGGGCTTGAACTCATGAACTGTGAGATTGTGACCTGAGCTGGAAGTCAGACACTTAACTAACTGAGCCACCCAGGCACCCTTCACTATATCTTTCAAATGTTAATTAAAAATCTGAATGTCAATCCCAGGATTACAAACAAATGCATTCATTTATTTATGGATGGACAAAATAAGAAAATCAGCTTTATTCCAGCTTTGTTTATACATGAATGCACACAGGAACATGTAAGTTAGTGGGCATTATCCTATATTCTTTTACTATTTTGTTCACTTAAGGAAGACATGGGAGAAGAGGTCTCTCTCTCTGTCTCTATCTCTCTCTCTCTCTCTCTCTCTCTCACACACACACACACACACACACACACACACACACACACACAAACACAGGATACCTGCCAAACCACACAAATCCTGACAACATCCCTTTAAGTGAAATGAAAAACCACATCCAACTTTTGCTTACTTGGTCCATGCTCTCTGGAATGAATTCTCCTTCACTGTTGATACTGGTGAATGACCCATTCCGGGCAACCTGGTGTAATTCATCTGGAATGTATCCTGGGGGAGGGGAGCTTCTATCTCTACTAGTGGGACCTCAAAGGAAAAAAAGTTACATGATTTTATAAATATCAACTGGGAACTAATTTTTGTTTCAATTAAATATAAATACAGGATTTCAGTAACTACTGAAATCCAGTTTTTAAAACTTACAAGAACATTCATTTCTATAAATCTTCAAATGTTTTATACCTTTCTAAACTCCCACCCTATTATAATTATTAACCTCACTGTAATATTCATTTATTCTTATTAGATGGTATGTTCTTCTAACTGCTGACAACTGCGTTATGGGGCTGATAATAAAGATTTTTAGATGCCATTGCTTCTGAACTTCCAAGGGTCATTTGTACCTAGATATATGTTACCCTTTAACATAACTTATGGAAGGCATCATAATGTCGTGGAAAGAATGTGGACTTTATACCTCAGTTTAAAATCTCAGTTCTAGTTATTTACCAACTGTATTGTCTTTGGTAAAATTATCCAACCCCCACAAACCTGGTTCCTCACCTGTCAACATAAGACTAAATCCCTCCTCTCTTAGGGAACAGACTGGTGGTTGCCATAGGGGAGGTGGGCAGAGGGATGGGTGAAATAGGTGAAGAGGGTCAAGAGTACACTTATCTTCATGAGCACTAAGAAACACAGAGAACTGCTGAATCATTCTATCATACACCTGAAACTAACCTAACACTGTATGTTAATTATACTTGAATTTTAAAAATAGGTTAAAGAACTGAATAAAGCCAGCACTTAAGATAAACAAAGAAAAAAAAAAAGACAAAATCCCTCCTCTGCAAGGGTGTTGTAATGATAAAATTATTCACCCTGAGTATGTGCTAGGCACATCTGGTTCCATAATGTTCTTTCCATTCCCTCTCCTTAATCTTTAAAAACCTAAAGTGAGATTACTTTCTAAGTCACTTAAGCCATATTAGAGTATTTTCAAATTAGAATCCTGAATTTTATTCTCGGGTACTTTAAAATTAGGTTTTATCACAAGCCATATTCCTGGCATTTAAATTTCTTCATAATTCAGAAAAGCAGAAAATCTAATATAGTTCACCTAGTTAATCACATCATTTCTTATGAGACAATAATCCATTTTATTTTTACCTGGTTTTATAGAAATAATGCTATGTTTATTAACACAGCTCTCTTTTCCTCCAAATATTCTGAAATTAAACTATTAAAAAAAAGATATGGGGAGGTCATGTGGGCATTTAAGTTTTGCTCAGATTGAAAGCAAAAGGCTTTGCCTTATAAAAAGGGGTCACTCTAAGTATATGCTAGCATTTGTGAGTGAGGAGATAGGGAGAAAAAGAACAAAGTGATTACCAAAAGATTTGAACAGAACAGATAACTCTCTGCTTGACTCTAAAATAATCAGTAACTGAACTTTGAGCCAAGGGTTATTTAGGCTTTGTAACAGGTACAATGACATTATCCCTAATATTTTTACTCCTTCCATATACTCTTGTTTATAAAAGATCAATATACTCATTACTAAAAGGAGATAGGGAAGAAAAAAATGCTATGAAAGTCTCTTCATCTCCTTACTAGATAATTCATTTTTCTTTTTATTTATTTTTTTTTATTAAAGTCTAGTTGACACACAATGTTTTAACAGTTTCAGGTGTACAACATAATGATCTGACAGTTCTCATGCTCACCACTCTAAGTATAGTCAGTATCTGTCACCATATATTATTACAATATTATTGACTATATTCTCCATACTGGGCTTTTCATCTCCATGACTTATCTATTTTATAACTGCAAGTTTGTGCCCCTTAATCCCCTTCACCTATTTGGCCACCCTCCCAATCCCCTGACAATCACCAGTTTGTTCTCTGTATTTAAGAGTCTGATTTTTTGTTTATTCATTTGCTCTGCTTTTCAGATTCTACATATAAATGAAATCATATGGTATCTTTCTCTAAGTTATTTCACTTAACATAACACCTTCTAGGTCCACTGTGTTCTCACAAATGGCGTGATCTCATTCTTTTTGGTGGCTGAGTAATACAGCACTCTATATATACATATCCACATCTTCTTTATCCTTCATCTATCCATGGACACTTAGGTTGCATCCATATCTTGGCTTTGTAAACACTAGTATAATACACATAGGGATGCATATATTGTTTTGAATTAGCTTTTCTTCAAATTTCTTTGAATTTCATTTTACCAGCAGACACATGAAAAGATGCTCAACATCACTCATGATCAGGGAAATGAAAATCAAACCATGATGACATATTACCTTATACCTGTCAGAATGGCTAAATCAACAACCTAAGAAACAAGAGGTATTGATGAGGATGTGGAGAAAAAGGAACCCTCATCAACTGTCAGTGGAAATGTAAATTGATACCTTGGAAACAGTATGGAGGTCCAGCAAAAAAATTAAAACCAGAACTACCATATGACCCAGTAATTCCACTACTGGGTATTTATACCCAAAGAAAACCCTTTTTTCTTAACTTTTATTGGTAATGGGTATGCCAATGCACTCTTGGTTGAGACCTCCACACTAGAATATACTCATCCCAAAGGTAGTTTTTCCTCTAGCTATCTTTTATGAAAATAATTAAAGAGAATAATTATCAATAAATAAGGAAAAAAGATGGTGGTCATATCTATCAAAGCTATTCTAGGTTTAAAGAGGTACCAATAAAAACCAACAATTTTCTACAGTATAATTTCCAGCTTCTTCTTATGCTAGCACTGAACTCAAATAAGAATATTTACTAGTAGGACAAGATTGAGGTACTCAGTAGAGTTTTAATTCAAAATGAACTTAAAATGTCAATTTAAGTAGAGCATTCAGCTTGTTCTAATGCAACTACAGTGACTGGCAATTTTTACTTTAAAATGATACATACTGTAATGTGATAAGAAAAGGGAATGAAGAAACAAATGTAGGTTTAATAACAGTCATGTTTTCTAGTTTGAAAAGCAAAATGTTCTTTAAAAGTGTTTTCTCAACCTATTGCCACAAGAATCCCATGATTTAAAGATGAGAAGAATATTATTGATCTCAAGTTAATTAGAGAGATGGAATCTGAATTCAGGTGTTCCTAATGTTCCTTCACCCAAATTCTAAACCATATAAAAATATATCTGAATAAAGATAAACAATTTCTATTTTGCTTGTATATCATCGCTGCTGCTCACATTTCCAGCATTTCTGAAACCAAAAGTAGGACTTATGTAAGACAGATACTTAGAAGGAAGTAGTTAAATAGCTTCTTCCGGGGGGGCCAAAACAAAAGATCACTAACGGATATATGGGGGTTGGCCCATATGCCAATTTAATCTCTTCTTGTGTTATTAACAATCCTTTTCTGTTACCAGTCTTGGAGTCCCAACCATATCTCTCATTTTGTCCCACCCTCCTGCTTCCTCCTCTCCATTCATCTGTTTCACTTCCTCCTCTACTTTTCCCTTTCTTTTTTTTTTTTTTTTTTCCAACGTCTATTTATTTTTGGGACAGAGAGAGACAGAGCATGAACGGGCGAGGGGCAGAGAGAGGGAGACACAGAATCGGAAACAGGCCCCAGGCTCCGAGCCATCAGCCCAGAGCCTGACGCGGGGCTCGAACTCATGGACCGCGAGATCGTGACCTGGCTGAAGTCGGACGCTTAACCGACTGCGCCACCCAGGCGCCCCTACTTTTCCCTTTCAAGTCCATACCTCACATACGTTTTCATGTTGTCACATTCACTGCCCTGTTAAAATATATTTATACCAGTGGTTTTTGAGCAATGTAATGCTTTTATCATATAAAAATGCAGATTATTATTAATGTTTTATGCTACCTGAAGAAGATCCACAGAACTGGGGAGTTCAGAGCACCTCTGCCTCACCCTTGCCTCTCTAATAGGCCTCCTTCAAACAGCACACGGGATCCATTCTGCTTTGTACCACAAGCTTAATTTTAATAGTCTATTATTAATGATGAATAATGAATACTAAAAAAAAAACAATCTGGAAACTCTTAGCAATGCATTTGATAGTACTGCAATAACTAAAACTTAGAGAAAGGCTTATGAACTTAGTCCATCCATTAATTTTAATATATTGGAATTACTTCTTTTAATTTCTTCTCTCTGGTTATTTTTATAATTAAAATAACTAGAGGTTTTATTTAAATTTGTTAAATATTAAAATATCCTAAGTATATAAGAAAAAATATTTAAGCTTGAGATTGCTAATCTTACAACACTTGATGTAACTTTTGAAGGGACATAAGAAACTAGAACACAGGTACCTGGGAAAAATTACAGAGTACAGGGACAGGCTGCTATTTATCAGGGTTATGTTTAGGTGCTGGCCTACATTAAAGGATGAAGAAGAAACTGAGAAATTGTCCATTTTATGGTTCGAACACTATCATTCTTACCTATTATAGAAAGCCGTTTTTTCCTCTCTGCTCCAAATACTGTGTTATCCAAATCTTCTAGTGATGGCAATGGTTCTAAATTAGCAGCCTATAAGGAAAGGGGATGATTAATACTATTCTTCCCCTTTTGGGGCTTTAAACAGAATCCTTCCCCCCACCAAATACAACCTAGATATTCTACACTGTTTGTAGGTCTTATCAAATCTATTCTTTGAAACTTTATTTCCAGCATAAATTTTCCCAAGTTCTCAGTATTTCTATTAGTTCCATATGTACAGTATATTATACTTACTTATAATTTTGGCTACATGGTTTTGAGGAGCAAGGATATAAAACTATAGCAATTACATTATATAAGTTTACATTTCATTATATTGAAAATATATCAATGATTATAGAATGTAACTATGTTTCATATTTCACAGGCACAAATCCTATAATCCTTACTGAAAGATGTCTCAATGCATACCTGTGTACTTCCGTTTATTACAAGTAATATCTTGAGGCTCTTCATATGAATACTACGATCCAGCAGCTCCACAGCTTTGTCCAAGTCATCTTGGGTAGTTAATGGAATTACCAACTGAACAGAAGGGAACATAATGAATCATGCAACCATCTCACCGGGTGGAGTCCTTTCAGGACCATCTTCATTACTATGGAATTATAAATTTCAAAATACCCTGGCTCTTTGTCAGTATAATGAAATTCTGAATGAATAGATGTATCTAAATTGTTTCACGCTTCCCATCCTGCCACCACTAAAATCATAAGACTGAATATGGACAAAAATTTTTTTTGCTTTAATCATCATTAAATTCTTCTAAAAAACACATTTAAAGGTTAAAGATTAATTTTCTAGGATATTTCCATAATGTTGCAAAATGTAAAGTATAGTATCTTTACCTCAAAACAGCATTAAGGAGTACACACAAAAACTACATACAATACTATCCTTCATCTGCATTGATGAAACTCTCAGGTTTTTCTCTACAGTAATACTACCACGAATTTGCATTCTCCAGATTTGCATACCTACAGTGAGTATCACCATCCCAAATACAATGAGCATCTGTAGCAGCTGCCATGGAGGGACCACTAACAATGTACCTGCAATCTACAGTCCACCTGGGGCTCCCTCTGATCCTGGTGACTACACCAGCAATAAATCAGCTAAATGGGTCAGCCATCCATAGTAAACTCTAAATGTGGAAATCTGCTTTCATTAGCAGATTGGATCCTCTTATGGATCAGACATTATAAAGGACAAAAAGCCTCTGAAAGGTCTATGAGAAAGCATGATTCACACAACTTAAGGAAATCAAATACTCTTTTCTTTTTTAAAAAAAAATGTAAACTTAATCGCTTAGGACAACTGTCAATAATCTTCAAAGTATATTCCATTTCACTGAAAGGACAGAATAAAAATAAATGAACCTATTGCACACTTGTTACCTTGCTCTAATTAAGTACAGTATAGAAGCCATTCAAATGTAAAGGCCTAGTTAGTTTGGGGTCCTCTACAGTATGAATGCCTTGTGGACAGAGGCACTAATAACTGACACAGAGAATGCATGGCAACTACTTGGTAAATACTGTTTAATGCATACCATATGGCAAAAGCATCATCTGTACCCAAACCCACAAGCTGACATGGTGTGCATTCTCTGCAGATTTCTTTATGGAAAAAAGCCATTGTTTTAACAAAGGCTTCCAAACACAAATAATGTGGATTCCAGACTAACGTGATTTCCACCATACAATCCACTTAAATTTACTTAATAGGTACTTGAAATTATATTCCCAATATCTGTTTGTAGCTACTTTAGTAGTTTTGTACTATTCCAACTTACCTACTATAACCAGGCCTTTTTTTTCCTCTATGAGAATTTTTTTTTCTAATAAAAAAAGAATATTAACTGTTTGGTATCACAGAATAAGCATAAATGAAAAAGAATATCCTTTTATTTTCCTATTGATTTTGAACCATATTGGTACATCTTGTTCCTATCTTTTGTATTCTTTTTAATTATATTTTAAGCACTAGAAAACATTTTAAAGCAAAGATGATTTTTTTTCCCAGTTTTTCATTTGAGGGGAAAACCTGAATATTTACTTTTACTATACATTTATTGATAATTGGATCGCTTACTTCTCCAAGACACTGTTGCTTCTGCGGAGAAAAGACATGATTTAAATCACAATAACAAAATATTAACATAAATGATTTTGTTGTTCTTCAGTTTACTAATGTGAAATCTGGGCATTGTGGAGGAGTATATATATTGGCAGCTTGGGCTACTGCCTATGGTTCTCATGTGATCCCTTGTATGTTCTAAAGTCACCTATTACCAATTTTAAAATGAGGACTAAGAGTTAATAACAAATCCCAGCTTATCTAAATTGCATTAAATACATTACACAATGTTTTCCTGCTTAGTGAATTCATTTCAGCCTCAGTCATGAAATCTACTTCCCTCTGTCTTAATACTGATACATCAGTTGTGGGTTAATGTGAATCCTTCCCAAAAACTCAAAATTAGGTCCTGAAGCCCATGCAATAGAACCTAAATTTAAAAGAAGTGATTTATTTGCCTGACTTTGCACAGTGACACATGATAATAGTCCATAGAAAGGTTTTCTTCCTCTAACCATCTAAAATGGGAAAGATCTGGGGCACATGGGTGGCTCAGCTGGTTAAGCTTCTGCCTCTTGATTTCAACTCAGATCATGATCTCATGGTTTGTTCAAGATCAAGCCCCTCATCAGGCTCTGCACTGGCAGCGCACAGCCTGCTTGGGATTCTCTCTCTACTCTCTCTTTCTGCCCCTCCACAGCACTTTCTCAAAATAAACACTTAAAAAAGAGAGAGAGAAAGATCTTAGAAAATCCACTTTCCTTGCCTGCACACCTTCACATCTATCTCCCGTGGCCACACACACACACACACACACACACACACACACACACACACGACAACACATATGCTTGACACTATTAGATAAAGAGGAGCCCAACTAACAGAGCCAACCAATCACAGCTTAAATCTCATTGTTTTGAGTCTGGCAAACTAGAAGTTTACAGAATAATGGTTCTTTTAGAACACAGGGATTTATACTAGAAAAAAAATATCTATAGAACTGGAATAACAAGCAGTATAAATGAGTTTTTTGCTTGTCCATACATCCACAAAACTAATAGACCTTATAAGCTTTTCCCTAGTACCCTCAGTATTGAAGGGAATGCATTGGGTTTGTCATGATGTGAATCTCTTAGTTGTGAGAAATTTTAAACATGATCTTACCCTACTTAATGTCTCTTCTACCACATTCCTGCCAAGAGGCCACCCAGATATAATGGCAGAACCACTCACAGAAATCCTCAGAAAGCATGAGAAAAAGAAACTGAAAATGGGAGAAATTTTCCAACTTTTAGAAAAAGGGAGAAGGTTCTTGAAACTACAGATTAGCTTGGTGTCAATCCTTAAGAAAACTCTAGAAAAAATTATATAAACAAATTGGAGAACTCAGGGGGATGAAACAGCAATTCTAGGACCTAGAACAGGTACAATATGAGCCAATTATGTCAAACGACCTCATTTTTCTTGATAGACCTACTAGACTGCTAGACCAAGACAATATTGTAGACTTAATGTATCTTGGCATTTGAAAGCTTTCCATCATACAATTTTAGGCCAAACAAAAACAAAGATATATCAGGATTCCCCTAAAATCAAAAACAAATATATATCTGGATTCCCCTAAAATCATACCACGAAATAAAGACTCAAGTTCAAGCCTTTGTATGTGGGAAAATGTACCAGGAAACACTGGTACAGAGGAATGGGGAAGACAGGAAAGGGGCCTATAAAGGATGTGTTATCCAGCAAGTTACCATTGTTGTTAAGTGGAACCTACCTATCCCCACCTCCCACACCATCCTTGAGTCTCATTCTCCCATCACCCCCTGGTACCCCATCTGTATTTCTGCCTAGACCCTATGGCTGTACCTCTAAAAAGCCCTCAGACTGGCAGGTGGAAATCAGGCTGGCACAAAAAGAAATAGTAAGTGCCAAGACAGGGCCAGGCAACAAGAGGTGTTCGTGGCTAAATGAAAACCCAAAAATTATTAAAAAATAAAATATTAAGGTATTACTATAGTATAATACTCATCACTTTGTTCAGGGATACTATTTGTTTGAATATGGATTTTTGCTTTCTCAAAATATGTTCTGCTTTCAGTTGTAAGTGGTTTCTTTAGACAAACTACATTAACATAGTTTTTGTTTTAAATTAATAATGACTCATTTGAAAATCTAGTATTTTCAAATATTTTTATTTGCTCAATGTTTTAACATTTGCAAAGCACTGTTACATGTTCTCTCAAGTTAATTTTTAGTATGCTCTCCACCATTACTCCATTCTCACTAGTACTTTCCTATTCCTGAAACATAACTAGTCTTTTCCATCTTAGGATCTCTGTAGGTATGCTTCTCAATGGCTCTCTACCAAGAATGTTCTTGCCCTCAAACTTTTTGCAAGTTTGGCTTTTCATACTTCAAGTGACAGTAATTAAATATTACCACCTTAGTTCTTCCTTAGTACCATCTAAACAGAACAGGTACTGCCTGCCCTTGCCTTCATTGTTTTTCATGATATTTTATGCCTGTCCTTCAAAGAACTTAATATATTTGAACAACTCATTATTTAGTTGTCTGCTTCTACCACAAACACAAGCCTATAAACTCCATGAAGCACTGCAATTCATGAATCATAGCATTATGCCTGGCAAATTCAGCAAGTATTTTCTGAGAAAACAACAAATTAACCAATTAAATTGTCCCTGAAATTTTTAAGATTCAAGATCTTGAGATTGCATAGGATCTTAAAGAAACCTCAGGGATTATCTAATCCAATCTGAATTTTAAGAAGGTTCAAAGGGGGATTTTCCAGGGGCGCCTGGGTGGTTCAGTCAGTTAAGTGTCCGACTTCGGCTCAGGTCGTGATCTCACAGTTCATGGGTTTGAGCCCTGCATCGGGCTCTGTGCTGACAGCTCAGAGCCTGGATGGAGCCTGCTTCACTTTCTTTGTCTCCCTCTCTTTCTGCCCTCCCCTGCTTGTATTCTCTCTGTCTCTCTCTCTCAAAAATAAATAAACATTAAAAAAAAAGGGGGGGTGGTCCAGAACACAGAGCTCCTCAGTGCCAGATGAAGCCCTTAAAATCACATGTACTGACACACAAACATAATGATCTAATCATATCCTAAGCAACTTGAAAATAATCCTTTAAAGTTTTAGCTAAACTGTCTGACTACCAAAGCTCTATTGTCTATACACCCAAATGTAGAGTATGAGAAAAAAAGACAGTTCATCAAAAAGTAGAGTGTACACAATTTCCAAAGAAGACATCCAGATGGCAAACAGACACATGAAAAGATACTCAACATCGCTCATCATCAGGAAAATGCAAACCCAAACCACAATGAGATGCCACCTCAAACCTGTCAGAATGGCTAAAATTAACAACTCAGGAAACAACAAATGTTGGCGAGGATGTGGAGAAAGGGGAACCCTATTGCACTGTTGGTGGGAATGCAAATTGTTACAGCCACTCTGGAAAAGTGTGGAGGTTCCTCAAAACATTAAAAACAGAACTACCCTACAACCCAGCAATTGCACTACTAGGAATTTATCTAAAAGATACAAAAATGTTGACTTGAGGACACATGCACCTCAGTGTTTATAGCTATTCCACTCATTGTGGAATTTGAGAAAATTTAACAATGAACATAGGGGAAGAGAAGGAAAAAGAAGATAAAAATAGGAGAGGGACACAAACCATAAGAGACTTAAATACAGAGAACAAACTGAGCGTTGGGAGGAGTGGGTTAAATGGGTGATGGGGGCATTAAGGAAGGCACTCTTCAGGATTAAGCACTGGGTGTCATATGTAAGAGATGAATCACTGAATTCTACTACTCCTGAAGCCAACACTATACTGTATGTTAACTTGAGGATAATAAAAAAAAAAAAAGTACACAGAGTGAAAATAAAACATAAATAAGCAGCAAACTTCTAAGTAATACGTATGTTTCCTCCCTCAATATGTTCTCATTCAATTACTTGCACAGTAGTGTCTTTAAATCTCTCCACAATGGAAAACACACAGTTCAGTTAGTTAAAATTTACAAATTTACGTGTTTTGTTTCTCTAGCATACCATATCCTTATCAATTTCTAAATAAATATTCCTAAAACAATCTCTTAAATGAACATACTACTTTCCAAAATAAGAGCTATTGAAAGTTAAATTGTACATGTTTACCTCATTATTGGTATAATGGAGATCCATAGACTGTCCAAAGGCAGTTTTAGCCTTAGATCTCAGATCTTCCAGTTTAACTGGTCTGGGGAACTGAAGGATTCTATGTGGACAGAATTTTAAGATTATTAAAGAGCAGCTGTAAAATGTTCACTGAAAAAAGTGATTAAAATTAAACCTAACTATGTGACCTCTGTATAATGGAATGCAACAAAACTATTAAAAGAATAAAGTTGTTTGTTCTTTGGAGATTCAAATTTTGATTTCTGTACCTTTATCAACTCAACATTTCTGAGGACCTATATATCATGTAAGCATATCCCCAAAATAAGTATTTTTATAAAATTAAAACTTTTTAATTCTAGTATTTTCTTCCTGTGTCTCAAAAGATTAGCCTATGCTGACCCTGGGAGCAGGCACCTAAGCTTGGAAATTACTATATTAAACTGTAGTATGGGGGAGGGACCATGTTTGTTCTGCTCACTTTATTCCTTTATGGTCCAATACTTATAGTACTTAATAAATAATGCTCAATGAATGGAAAGAATTGAGAAAATATCCATAAAAGAACAATAGGAAAAAAGCACATTGGACAAGTGGATGGTATTTGTGGTATATCCAATTTTGTTGACATCTCTGTATAAAACATTTTTACATCTTCAGGTTATATGACTCATGAGCCTGTTTAAAGCCCTTAAAATGGATGCTCTTCCACTAACTGGATTTAATGAGACACCAATAACAGAAGTGAAATCCCATCTTCTCTATCTCCTATTAGGCCTTGTTAACAATTTTGTTGTCAACCACCACCACCACCACCACCTCTACACTGCACTAAGATACAGATACCCAATGGAAGGCTAGGCTTATCCTTCTGCCAATTAATTTACAGCCACCATTTCAATCATCTTCCTCAATGTTACTAATCAAATATATGTCATATGACTGAGGTCTCTTGAGAATAATCAAAATTATGAATGTTAAATCCATGTACATAAGCTTTATATAATATCTGAAGGAACAATACAATTATGATAAGGAGAAATATATTTGATTTCCACTGAGTAAAAATAAAAGGAAATAGTAATATTTAAAGGCTGTATTATCCAAGATTTTTTTATTTCCTAAAATAAAAACATTAATAATTGTTACTAAACTTTAGCCTAAATTTTGACAGACTCTATTTTAAGTCTAAGTACATGTTACACATTACCAAAGGACTATTCCATTCTCAATTTGTAAGCCATCAACTTTCACTAAAGTCCAGAAAAAACTTTTAATGGTTTTTATGACTTATTTGATTAAATCAATAAACTGGCATGTAGTGTTTCTTTGCTTACCTTTTCTCCCCTCTGTGTTCAAATTTGACTCGCACATCATTCTGTAATGAAATGATAAATCATTTCAGAGATCAGATAAAATTTCTAAAATTTCTAGATATTTTTTCTTAGTCACTCATTTTTTTTCCCCCTTAGTCACTCATTAAAAAAAAAAAAAAAAGCAGGGGGAAAGGAGGTTTCATTTTCAGTGTGAACTCCAATGAATTCATAATGTCTGTCAAAGAGCTAAGTTGAGAACTGTGTTGCTGACTCTGGGCTGAAAGCAAAGAGCACCAAAATCTCTTAGTGATCATGCCTATGAGACCCTTGCTAAACCTATGAGAGGGAAATACAGAGCATTGGATTCCCACTTTTCATGTTGGACATCTCAAACAAATTTGAGTTACAAAAATCAAAATGATGCTCATTTGTAAACAGAACAGACTACTTTAAATAAAAACAATTTGTTTATCTTAAGTGCTTTAAGAATGGATGAAATATCAGTATTAGAGGGCAGTTACTACATTCAATGAAAACTACCATTTTTAAAAATGCACACCCATTAGGAAAAATGTATGACAAAAAATATTTGATTCAAAAATGTAAAAGACAAACACTTTAAACAAACCCTCTATAAGATTAGGATATTCAAGGCAAATAATTCATACAATAAAAATATGTGTTTATTAGAATACCTGCTTTTTTGGTGATGACGATTTTGTTTTTCTGGTTTCCTGTAAAGATAATGCCGGTCTACTGGCTTTATGAAGAACAGCCAAATCTTGCATGATTGAGTTCAAAGCTTGCTGATCATCTAGGTATTTTTAAAATAATAGATGCAAAGAATCATAATTTCAATATGTATTTATCATAGACATCAAACACAAATTTGATCATGAAATTTAATGCAAAATGCGTTAATTTAACGCAAAAATGCATCTAGAACATTTTCAATGCCTATACTTCTATTATTTTGGTGAAATAAAATTTCCATTATTTAAAAACTGAATACAAGTAACATTAAAACTGCACTAGACTCAAGCACTAGCATCATACCAGATGTTTACACATGAGACCTTTATAGGCAAGATAAACTCATTCTGATTCTTCTAATAATGTAACATCCTAGTGTATGGGTGAAAACAGCCCCATCATGACAAATTACTTTCTGTGATTCCTAAATAAAACATCAATAGAATAGCTAAAATTTTAATTAAAGCTAGTAGGGAAAAAATAAATGACTTTCATCATTATTTGGCATTTATGTTCAAAGTACAGAATTCCTTTTAGAGATTTTCATCAGTATTTCAAGTCAGAAACAAAAGGCTTTATCTGTGAATAATAAATGACCTACTGATATTTGTAAGTACTTCCTCACCATAAAGTTCAACAAGACTATATTTAATAGGCTGCTTAAGGATCTCAGCCAGTAACGACTTAAAATGTAACAATGTAAGAAAAATGCATTCCTTTAAAAAAAAAAAGGGGGTGAATCCATAAAACGGAGTGAAAGGATCATGAACTTTTAATTTCTTCCAAATAAATCAAAAATCTCTTTCTAAGACTGTAAGTCTGAGTCTCCTAGTAATACCAATTATATGCTCTCTGGGAAAGTTTGGAGATAATTTAATTGATTTTCACTAGTAAATCACTAGAATTAAACCAATTCTACTAATGATAATCAGCAAATAATCACTAAAGGAATTGAAGGACTTTTACAGATTACATTTTAAGATATAACCATTTTGGTGAGCAATAATTTATGTTTCAGAGTAGTAATAATTAAAACATGCTTTACCCTGTAAAGAGAAATCATTAAAAAGAATGTGGCAATTCAACGGCTTCATCAGACTTTCAAACACACAAAATAGCTGACTTTCCTAATGTATTAATTTTTTATAATACTCAATATATTCTGCTCTATAATGAGACTGCTTGCATATTAAATTAAAATTAAAATTAAAATTAATGCTGCCAAAGGTTTTATCAGTAAATTCCAGGTTTAGAGAACATTTTATAATCCTTCACAAAATATTCTTTGTAAAATATAATTTCATCACGTCACCTTAGCCAAACAGCAACTGAGCCAGCCAGGTATAATGTAATCACAAAGTGTGTTCTGTCCACAGGTCCAAGCCAGAACATGTCATTTATTGATAAAAATAAATCTGCCCTTAGGAAAAAAATAAGCTGAGAATGATCTCAACTGGAATAAAATATTCTCATGTAACCTTCTCGAGAAAGGTAAGCTCTTTAATCCTAACTGGATTTTTAAGTATTTAAGTAATACTTTTAAGTATTCGAGAGAGAAGAACTCGAAAACTTAAAAGTACATATATATGTTCTAATTATTTTCTTCATTAGAGAAAACTTAAACACTTGAATTTAGATATTTTCCCATGTTTAATATCACAATACCAAAATGAACAGATGCCTGGCTTAAATCTCTTATCATATTTACATATACTAATTTCCTTGTTTAAAAAAAATGAGTATGGGGGGTGCCTGAGTGGCTCAGCTGGTTAAACATCTGACTTCAGCTCACTCAGGTCATGATCTCACAGTTTGTGAGTTTGAGCCCACATCGGGCTCTGTGCTGACAGCTCAGAGCTTGGGGCCTGCTTCGGATTATGTGTGTCTCTCTCTCCCCCTCTTCCGTTCGCACGGTCTCTGTCTCCCAAAAAATGAATAAACGTTAAGAAAAAAAAATTTTTTAATAAATAAAAGTAAAAAAAACACCAAGTACGGCTTCCTATCGTAGATGTAAAAAAGTAAGGAGGACCATTTGAATAAAAGTAACTTCTCAGTGAGATGACATGCATATAAAGGGCAATTTAACTGAGTTCCTTCTTTTTCCGGCTTGAGGAAGAATCACATGATATACCTAAGTACCCAATAAGAAACTTACTTTGAGGACGCTGACAAGATGCAAACTAACAAATTCACAAAAGATCATGCAAAGTGGTGAACATCCACTATAAGCACTCTTGTAACAATTCTTAGGCTGCTTTACTCTATCAAGAATCTCTGTGGTGGTCATTGGTACTAGGCAGATATGACAGGTTATAAATTTCTTAAAGATCATGAGTTGATCAAACAGGCAATGAGGATGCCTACAGGATGAGGCCAGAGTCTGACCAAAGGCACACAGATGAAGCAGTGGGTTTCTGACATGCTGAAAAGACATTTACCTGAACACAAAAACAAATTATTTGGGAAATAATTTCAATAAAATCTTTTATCAGAAAGGTTTAAATTCCTTCTATGCTTATTCATTATGCTTGTAAAATAACTACAGGAGAACATCCTCAATCTAAAATTCAAATACCTATGATTCATACTTTTAAATATTCAGTTTTCTGTGAATACCTTTGTATAAGTTTTTAAGCAATGACTATTCCTTGTGTTGTTGCTTACTATAGTGAAGTGTTATTTGAGAAGGATGGTACAACTGGATTTGATTAATACACAGCTCAGACTGCAAGTGAGAACAACCAAAATGAAAAGATGATAGGAGTTCAGTAAAAGATATCCAATTTGGAACCGGAGGTGAAGCTGGGCGGAGAATTTGGGCCACATGATGGCACTACACACATGGTTACAAAAAGAGAAATGAAGAGAAATTTAAAAAGCAGGAAGGTGGGGCGCCTGGGTGGCGCAGTCGGTTAAGCGTCCGACTTCAGCCAGGTCACGATCTCGCGGTCCATGAGTTCGAGCCCCACATCGGGCTCTGGGCTGATGGCTCAGAGCCTGGAGCCTGTTTCCGATTCTGTGTCTCCCTCTCTCTCTGCCCCTCCCCCGTTCATGCTCTGTCTCTCTCTGTCCCAAAAATAAATAAACGTTGAAAAAAAAAAAATTTAATAAAAAAATAAAAAATAAAAAAAATAAAAATAAAAAAAATAAAAAGCAGGAAGGTGAAGCTTCGGCTTACACACTTGCCACAAGGAGACACACTGAAAACATACAGACCCTCCACTAAAGAACATTGACAAATTTAAGCTCTTTAGCCTATACTGTCACATACATGCATGTAAGAGTGAATAATAACGTTTGTTAAACAAGTGATAAGAAAAATGTGACAAAGATAAACATGAACAAGTATATGTCAGAATTAAGAAAATGGGATCAGTTTAGATTTAAAAACTTAGCTTCCAACTACTCAGTCCATTTTTTCCCCATTTAGGATGGGGTGGGTGCCATTTGGTCCATTTATTTCTAGTGTTTCCCTGTCCAATCCTTGCCTCACGTTGGAAACTTCAACAAGGAGAAAAGGGGAAAAAAAAAGTAAATAACCTATAACCCACTCCCATACTTTAGGAAAGCCTCCCTTGCCATTAACATTATGATACCACATTACATAGTTGGGTAGTTACAACAATTCATTCTTCAGCATTTATTCAATCTTTACAAGTCAGGTTTCCTTATCTAGTATTCTCTCTGGCCATTAGACTCTAAGTAAATCTCAATCCATTTTAGTAGTTTATTTTGAATGTCCCTACTAGGATATCCTGCATGAAATGGTCATTCCAAACATGTAAGTTAACTGAAAAAGTGCTTTAATCTAAAATCTATTAAATACAAAACATTACAGAAGTCTATTACATCATAAAACTTCTTTATAAAAATGTTTGGTCATATACACAGAGAAAAATTTTTCTTCCCCATTTTATCCTTTAATTATAGATGAAAATTGCCTTTAGTCTGAACTCACCCATCATGGCAACCAGCTCAACAATTTGAAAATTAGGAAAATGGTTCTTCCATCAGCATTCTTTACTGCCTGAGGAGAAAAAAAGATAAACACATTTAATCGTTAAAAAATATATATATAAACATGGCAAAAGGAACTCTGCAGATATGATAAATTAACAAATTTAAGATAAGAGGATTATCCTGGGTTATTTGGCTGGACCTAACATAATCACAGGGATCCTTATAAATAAACAATCAGCAGGAAAGTGTCAGAGTGGTACTGCAAAAGAATAGCTTGACCACTCATTGTTGGCTTTAAAGATGGAATGGGACAGCCATGAGCCAATGAATACAGGCAGCTGCTAGGATGTGGGAAAGGCAAGAAAAATGCATTTTTCTCTACAGCCTCCAGAAGAACCATAGCAATGCTGACACCTTGATTTTGGCCCAGTTAGACTCATTTTAGACTTCTGACTTCCCAAACTGTAAGATGATAAATTTATGTTGTTTTAAGCCACCAAATTTATGGTAATCTATTATAGCAGTATGTAATGGAACACCCAGTTTCAAGAGCTTGCTAGAGAACTCAACAGACTCAGTGACACAGTAGTACTGACAGCTATAATTTACTATAGCAAAAGGGCACAAAGCAAAATAAGCTAAAGGAAAGGGCAAACAGGGCAAAGACCAGGGAAGGTGAGGGCTAGCTCCTAAGGATCTTTTTTTAATAAAGTCATATGAGACCTTTAATTCCCCCCAACCCCAGAAATCAGTTACGACAACACCAGGAAAAACTGGAAACTCTGCACTGAGGGTTTTTATTAGGGAGTGATCAATACATACCCTCTGCCTAGCATACACCAAAATTCCTAACTCCCAGAAGAAAAGCAGCTATTCAGCACAAACTATACTGTTTGTATAAGCAGTTTAGGCACAGCGAGCATTCTTATCAGTTAGGCAGGTATGGACCCTGGTAAGTTCTCAGATGCTAGCCAAGGGTGGATGTTTTAAGCAGTTCTTTCTAAGGATATGCAGTGAGGCCTACCATGTTAACTCTTCTCCACAAGCAACAACAAGAAATACACAGGTTTAAAGAAACTGCACAAAGCAATAATATGAAGTGTTTTGTTGGGCACACAAGATACAATAATATAACTTATATAACAGTAACAGCACAAAGGGGAAGAATGGTGTTATATAAAAGTGTTTGCATACCACAGTAATTAAGATGGTATCAACTCAAACTATAATGATTTTTTGGTTTTTGTTATTTTTTTTTTAAGTTTATTTATTTTGAGAGAGAGAAGGAGAGAGAGAAAGCATGCAAGGGCAGGGGAGGGCGGGGGGGGGGGGTGGGGAGAGAGAATCCCAAGCAGGCTCCACACTGTCAGAACACAGCCTGATATAAGGCTCAATCCCATGAACTATGAGATCTTGACCTAAACTGAGATCAAGAATAAGATGCTTAATCCACTGAGCTACCCAGGTGCCCCCAAACTACATTGTTTTAAGTTATTAATTTTAACATCCGGAGCAACTGGTAAAAATAAACTTTATAAAAGCGGCAAAAGAAATAAAATTAAATTAGCATACTAGAAAATATCTAACACAAAAGAAAGCAGTAATAGAAAAATGTGGTACAAAATGGATACAACACAGAAAACACAAATATAAACAAAGTAGCAGATGTAATTCTACCCATATGTAATTACATTAAATATAAGTGGAATGAACAAACCATTTAAAGGATAGAGATTCGCACAGTAGATTAAAAAAACATGATCAGGTGGGACGCCTGGGTGGCTCAGTCAGTTGAGCATCTAACTTCAGCTCAGGTCATGATCTTACAGTTCGTGAGTTTGAGCCCTACATCGGGCTCTGTACTGACAGCTCAGGCTGAAGCCTGCTTCAGATTCTGTGTCTCCCTCTCTCTGTCCCTCCCAGCTTGTACTCTGTCTCTCTCTCTAAAATAAACATTAAAAAAATTAAAAAGGAAAGAGAAGAAAAGAGAAGAGAAGAGAAGAGAGAAAAGAAGAGAAGAGAAGAGAAGAGAAGAGAAGAGAAGAGAAGAGAAAAGAAAAGAAAAGAAAAGAAAAGAAAAGAAAAGAAAAGAAAAGAAAAAAACATGATTGGGGTGGGGCGCCTGGGTGGCTCAGTTAGTTAAGTGTCAACTCTTGGTTTCAGCTCAGGTCATGATCTCATGGTTTTGTGAGTTGGAACCCCATGTTGGGATCTGTGCTGGCAGTGCAGAGCTTGCTTGAGATTCTCTCTCTTCCTCTCTCTCTCTGCCCCTCCCCCATCAGCACTAACATATAAATAAACTTAAAAAAAATAATAACATGATCCAACCATATGCTGTCCACAACTTTAGATTCAAAGACAAAACTGAAAGTAAAAAGATGGAAAAAGATATACCACGCAAGCAGTAGTCAGAAAAGATCTACAGTGCTATACTAATAGAAGACAAAAGAGATACAAAAATTGTTAGAGACAAAGGAGAACACTTATAATGAAAACATGGCCAGTTCATCAATTATAATTACTATAATATAGTATATACTATATTATAGTAATTATAAATATGTATGCACGTAACAATAAACTCAATATACAGGAAGAAGAAAATTACAGAATTGAAAGGAGAAATAGATCATTCAAAAATAATTGCTGCAGATTTCAATGCCCAATTTTCAACAATATATAAACAGAAAAATCAGTGAGAAAACAAGATTTGAATAACACTATAAAACTTCCACAGAACACTCAACCCCAAAACACATTCTTCAGAAATGCACACAGAACATTTTCCAAAACACACCATGTTAGTCAATAAAACTAATCTCAGTAAGTATAAATGGACTGAAGTTATATGAAGTCTGTTCCCTGACAACAATGCAATGAAATCAGAAACAGAAGGAAATTTGGGAAATTCACAAATATGTGAAAATAAAACACCACACTCCTTAAGAATCGATGGATCAAAAAAGAAATCATGAGGAAATTAGAAAATGCTTTGAGATAAATGCAAATGAAAACAAAATATACTGACACTTACTAGATGTTCCTGAAGTACAACTTAGAGATAAATTTCTAACTGTAAATGTTCATATTGAAAATGAGAAGGATCTCAAATTAGTAACCTAAACTTCTACCTTAAGACCCTAGAGAAAGAAGAGCATTTGAAACCCAAACAAGCAGAAGGAAAGAAACAATAAGGATTAGAGTGGAAAATTAGCAAACATTTAGCTAGACTACCCAAGAAAAAAAAAGACACAAATAACTAAACTGAGGTATTAAAGACAGAGCATTATTACCAACCTTACAGAAATGAAAAGAATAAGATAATACTATGAACAACTGTATTTCCAATAAATTGGGTCATCTGGATGACACAAATTACTAGAAACTACCTAAACCAACTCAAGGATCTGAATTCAATATAAAAATCAATGAGATTGAATTAGAAATGAAAATCTTTCTGCAAATAAAAGTCCAAACCACATGCCTTCAAACATTTAAGAAAAAACTACCACTATTCAAAGAGAGAGAACTAGAGAAAGAAAGAGAGAACTGAAGCCAGTATTACTGATTACTGATAAACCAGACAAAAACATTACAAGACAACTAGATCCCCAAGTGAACAGATATAAAAATCCTCAAGAAAATACTAGCAAACCTAATCCAGAACATTAAAAAAAGGCGGGGGGGGGGGGGAATTACACACTGCAAACATGTGGGATATATTCCACAAAAGGTAGGGTTCAGCATACAAAAATCAATGTAATAAATATTAAAAAAGGACAAAAACATCATCTCAATAGACACAGAAAATGCATCTGCCAAAATCTAACTACCTTAAATACTTGAAAGACTAGAAAGATAAGGGAATTTCATCAAGGTGATCAAGGTCATCCATGAAAAACCCCACAGCTAACATCATACTTAATGGCGAAAGACCAGATGCATGCCCCCTTAAGATTAGAAACAGATGGCCAGTCTTACTACTCCTTTTTAATACTGTACTGGATACAGGACTAAAAGCACTCCTGTTTTTATAGAAAAACAAATAACACATAATTTTACTCATATGTGGAAGTTAATAAGCAAAACAAATGAACAAAGGAAAAAAAGAGAGACAAACCAAAAAACAGACTACAGAGAACAAACAGATGGTTACCAGAGGGGAAGTGGGAGGGGATGGATGAAATAGGTGAAGGGAACTAAGAGTACACTTTAAATTCTTTTTTTTAATGTTTATTTATTTGTTTTTGAGACAGAGTGTGCAAGTGGGGGAGGAACAGAGAAAGAGGGAGAGAGAGAATCCCCAGCAGGCTCTGCACTATCAGCACAGAGCCAGACATGGGGCTTGAACTCACAAACTGTGAGATCATGATCTGAGCGGAAATCAAGAGTCAGATGCTTAAGCAAATGAGCCACCAAGGCACCCCAAGAGTATACTTCCCTTGATAAGCAAAGAAATATACAGAATTGTTCAATCATTACACCGTACACCTGAAACTCATTTAACACTGCATGTTAACTATACTGGAACTTAAATAAGATTTTCTTAAAAGTCACATAAAAAAATAAAATAAATTCCATTTATAGTATCAAAAAGAATAAATTACTTAGGAATATACTTAAGAAAAATAAGTCTTATATACACTGAAAACTATAAAACAATATTGAAAAAAATTGAAGATCTAAATGTATGGAAAGGCATCCCATGGTCATAGATGAAAGACAATATTGTTAAGATGGGAATATTCCCAAAGTGATCTACAGATTCCACGCAATCTGTATCAAAATTCCATTGGCCTTTTTTTTTTTTTTTTGCAGAAATAGAAAAGCTAATTCTTTTAAAAAAATTTTTTTTAATGTTTATTTATTTTTGAGAGAGAGAGACAGACAGAGGGTGAGAAGGGGAAGGGCAGAGAGAGAGGCAGACACAGAATCCAAAGCAGGCTTCAGGCTCTGAGCTGTCAGCACAGAGCCCAACATGGGACTTGAACTCACAAACTGCAAGATCATTACCTGAGCAGAAGTCAGACACTTAACTGAGCCACCCAGGTGCCCCCAGAAAAGCTGATCCCTAAATTTGTACAATCCCCAGAAAAGCTGATCCTTAAATTTGGAAGTACAAGAGGCCCTGAAGAGCCAAAACAATATTGCAAAAGAAAAATAAAGTTAGAATATTCACACACCCTGATTTCAAAGCTTACTACAAAGCTATAGCAATCAAAACAATGGTAATGCTGACGTAAGAATAGAGACTGGTGGAATAGAACTGAATCCAGAAATAAACCCAAACATCTACACTCAAATGATTTTTGACAAGGTTGCCAAGATAACAGTGAAAGAACAGTCTTTATAAAAAAAATTTTTTAATGTTTATTTTTGACAGAGAGAGAGAGAGACAGAGACAGAGCATGAGCGGGGGAGGGGCAGAGAGAGAGGGAGGCACAGAATCTGAAGCAGGCTCCAGGCTCTGAGCTGTCAGCACAGAGCCCAATGCGGGGCTCAAACTCACAGACCGCGAGATCACGACCTGAGCCAAAGTCGGACGCTCAACTGACTGAGCCACCCAGTTCTGGCAGTTCACTGGCACTGAACAACTGGATATCCACACGCCAAAGCCTTAAGTTGGACTCCCACCTCATATAGTATGCAAAAAATTAATTCAAAATCGATCAAATACATAAATGTAAAAGCTAAATCCAAAAAAACTCTCAGAAGGGAACAAAGGTATAAATTTTCATGACCTTGGATTAGGCAATAGTTTCTTAAATGTGACCCTACAAGCGCAAGCAACAAATGGACTTCCTCAAAATTAAACATTTTTGTGCATCAAAGGACACTCTCAAGATAGTGAAAAGACAACTCACAGACTGGGAGAAAATATTTGCTAATTATATACTTGATAAGGGTCTAGGATACAAAATATATAAGGTCTCAATAATAAAACAACTAACCCAATTATAAAATGGGCAACAGATTTCAAAAGACATTTCTCCCAGATATAAAATGGCCAATAAGCACTTGAGAAGATGCTTAATATTAACAGTCATCAGGGAAATGCAAATCAAAACCACAATGGCATCCTACTAATTCACACCCAGTAGTATGGCTATAACCAAAATGACAGACAATGACAAGTGTTGGTGAAAATGTGGAAACACTGAAACTATATGAATCACTATTTCAATTCTTAGGTATATATCCAAGAATACTAAAAACATATAACCACACAAAAACGTTTACACTAATATTCAATGCAGCATTAGTTAGAAGAGACAAAAAGATAATATAATTTACTCAAGATCATAAAGCTGGGCAAAGTTAGGACCCGAATACCCACTTCTTATTTCTCACTTAAACTTTCTAGAATACTATGTGTCACTCCAGTTCACCTTTCAAGAAAATGGCTAGCATAGGAAATTCTCCTACCATACATATAGACACAGAGAATGTCATAAAATGGTCGAGAAGAATTTATTCAGTATATTGTCTTTCTACAAATTTAAATTCTCAACTGCCTTTTTCAATTTTTAAATTAAAATGTTGAAGACAAATCTTGACTAACCTCCAAAATAAAGTATTCTGAACACAAATTTTTTTCCATTTAAATCAATAACATCTCTTTCAGGAAAAACAGTTAATTCCCCAAACCACAAATTAAATAAAAAAGGCATCAGTCTAATGGAAAAGCAGTTCAAGGCTGCATTTATAAAAACAACTATGGGGATGCCTGGGTGGCTCAGTATGTTAAGCATCCTACTCTTAATTTCTGCTCAAGTCATGATCTCATGGTTTGTGGGTTCAAGCCCTGCTTCAGGCTCTGCACTGACAGCGAGGAGCCTACTTGGGATTCTTTCTCTCCCTCTCTCTCTCTCTCTCTCTACCCCTCCCCTGCTCACACTCTCTCTCCCAAATAAATAAAACAGTCAATAAATAAACAAACAGTTCAGTACTTTCCCAATATTCTGAGGTTGAAATTAGCAAAAACATCAAAATATATAAAATTAAAGGTACAAGTTAGTAGGAAAAGTTAAACAAAGGTGAATCACATCTGTACCTGAAAGTTCTTATCTACAACCTATTTTAATTTTTGTCATTTTGACATTTATTACCATAGACTGATTTTGCCAGCTTTTCATATTAATTCACAGAAGACATACGCTTTTGTATTTATTTTCATTCAATATCTGTTACAGCTCTGAGATTCTTCCACATCATCTGTATGAGTATTTTGCTCATTTTAATTGCTGTGTAATACTCCATTATGTGACTATATCTCAATTAATTCACCTACTCTACTATTGATGGACATAAAAGTTTCCAGTTCTTGACTATTACAAACATAGGCTCTACAAACCTCCTTGAACATAACTTTTAGTGAACATAAACACATATTTCTGTTGGATATATACCAACAGAAGGAATTGCTAGGTCACTAAGACACACACATAGTTAACTTTAGCATATATGGCCAAACACTTTCTTAGAGTAGCTATCAATCTATATCCTCCCACCAGCAACGTATGAGAGTTCCAGTTCTTCCACCTCCTCACCAACCCTATTAGTCATTCTGGTGACGATGTAATATCTCACTAGTTTTAATTTATACTTACCTCATGGCCAATAATGTTGAGTATCATTTCAGAATGGCATAATGAATTTAAAAAGCATGATCCTATTATACAGCGTCTATAAGATCTAAGGACATGATAGGCTAAAAGTAAAAGGACAGAAAGATATCCCATGCAAATAGTAACCAGGAGAGAGCTAGAGTGGCTACACTAATATCAGACAAAACAGACTAGAAGTCAAAACTGTTATAAGACACAAAAAAGACATTAAATATTGAGAAAATGGTCAATTCATTAAGAAGATATAACAATTATAAACATACATACACCAAACAGCAGAGCTCCAAAATATATGAAGCATGAACAGAATTAAAAAAGAGAAATACATACCTACACAGTAACAATAGAAAACTCAATACCCACTTTCAATAACAGAGCAACCATTCAGATCAGTAAGGAAATACAGGACTTGAACACTATAGGCCAACTGGACCTACCAGACCGATACAGAACACTCAATCCAAAAACAGTATAATACATAGTCTTCTCAAGTCCACATGGAACATTTTTCTGAATAGATCATATGTTAGGCCACACACAAAAAAAATCTTAATAATTTAATAAGATTAAAATCAGACAAAGTATTTTTCCAATCATAGTGAAATGAAACTAGAAATTAACAGCAAAAGGAAAACTGGAAAAGTCATAAAGATGTGGCAATCATACAGTAAATTCTTAACCAATGTTTCAAAGAAGAAATCACAAGGGAAATTAGAAAATATCTTGAAAAAGATGAAAATGAAAACACAACACACCAAAACTCATAGGATATGGCAAAAACAATGCTAAGAGAAATTTAGAGCTATATTTATGTCAAAAAAAAATTTCAAAACAACCTAACTCTACATCTTAATTAGTAAAGCAAAAACAAACTAAGCCAAAAGCTTACAGAAGGAAAGAAGTAATAAAGGTTAGACCAGAGATTAAAGAGAGAAGAGAAAAACAATAAAGAAAATCAATAAGACCAAGAGCTGGCTCTTTGAAAAGATAAACCATTAGTTAGAATAAGAAAAACAGTGGGGCGCCTGGGTGGCGCAGTCGGTTAATTGTCCGACTTCAGCCATGTCACGAACTCGCGGTCCGTGAGTTCGAGCCCCGCGTCGGGCTCTAGGCTGATGGCTCAGAGCCTGGAGCCTGTTTCCGATTCTGTGTCTCCCTCTCTCTCTGCCTCTCCCCCGTTCATGCTCTGTCTCTCTCTGTCCCAAAAATAAATAAACGTTGAAAAAAAAATTAAAAAAATAAAATAAAATAAGAAAAACAGAAAAGATTCAAATAAATTAAAATCAGAAAGAGAACATTACAGGAATAAAAAGGACCATATCAGAGCAGCATGAACAACTGCATATGAAAAACTGCATATATAACAGAGGTGAAATGGAAAAATTTCTAGAAACATAAAACCTACCAAGAATGAGTAATGATTAGGAAATCTAAACAGACCTATGAGTAGTAAAGATAATGAACCAGTAATCATAAAGTTCCTGACAAGAAAAGCCCAGGACCAGATGGTTGCACTAATGAATTTTATCAAACATCGACACATGGTTTCTTCTGAAACAATTCTTCCAAATTCTGCAACATTCCAAAAAAATTGAAGAGTAAGGAGCATTTCCTAACTCATTGGACGAGGACAACATTACCCTAATACCAAAGCCAAACAAAGACATTTAAAAGAAAACTATTGGACAATTATCTCTTATGAATATTGATGCAAAATTCCTCAACAAAGTACTAGCAGACCAAATTCAGCAGCATATTAAAAGGATTATACACCATAACACAGTGGGATTTATTGCTGAAAGGCAAAGATAGTTCAATATATGAAAAAATCAATGTAACAGGTCACATTAGCATAATGAAGAGGGCAAAAAACACAAGATACACTCAATTGATACAGAAAAAGCATCTGACAGGGGCGCCTGGGTGGCTCAGTCGGTTAAGCGTCCGACTTCGGCTCAGGTCACGATCTCGTGGTCCCTGAGTTCGAGCCCCGCGTCGGGCTCTGGGCTGATGGCTCAGAGCCTGGAGCCTGCTTCCGATTCTGTGTCTCCCTCTCTCTCTGTCCCTCCTCCACTCATGCTCTGTCTCTCTATGTCTCAAAAATAAATAAACGTTAAAAAAAAAAAAAATTAAAAAAAAAAAAGAAAAAGCATCTGACAAAATTCAATACCCTTTCATGATAAAAAACACTCAACAAACTACTAATAGGAGGAAACTTCCTAAACGCAATAAAGAGCATATAAGAAAAGCCTACACCTAACATCACACTTACTGATGAAAGACTTTTCCTCTAAGATTTACCATCTTCAGATTAGGAACAAGACATAAATGCCCACTTTGCCACCTCAGTTCAACACAATACTGGAAGTTCCAGTGAGAGCAATTAGGCAAGAAAATAAATGATGAGCATCCAGATAGGAATGAAAGAAGTAAAATATCTCTGTTTGAGATGACACAATCTTATATATAGAAATGTCTAAAGATTACACACATACAAACAAATTCACCAAAGTTGCAGGATACAAAATCAATACACAAAAATCAGTTACATCTCATTACATAATGAATAATCTGAAAATGAAATTAAGAAAATAATTCCACTTACAACAGCATCAAAAAGAGTAAGATATCTCAGAATTAACCTAACCAAAGAGGTGAAAAACCTGTACAATGATACACTGCCAGAAACGCTGCCAAAAGAAATTTAAAATATATAAATAAATGGAAACATATCCCATGCTCATGGATTAGAAGACTTAACACCATTAATATGTTGATACTACCAAAGTGACCTACAGATTCAATGCAATCCTTATCAAAATCTCCATGACATTTTTTGCAGAAAAGAAAAATCCACCCAAAAGCTCATATAGAAATCTCAAGGGACTCCAAATAACCAAAGCAATCCTGAAAAAGAACAAACCAGAGAATGTACACTTTCTGATTTCAAAACTTACTACAAAGTTACAGTAATTAAAACAGTGTGGTACTGGTGTAAAAGACACACAGACCAATTAAAAAGAGTCCAGAATTAATCCCTTGCATATATATGGTCAAATGATTTTTGACAAGGATGACAAGACTATTTAATAGAGAAGGACAGTTTTGTAAACATATGGTGATGGGAAAACTGGATATCCTTATGCAAAAAAATGTAGACTGAACCTTACACCAAACACAAAAATTACCTCAAAATAGATCACAAACCTAAATGTAATAGTGAAAACCATAAAACTCTTCAAAGAAAATAGAAAGGAGAAGCTTCATGACATAGAATTTTTGCAACAATGCCTTAGATGTGACACCAAAAGGACTGTCAACAAAAAGATAGATTAATTGGAATTCATCAAAATTTAAAACTTCTCATGGATGAATCTGGAAGGTATTATGTTAAGTAACATAATCCAGTCATGTAGAATACTACACGATTCTATTTTTATAAGGTATCTAAAACAGTCAAATTCATAGAAGCAGGGAATAAAATAGTGGTTTCCAACGACTGATAGGTGGGAAAAATGGGAAGTTGTTATTTAATGGGTATAAAGTGTCAGTTATTCTACACGCCTACGTTCTAGAGATCTGTTGTACAACACAGTTCCTATAGCTAATGATATGGTATTATACCCTTAAGTATTCCTTCCACTACCAAAGAAAGGAGACATAAGGAATCTTTGGAAAGTGCTGGATATGTCTATCACCTTAATTGTGGTAGTAGCACGGGTACCTGTTATATGTCCAAACTAATAAAATTATACAACACCAAATAGATAGTTTTTTTTTATATCAATTATACCTCATTAAAGCAGTTAAAAAATTTTAAAACTTCTGTGCATCAAAAGACACAGTCAACAATTAAAAGGCAATCCACAGAATGGGAGAAAATATTTAAAAATCATTGATCTGAGAAGAGGTTAATGTCCAGAATAAATTCTCACAATTCAACAACAAAAAACAAATAATGTGATTAAAAAATGAGCACAACAGGGCGCCTGGGTGGCTCAGTCGGTTAAGTGTCTGACTTTGCTCAGGTCATGATCTTGCGGTCTGTGAATTCAAGCCCCACGTCAGGCTCTGTGCTGACGGCTCAGAGCCTAGAGCCTGCTTCAGATTCTGTCTCCCTCTCTCTCTGCCCCTCCCCTGCTCATGCTGTCTCTGTCTCAAAAATAAACACTAAATAAATAAATAAATAAATAAATAATAAAAAATAAATAAAAAATGAGCACAAGACTTGAATAGACATTTCTCCAAAGATGATATACAAATGGCCAATAGAATATGAAAAGATGCTTAACATCACAAATCATTAGGGAAATAAATTCCAACTAAAACCATAATGAAATACCATATCACACCCATTACGATAACGACTATCAAGGGGCACCTGGGTGGCTCAGTTAGTTCAGCATCCAACTCTTGATTTTGGTGCAGGTCATGATCCCAGAGTCATGAGGCCACAAGATCAAGCCAAGACCCGCATCTGCCTCTGGGCTGACAGTGCAGACCCTGCTTAGGATTTGCTCTCTCCCTCTCTCTCTGTCCCTCCTCTGTTTGCATGTGGATGTGGTGCACATATTCTTTCTCCTTAAAATAAACAAATAAACTTAAAGCAAAACATAATAAAGGTTGGCAAAGATGTGAAGTAACTGAAACTCTTCTGCACTACTGGTGGGAATGTAAAATGGTGCAGTCACTTAGAAAAACATTATGGCAGTTCTTCAAAAAATAAAAAATTAAGGGGCACCTAGGTGGCTCAGTCAATTCAGCATCCAAATCTGGATTTTGGCTCAGGTCACGATCTCACAGTTCGTGACGATGAACTCCACATTGGGCTCTGTGCTGATAGAGCAGATCCTGCTTGGGATTCATTCTCTCTCGCTCACTCACTCTCTCTCTCTCTCTCTCCCTTCCTTCCCTCTCCCTCTCCCTCTTTCCCTCCTTCACTCTCTCAAAAATAAATCAACTTCCCTATCAAAATAACACCAGCATTCTTCACAGAGCTAGAACAATCCTAAAATTTGTATGGAACCAGAAAAGACTCTGAATAGCCAAAGCAATCCTGAGAAAGAAAACTAAAGCTGGGGGCATCACCATCCTGGACCTCAAGATGTATTACAAAGCTGTAATGATCGACACAGTATGGCACTGGCACAAGAACAGACACTCACATCAATGGAACAGAATAGAGAATCCAGAAATGGACCCACAAACGTATGGGCAGCTAATATTTCACAAAGCAGGAAAGAATATCCAATGGAATAAAAACAGTCTCTTCAGCAAGTGGTGCTGGGAAAACTGGACAGCGACATGCAGAAAAACGAATCTGGACCTCTTTCTTACACCATACACAAAAATAAACTCAAAATGTATGAAAGACCTAAATGTAAGACAGGAAGCCATCAAAATCCCTAGGGGAAAGCAGACAAAACCTCTTTGATCTTGGCCACAGCAACTTCTTACTCAACATGTCTCTGGAAGCAAGAGAAACAAAAGCAAAAATGAACTACTGGGACCTCATCAAAAATAAAAAGCTTCTGCACAGCGAAGGAAACAATCAGCAAAACTAAAAGGCAACTGACAGAATGGGAGAAGATATTTGCAAACAACATATCAGATAAAGGGTTAGTATCCAAAATCTACAAAGAACTTATCAGGGATGCCTGGGTGGCTCAGTCAGTTGAGCCTCCAACTTTGGCTCAGGTCATGATCTCATGGTTCGTGGGTTCAAGCCCCATGTTGGGCTCTGTGCTGACAGCTCAGAGCCTGGAGCCTGCTTCGGATTCTGTGTCTCCCTCTCTCTCTGACCCTCCCCCATTCATGTTCTGTCTGTCTCTGTCTCAAAGATAAATAAACATTAAAAAAAAAAAAAAAGAACTTATCAAACTCAACACCCAAAAAATAAATAATCCAGTGAAGAAACGGGCAAAAGACATGAATAGACACTTCTCCAAAGAAGACATCCAGATGCCAACAGGCATATGAAAATGCTCAACATCACTCATTGTCAGGGAAATACACATCAAAACCACAATGAGATACCACCTTATACCTGTCAGAATGGCTAACATTAATGACTCAGGCAACAACAGATGTTGGCGAGGATGCAGAGAAAGAGGCTCTCTTTTGCACTGCTGGTGGGAATGCAAACTGGTGCAATCACTCTGGACAACAGTATGGAGGTTCCTCAAAAAATTAAAAATAGAACTACCCTACGACCCAGCAACTGCACTACTAGGTTATTTATCCAAGGGATACAGGTATGCTGCTACGAAAGGACACATGCACCCCAATGTTTATAGCAGCACTATCAATAATAGCCAAAGTATGGAAAGAGCCCAAATGTCCATCGATGGATGAATGGATAAAGATGTGGTATATACATACAATGGAGTATTACTTGTCAATCAAAAAGAATGAAATCTTGCCATTTGCAACAACATGGATGGCACTAGAGGGTATTATGCTAAGCGAAGTCAGTCAGTCAGAGAAGGACAAATATCATATGACTTCACTCAAATGAGGACTTTAAGAGACAAAACAGATAAACATAAGGGAAGGGAAACAAAAATAATATAAAAAACAAGGAGGGGAACAAAACATAAGAGACTCTTAAATACAGAGAACAAACTGAGGGTTGCTGGAGGGGTTGTGGGTAGTGGGATGGAATAAATGGATAAGGGGCATTAAGGAAGACACTTGGAATGAGCAGTGGGTGTTATACATAGGGGATTAATCACTGGAGCCTACTCCTTAAATCATTATTGCACTATATTCTAACTAACTTGGATGTAAACTAAAAAAAATAAGTAAATAAACTTAAAAGAATTTAAAAATTAAGTTACCATATTATTTAGCAATTTCACTCCCACAAATCCAGAAATTAACTTCTGGGTATATGCCCAAAAGAATTGAAAGTGGGGACTCAAACAGGTATTTGTATACCCACGTTCACATAAGAGCATTATTCACATGAGGCAAAAAGTAAAAGCAACTCAAGTGTCTAGAGGCAGATGAATGGATAAATAAAACATGGTATATACATACAAGGAATATGATTCAGCAGTTTAAAAAAAAGATTTTGACATATGCTAGAACTTGGATGAAATTTAAGGACATTTTGCTAAGTGAAATAATCCAGCCAACAGAAAGTATAATTCTACTTATAAAAGGTACCTAGAAAAGTCCAATTCATAGAGACAAAGTAGAAGGTGGTTGCCAGGGACTGGGGGAAAAGGAGGAGTTGTTGTTTAATGGGTATGCAGTTGTAGCTTTACAATATAAGAAGAGGTCAGGAGATGGCTAATGGTGATAACTGCATGACAATGCAAATGTACTTAATGTCACTTAACTGTGCACTTAAAAATAATTAAAATGGTAAATTTTATAACAATTCTAAAAATACAAAAAAAAACCCTCACTTTTTGCAAAATCCAAACAAGACAAATCTAGAATTTACCGACAATACACTGTGCTTTACTTCAAGTGCAACCATTTACTTTTAAAATATAGGTGTTCTTCACTTTGTCCTTTACGTGATCTACAGCTGACCCTTGAACAACATGGGGCTATGGGCACTGACCCCTCCCCATGCAGTCAAAAATCTGTGTTATAACTTTTGGCTCCCTAAAAACTACTAATAGCCTACTGTTGACTAGAGAAGCCTTACCAATAACATGAAAAGTAGATTAACACATATTTTGTATGTTACATACACTATATGTTATATTCTTATAATAAAGTAAGCTAGAGAAAAGAAAAAATCAGAAAGGGGGAGCCTGGGTGGTTCAGTCGGTTGAGGGTCTGACTCTTGATTTTGGCTCAGGTCATGATCCCAGGGTCATGGGATCTAGCCTGGAGTCAGGTTCCACGCTAAGCGTGAAGCCTGCTTGAGATTCATTCATTCATTCTCATTCTCTCTCTCTCTCTCTCTCTCTCTCTCTCTCTCTCTCTCTCTTTCTGCCCCTCTTCCCTGCTCATGTGCTCTCGTTCTCTCAAATAAAAAAAATAAACAAAAATGACAATAATAAAAAAAAAGAAAATAATAAGGAAAATACATTTACAGTACTGTATGGAAAAAATCCACCTATAAGTAGACTCATGTAGTTCAAACTCATGATGTTCAAGAGTCATCTACATTGTACATACTTCCACTTCATGTGCTTTAAGGACCACCACTTAACTGGGGTGCCTGGGTGACTTAGTTAAGCATCCAACTTACTTTCAGTTCAGATCATGATCTCATGGTTTGAGTTTGAGCCCCACGTGGGGCTCTGTGCTGTCAGCACAGAGCCTACTTGGGATTCTATCTCCCTCTTTCTCTGCCCCTCCCCTACTCGCACACACATGTGCACGCTTTCTTTCTCTCCCTCAAAAATAAACATTAAAAAATTTTCTAAAAAGGACAGCCACTTCATAATTTCTAAAAAGAAAACTTTAGTGTCTGCCTATGTGTCATGTATACAGTAGTAAAGAAAACAAAGTCCTTGTACTCTTGGGCTTATACTTTAATGACAAAGATATACAAGTAACTACAAAGTATCAAATGAAGAAACAAACCCAGTGAATGAGTAAATAAGTAAATAAAATCTTCAAAAACTGAGAAGGCACCAGCCATAAAGAGTCAAGGGAAAACTCTCAAGGTTAAAGAATGGCAGTTACAAATGCCGAAAAAGCTTGGCATGTTCCAGGAACTATAGGAAGGATTATGTGGTTAATACACAATGACACTTTACCTATTGGTCTTCCTCCCAAAACTCATAAACCGAGTAACATGAGAAAAACATATGCCAAAATAAAATTTAAGAGACATGAAATACCTCACCAATATTCCTTGAAACTGTCAAGGTCATTAAAAACAAGGAATGTTTGAGAAACTGTCACAACCTAGAGGAATGAAAGGAATATGAAAACTAAATGTGATGTAGCATCCTGGATGGAATCCTGGGACACAGAAAAAAGACAATAAAATCCAAATAAAATATGGAGTTCAGTTAATAATGAGGTATCAATACTGATTCATTAATTATCACAATCATAATAATATAAGGTTTTTTTCAAAAATATTTTTGAGAGCATGCATGTACAAACACAGGGGAGGGGCAGAGGGAAAGGGAAAGAGAAAAATCTCAAGCAGGCTCCATGCTTAGCACAGAGCCCAACGTGGGGCTCAATCCCACAACGATGGGATCATGAACTGAGCTGAAATCAAGAGTTGGGATGCTGAATGAGACACCCAGGTGCCCCAATAATGTAAGATGTTAATAACAGGGAAACTGGTTCTCAGGAAACTGAGAAAGTTCTGTACTCTGTGGAAGTTTTATGTAAATCTACAACTTTTCTAAACTAAAACACTTATTTTAAAAAAAGAATGAATTGCAAGAGGGCAACAAAAGAAGCAAAAGGTAGTTATAAGGTCACTTAACATCCAGGAAGAGATAATGATGTATTAAAGTGTCATAAGACGGTAGCACAGAAGATGGGAGACAAGAGTTGGATTCAAGGTATATTTTGTAAGACAGAATAAAAAGAACTTTCTGGTTAGATTTCCAGCTAGTATAGAATAAAAAGGTCAGCAAATCCTCTCCTTCAAAAATAAGAACTAAACTGGACAGACTGTCAAAAATAACTATTTTAAGGATTTAGAACTTGCCAAAAGGTAAACAACAAATTGAGAATTATTATTCATGGAAAACTACCAGAACTTCAGGGAAGGAGTGGGAGTCTACAGACTTCCTACGTGGAGATACTCCCATCACTAGCCCAGGTTGGTCTGCATAAAAACTTTATTTTTTTTAATTTTTAAAAAATGTTTGATTTATTTTTGAGACAGAGAGAGATAGAGCATGAGCAGGGGAGGGGCAGAGACAGAGGGAGACACAGAATCTGAAGCAGGCTCCAGGTTCTGAGCTGTCAGCACAGAGCCCGACACGGGGCTCAAACTCACAAACCATGAGATCATGACCTGAGCTGAAGTCGGACACTTAACCGACTGAGCCACCCAGGCACCCCTGCATAAAAGCTTTAAACAAGACAGGCTTGAAATCCAGCAGCTCTGTTGCTAAGGTGCTGACTTAATTTGGAGTGAAAGATGAAAACCTACACTGAATAACACTGTAAATAAAAAGAAAAATAGGGTAAAACAAATGGGGAAAACCAGTGGCTCTTCTAGGAAGAGAACAGTGTCTCAGATGGGGACAGGGGCAAGCCTGCCAGAAATTTAATGGGAAGACCTTGAAAATTAAAGCCATAAAAGTGCTAGATGAACTTTCTAAAAATCCCAGGCTGACTAGAAAAGTATGGGCATGTGTAGACGAGACCCAAGAGGGCCAGGTACAAAGTAAAAATTAAGCCACACCTGGAAACTGCCTTAAATTTGTGCTCTCCAACTCATATACATCCACCAGAAGATGGTCAAAGCCTTACAGCCTTGAAGTATTTGAATGTAACCTCTACCAAACCAATAACTGACCACTAAGTTATGTGGTCACAGGGCAACCCTTAAGAAGTCTAGCTTAAAAAATACAAACAAAAAAACAAAGAAAAATAAGCAAACACAATAGCAAGGAAACAAGCATGGGGAATAAGATATTCTACCAAATAAGGAGAAGCAAATTGGTTTAAAAAAAAAAAATCTGGGGGCGCCTGGGTGGCTCAGTCGGTTAAGCGTCCAACTTCAGCTCAGGTCATGGTCTCACGGTTCGTGAGTTCAAGCCCCGCATCGGGCTCTGTGCTGTCACATCGGGCTCTGTGCTGACATCTCGGAGCCTGGAGGCTGCTTCCCGTTCTGTCTCCCTCTCTCTCTGCCCCTCCCCAACTTGTGCGCATGCGCACGCGCTCTCTCTCTCTCAAGAATAAATAAAACACTAAAAAAAATTTTTTTTAATTGTTTAAAAATTAAAAAAAAATCTGATTCCAGAGTTGATACAATATATTATATGATATGTCTAGTTCTCAAAAAACAATAAAACAAACACACACACACACAATTACAAGGCATGCAAACAGAGTAAAGTGTGACCCATACTCAAGATAAAGAACAGTCAATAGAAACTGACTCATGGATGGCTTAGTCGGTTGAGCTTCCAACTTCAGCTCAGGTCATGATCTCACAGTTCATGGGTTCAAGCCCCGTGTCGGACTCTGTGCCAATAGCTCAGAGGCTGGAGCCTGCTTCAGATTATGTGTCTCCCTCTCTTTCTGCTCTCCTCCCCCACTCACGCACACGCGCTCTCTCTCTCTCAAAATTAAATAAATGTTAAAAAAAAAAAATAGAAACTGACTCTGGGTAGGCCCTAATGTTGGAATTAGCCAACACTTCAAACCAGCAATTTAAATTAAATAAACAGAAGAATTAAAGGAAAAGCTGATGAAAATTATTCCACAAACAGGAAATCTCAACAAAAAACAGAAACTCAAAAAAAAGAACTAAAGTGGAAATTCTAGACTTGAAAAGTACAATATCCAAATGTAAAATGTATTAGATGAACTCAATCTGAGACTGCAGAAGAACTAAACAAAAAGATCAAGAGAAAGAATCTGAATAACACAGGGGGGAAAAAAGACTGAAAGAAAATGAAAAAAGTCTCAGAGGCCTGTGAGACATTAAGCAAGGTAAATTTTTTAATGGGTGTCTCAAAAGGAGAAGAAAAGAAAAATGGGCCTGAAAAATATTTGAAGAAACAGGCTAAAAGCTTCCCAAATTTCACAAAAAACATCAATCTACAAATCTAAGAAGCTCAATAATCCCTAAATACAATGAATACAAGAGATCTACAAATAGACATATCATTCTCAAACTGCAGAAAGCTAAAAAAAATCTTAAAAGCAGAAAGAGAAAAGATCTCTCTTGTATAAGAGAACGATACAATTAACTGACTTCTAAGAGAAATAAGAGAAGCAGAAGGTGAAGTGACTTATTAAATGACAAAAAAAAAAAAGACCCAAAAGCCCAAAAATGTAGAGCATGAATCAGATATTCACCAAGACTGTGCTTTACAAAATAGCAAGATGAATTAAACACGTTCTTGGGGTGGCTGAGTGACCAACTCCTGGTTTCAGCTCAGGTCATGATCTCATGGCTCGTGGGTTCGAGCCCTGTGCATTGGGTTCCACACTGACAGAAGAGAGCCTGCCTGGGATTCTCTCTCTCCCTCTCTCTCTGCCCCCCTTCCCCTCTCGCTCTCTGTCTCTTTCTCTCTCAAAATAAATAAACTTAAAAAAATTTTTTTTAAGTTTTAAAAAAACGCATTCTGCGCGCCTGGGTGGCTCAGTCGATTAAGCATCTGACTTTGGCTCAGGTCATGATCTCATGGTTCATGAGTTCAAGCCCCACATTGGGCTCTCTGCTGTCAACACAGCCCACTTTGGATTCTCTGTCCCCTTCCCTCTCTCTGCCCCTCTCAAAAGTTAAAAAAACAAAAAACAAAAACAAAAAACCCACATTCCTTGATAAACAAAGGCTGACAGAATATTAAGGAAAGTCTTTAGACTGAGAAGAAGTGACATCAGATGGGGTAAGGTCAAATCCAACAGACAAAATGAAAAACACTAGAAATGCTAAATAAAAATGTTTAAAAAATTATTAACATTTTTTTCTTCTCTTAAGCTTCTTAAAAAAACATGACTATATAAAGCTAACACACACATACACACACAGCCACATGCCATTCCACCCAATAAAAAAATATATATTCTTTTAAAGCACCCACAGAACATTCACCAAGATAGACCTGGGCAATATCCTGGCCACAAAATAAGTCTCAGCACATTTGAAAGAACTGAAATTAGGGGCGCCAGGGTGGCTCAGTCAGTTAAGCACCTGACTGCGGCTCAGGTCATGATCTCACGGTCCATGAGTTCGAGCCCGCTCAGAGCCTGGAGCCTGCTTCAGATTCTTGTCTCCCTCTCTCTCTGATGCTCCCCGTTCATGCTCTGTCTCTCTCTCTGTCTCAAAAACAAATGTTAAAAATAACTTAAAAAAAGAAAGAACTGAAATTATACAAACTATGTTTTCTCATCACAATATAAGCAATACAGAAACAATAGAAAGGCAACAGGAAAATCTCCAAACATCTGCAAATAAAACAACATACTTCAAAATAATCAACAGCTAAGACACAAATTCTCAAATAGTTTTTTTAACATATAGAATTAAATGGAACTAAAACATGTAAAACTATGTAGGAGGAAAAATTACAGTATCATGCTGCACTGCTACTGCACCACACCCCCTTCTCCCAACAGATGCCCTACCTAACATCCTTTGGGCTCTTGCAAATATGCAAACAGGTAAAAGCAGGAATGAACCCTACGGTGCTGGGCTGGGATTGGAAGTTTCATTATGAAATAATGTTTTTGTTCTAAATATGTACAGATAAAGAAACAGATGTAAATACAGATGTATATGCATGTTTGTGTATATGTATGCACGCACATGAACACAAACATGGTTGTACCGATATATACGTGTTATAGTTTTGTCTACTGCAATCTAGGAGCAGTGACATCCTACTCACAATGAGTACACCTGCTAGATGTTGGTTTCTAATCTCCATTAAGAAGATTCTAATCTCCACTAAGAAGTACCAAGGCTCCTTGAAAATATGAGTTATTTCCAGGTATGAATCAGGTAACTGCAAGATGAGCCTGGAACATCTTACTGTGTCAGAAAGAAAGGACACAAAAAGTCACAAAACATGTCAAAAGGACACAGGAACCAGACAGAAGGGACAAATATGAGACAGTTTGAGCATCAAAATAAATGACAGATTACAACCACTGAATAAAAAAAGGAATCTATGAGTCCACAGACACATTATTTTAAAAATAAGTCAACAAATGGGAAAAGAAGGTTTTTTTGGCACTCATAAATTATAATAATTTAATAAAATTATGAAATCACCATTTGGCACCACTAATAGTAATTCAGCCAAGAAAAATCAGTAAGTGCTAAAACTCATATGTAAAAATGTGATGAAGAATGAATAAAATAGTCTCAAAATACCTTCCCCCCCCAATATTCATCAACTATAAAGAAAAAAAAAACTACCTTTTTTATTAGCATAGCAACTTGTCAGAAAGCTTAGTCAACTGATCAATATTAAGATCACCAGTAATGGGGGAATTAAAATCATTCACCACCTGACAGGATGCACTGAGAAAAATATCACATCACCTTTGTGATGTTTCTGCCAAAATAAAATAAACTGAAACATGGGGAAGCATCATTAGACAAACTCCAACTGAGAAATATTCTAAAAGTTAACTGCTCTATAAACTTCAAAACTGTCAAGATCATGAAAGTCAAGGAATCATGGAGGAATTGTTCCAGATGAAAAAACACTAGTCACAACAACAAAATACAAATATGACCCTAGATTGAATTATTTTGCTATAAAGAATATTACTGAGACCACCCAACTTTGAATGGCTACAGTGGATTAGATGACACTATTCTATCAATGTTAACTTTTGATGGTTGTATTCTGGATATGTAAGAAAATGTCCTTGTTGACAACAATTACAAATTAGTACTCTGAGGTGATGGGGCCTCATGTTGGCAACACACTCTCAATTGATCAGAAACTTCTTTAGAACCATTTTTGTAACTTCTGGAACTTAAAGTTATTTCTAAAGAAAAAAAAATTCAAAATGAGAAAAAAGTTGAAAAAACATAAACATTACCTATTCCTTCCCAGTCTTTTCCATCTCATCAAAAACAGGAAAAACAAAACTAAACTATTTTTCCAATTGCTCAAAACAAAAATTTTGGAGTATCCTTGATTCTTTTCATTCTCTCACTCTACATTCCAAATCCTATTAGCTTTTCCTTAAAAATATATCTCTGTCACTACCACTTCATTCCAATGAATTGGCATGATCATCTCTTGCACAGACTACTGCAAAAGCTTCCTATCAACCCAAAATGTTTTCATTTGAATCATTCATACAATTTATTTTCCATACAGCAATGAGAGTTACCCTTTTTAAAAACCCAATGTAATACATTCAGACAATGGAATATTACTCAGTCCTAAAAGAAATAAGCAATCAAGCCATAAAAAGACATGAAGGAACCTTAGACTTATAATACTAAGTAAAAGAAGCCAACCTGAAAGGCTATTGCGTGAGTACAACTATATGATATTCTGAAAAAGGCAGAACTCTGAAGACAGTAAAAAAAAAAAAAATTTTTTTTTTTGAGAAAAATTAGTGGTAGCATGGGGCGCCTGGGTGGCTCAGTTGGTTGAGCATCTGACTCTTGATCTTGGCTCAGGTCATGATCTCACGGTTCGTGGGTTTGAGCCCTGTATCAAGCTCTAAGCTGATGGTGCAGGAGATTGCTTGGGATTCTGTCTTTCCTTCTCTCTGTCCCTCCCCTGCTTGTTGCCTCTCTCTCTCTCTCTCTCTCAAAATAAATAAACTTAAAACAATCTTTCTTTAAATTAGTGGCAGCAAAAAAAAAAAAAAAAAAAAAAAAAAAAAAAAACGATGAGTGGTTGCCAGGGTTGGGCAGGGGGAGAGATAGGGATGTGTATCAAGAGCCATCATAATGGATACATGTCATTATACATTTGTGCAAATCCACAGAATGTACAATATGAGTGAAACCTAAAGTGAAGTATGAACATGGGTGATTATAATGTATCAATCTAAGTTCATCAATTATAACAAATACACCACAGCGGTCGGAGATGTTGATAATGGAAGAGAATATGCATAGGGCAGAAAGTATGTGTGAAATCTCTGTACCTTCTCTTCAATTTGGCTATGAGGCTAAAACTGGTCTAAAAAAAAAAAGCCTTAATTAAAAACCAAATCATGACACAAAAACAGACATTCAGATCAATGGAACAGAATACAGAACCCATAAATGGACTCACAAATGTATGGCCAGCTAACCTTTCACAAAGCAGGAAAGAATATCCAATGGAATAAAAACAGTCTCTTCAGCAAGTGGTGTTGGGAAAACTGGACAGTGACATGCAGAAAAATGAACCTGGACCACTTTCTTACACCATACACAAAAATAAACTCAAAATGGGTGAAAGAACTAAATGTCAGACAGGAAGCCATCAAAATCCTCAAGGAGAAAACAGGTAAAAACCTCTTTGACTCTGGCCACAGCAACTTCTTACTCAACATGTCTCCAGACACAAGGGAAACAAAAGCAACAATGAACTATTGGGACTTCATCAAAATAAAAAGCTTCTGCACAGCAAAGGAAATAATCAGCAAAACTAAAAGGCAACTGACAGAATGGGAGAAGATATTTGCAAATGACATATCAGATAAAGGGTTAGCATCCAAAATCTATAAAGAACTTACCAAACTCAACACCCAAAGAACAAATAATCCAGTGAGGAAACAGGCAAAAGACATGAATAGACACTTCTCTAAAGAAGACATCCAGATGGCCAACCGACACATGAAAAAATGCTCCACATCACTCATCATTAGGGAAATACAAATCAAAACCACAATGAGATACCACCTCACACCTGTCAGAATGGCTAACATTAATGACTCAGGCAACAACAGATGTTGGTGAGGATGTGGACAAAGAGACTCTCTTTTGCACTGCTGGTGGGAATGCAAACTGGTCAGCCACTCTGGAAAACAATATGGAGGTTCCTCAAAAAATTAAAAATAGAACTACCCTACGTCCCAGCAATTGCACTACTAGGTATTTATCCAAGGGACACAGGTGTGCTGTTTCGAAGGGGCAAGTGCACCCCAATGTTTATAGCAGCGCTACTGACAATAGCCAAAGTATGGAAAAGTCCATATAAAGTATGGTCCATTGATGGATGAATGGATAAAGAAGATGTGCTATACATATACAATGGAGTATTACTCGGCAATCAAAAAGAATGAAATCTTGTCATTTGCAACTACGTGGATGGAACTAGAGGGTATTATGCTAAGCAAAATTAGTCAGAGAAAGACAAATATATGACTTCACTCATATGAGGACTTTAAGATCTAAAACAGATGCACATAAGGGAAGGGAAGCAAAAGTAATATAAAAACAGGGACAAGGACAAACATAAGAGACTCTTAAATATAGAAAATAGAGGGTTGCTGGAAGGGTTTTAGGAGGGGAAATGGGCTAAGGCCATTAAGGAATCTACCTCTGAAAGTATTGTTGCACTATATGCTAACTAATTAAAAAAAAAACAGAGGGAAAAATAAAGTCAGACCATGTTAATTCTTTCTTTGCTCAGAACTTTTTGGTAGTTTTCTATCAAACACTGAATAAACTCAAGGCTTGCCAAGTTTGCCAAGGCTTACATGTCCTTGCCAAGGCTTACATGTCCATATACAATCTTGTCTTCCTAATCTGCACGCCCCCCACCCTGGTTTTATTGAGATATAACTAACTTCCCTACTTCTTGACATTATATTATATTATAGTAAAGGTTATACTGGGGGGGGGGGGGAGGGGATGACACTGCTGGATGATTCCTCTCCAAAAAGAAGGCTGTTTAGATGCTGGTAACTAAAACACAAACATCCACAGTAATGCACTCTCATGATCTCCATCCCCTCCCCCATCCCACACATTTCACCTATCTTCTTTAGAATCCCTTCCTCCACTATCTGGATGTTAAAAATGGTGTTTTTTGAGGTTCCATTCTTACACTACTGCTCTTATTCTATTGGCTCATTTGGAGCAAGAGCAAACTTTCCTATGATTATAACCACCACTACCTACAAGCTAATTGATAACCCTCAAATCTATACATTCAGTCTGTAGCTCACCTCCACATTTCAAATTACAGAAAATAATCTCAAATTTCCATCCAGGGCCACATGCTAAGGATCGCAAAGCAACAAGCTAAAATGGGCACATGATTACTTCCTTCAGTCTCTAGACTGATTATATGAAAAAATTAATTTGATAACCTCTCGTATTTATTACACAAAGCCAAATATATTCCCTGATATAGTGAGATACTGAGAAGATGAAGCTCTCAGCAATCATTCCCTGATTTTATCTTTTACATATGGGATTCCCTCATAAAACTGTCAGATTGGAAAAGCTCATAATTCACACGGCATTGGACAAACCATTTTGAAGGGTTTGGCCTCAACAGTGGAAAAAGTTTTGTGATAGACTAATTGCTGCTCTGGTTCCACCTAACAAAGCTTAAAATTAAAAACAAAACACAAAAGAATCTGTTTCCAAGTAACTTACCTAAATCCCAGAACAAAGAGTATTTACAGAAACACAAAAATGCAGGGCCCAAGAATGTAAAATTCATAATATGTGGTATCAAATCCAAAAGTACCAGGTATGAAAAGGAGAAAAACATAACTGAGTCAATACAAACAGACACAGAAACAACACTATGATAAACTCATTAATACAGCTGTCATACCATATGTTCAAGGAAGTAGAGGACAGATGTTAAGTAGACACAAGGAAGATACTTTTTTAATGGATTTTTTACAGATAAAAAATATACAATGTCTAAGACAAAAAATATACTGGATAAGATTAACAACAGTAAATCAAACAATGGAGAAAAAATTGGTAAACACATAACCAAAAGATGATTTAATTAATGAAAGAGTAAAAAGAGTGGGTAAAAAATGAACATATCATCAATGAATGATAAGAAAATTTGAAGCAGCTTAATAAACATGTAACTGATATCCTCAGATGAGAACAAAGCAAGACAGAAAGTATATTTGAAGAAATACCAAAATTGTTCCAAATTTAATAGAAACTATAAACCTACAGTTCCATAAATCCCGAAGAACTCCAAGCACAAGAAATATGAAGAGTACTATATCAAAGTAAATCACAAATTACTTAAAAGACACATTATATATATACATGGAAACAAGAAGGATGACAGCAGGCTTCTTATCAAGAACAACGTAAGCCCAGAAGACAAGGGAACAACATCTTTAAAATACAGATCATACTCAACTTACAATGGGGTTACGTTCCTATAAATCCATTGTAAGTTGAAAATATTGTAAGTCAAAAATGCATTTACTGTACCTAACCTACTGAACATCAAAGCTTAGTCTGGTGTACCTTAAATATGCTCAGAATACTTACATTAGCCACAGCTGGATAAAATCATCTAACACAAAGCCTATTTTACATTAAAGTGTTCCGTATCTCAGGTAATTTATTAAATAATGTACTGAAAGTAAAAACCAGATGGCTTTATGCGTACACAATGGTTGTAAGCATTTCAGTTGTTTTCTCTCATAGTCGTGTGGCTGACCAGGAGTTGTGGCTCGCTGCCTGGTATCAAGAGAGTATCGTACCGCATATAGTTAGCCTGGGAGAACATGACAATTCAAATATCAAACTACAGTTTCTACTGAATGTGTATCATTTTCAAACCACCCAAAAGCCAAAATATCCTAAGTTAGGGATGATCTGTACTGAAAGGAAAAAAAAACTGTCAACTAGAATTCTAGAACCCAAAATATATCTTTCAAAAATAAAAGAGAAAAAAGACGTTTGCAGATATTTAAAAAAAAAAAAAAAAATCAGAAGGAAATCATCCCAAGACTGCTCCAAAAGACAAAAAAATGTTATTGGAAGTCATTCAGAGAGAAGGAAAATGCCATCGAATGTAAGTTAGGCATAACACAAAGAAATGAAGAGCACAAGAAATGGTAAATTTGTAGATATACATAAAAGAAATTTTTTTCCTTTCTCTTTAAAAAGGTAAATGTGGGAGCACCTGTGTGGCTCAGTTGGTTAAGTGTCTGATTCTTGATTTTGGCTCAGGTCATGATTCCACAGTTTGTGAGATCAAGGTCCGCATCAAGCTCTACACTGACAGCACAGAGCCTGCTTGGGATTCTCCCTCTCTTCCTCTCTCTCTCTGCCCCTCCCGTTCATTCTCTCTCTCTCAAAATAAATACATAAACTTTAAAAACAAAAACCAAAACCGTAAATGTGTGGGATGCCTAGCTGGCTCAGTCTGTATATGTGACTCTTGATCTCAGGGTTGTTGAGTTCAAGCCCCACACTGGGCACGGAGCCTGTTTAAAAAACAAAAAGGTATGGGGCGCCTGGGTGGCGCAGTCGGTTAAGCGTCCGACTTCAGCCAGGTCACGATCTCGCGGTCCGTGAGTTCGAGCCCCGCGTCAGGCTCTGGGCTGATGGCTCGGAGCCTGGAGCCTGTTTCCGATTCTGTGTCTCCCTCTCTCTGCCCCTACCCCATTCATGCTCTGTCTCTCTCTGTCCCAAAAAATAAATAAAAAACGTTGAAAAAAAAAAACAAAAAAACAAAAAAAAAACAAAAAGGTAAATTAAAGGCATCACAACAGTAGAACAAAAGCTAGAAAAGGAGGGGAGTGGACAATGGAAGTATACTACTATAAGTTTCTTACAGTCTACATTAAATGATATGTATTTCTTAAAGGCAGACTATGATCATTTAAATATACATACCATAAACTCCAGGTCAAACACTAGAACAGTTTTAAAAAGTTAAAGCTGATTCGTCAACAAAAAAGATAAAATGCAAGAAAAAAAAATCATTCCAAAACAACTCAAAAAAGGAGAAAAAAAAGAACGAATAGTACACACACACACACACACACACACACACAAACACAAACAAAACTGCAAAATAGTGGGTTAAATCTCAACCATAGCGATAATCTCATTAAATATAGTCTAAATACCGGAATTAAAAGACAGAGGTTGTCAAATTGGCTTCTAAAGAAAGCAAGATTCAATTGTTTGTTGATGACAAGATACTGACTTCAAATATAATGATGAAAGTTGGTTAGAAGTAAAATGAAAGTAAAAAAAACACACAAACAAAATAAAGCTGAAATGGCTATGTTAATACCAAAATGGATCTTAGAGCAATGAATATTAGCAGGAATAAAGGCATTTATTATGAAGGAGTCAATTTACCAAGAGAATATAACAATACTACACAACTGTGAATTTAAAAGAGCTTCAAAATACATGAATTCAAATCCAAAAGAAATTAAAGGGAAAACAGACAATTCCATAATTATAGTGGGAAATTTTTAACATCCCTCTCTAAATATTGATAGAACAGACAAAAATTAATAAGGCTATAGAAGACCTGAAGAGCACTATTAACCAACTTGATATTTTTAGAACATTCCTTTTCAAGTTTACATGGAAGATTTAACAAGACAGACCTATGTCTGGGTCATGAAACAAGTCTCAATATAGTTAAAACATTAATAAAATAATTTTATCATGACCGATACTATAATTTACTAAATATCTTGATATAATTTCTTTAACATAGGACAAAGTATGTTCTCTGACCACAAATAAAATTAATCAAAGACCAGGAAAATCCCAAGTATTTGGACACTAACATACATTCAAAATTAACCCATGGGTCAGGGAAAAAAATCAAAAAGAAAATTAGAAACTATTTAGAACAGGAGCGCCTGGGTGGCTCAGCCGGTTAAGTGTCCAACTTTGGCTCAGGTCGTGATCTCTCGGCTTGTGAGTTCGAGCCCCTCATTGGGCTCTGTGATGACAGCTTGGAGCCTGGAGCCTGCTTCTAATTCTGTCTCCCTATCTCTCTGCTCCTCTCATGTTCACGCTGTCTTTCCCCTTCTCTCAAAAATAAACATTAAAAAGAAAGTATTTTGAGCTTTCTAAAAGAAAATTTTATAAATGAAAACTTGGAGACTGCACCTAAAGCAATTCTTAGAAGAACACTTTTAGAACAAAAATTTCCTATATTAGAGAAAAGAAAGGTCTCAATGACCTCTGTTTAAATAGATTTTTAAAAGAATAGTACATTAAAGCCAAAATAAGAGAATAAATAAAAATCAGAGTGCAAACAAATGAAACAGTACAGAAAGACATAAGGGAAAGGAAATAAAACAGCTGGTTATTTGAAAAGATCAATAAAATTCTTAAACTACTGGTCAGAATGATCAGTTAAAAAAAAGAAGAGGGATGCCTGGGTGGCTCAATTGGTTAAGCGTCCAACTCTTGATAACAGCTCAGGTCATGATCTTCCAGTTTGTGAGATAGAGTCCTGCATCAGGCTCCGTGCTGACAGTGTGGAACCTACTTTGGATTCTCCCTCTCTCTCCCTCTCTCTCTCTCTCTCTGCCCCTCCCCTGCTTGTATATGCTCACTCTCTCTCTTTCTCAAAATAAATAAACATTTAAAAAAGACAGAAGACACAATTCCAATTATCAGAAGAGAGGTGACTATAGATAGATTCTACAAATATTAAAATAACAAAATACTATGATATTTATATCAATAAATTAAAACAACTTAGATGAAATGGATACATTTCTTTTTTTTTTTTTTAATTTTTTTGTTTCAACGTTTTATTTATTTTTGGGACAGAGAGAGACAGAGCATGAACGGGGGAGGGGCAGAGAGAGAAGGAGACACAGAATCAGAAACAGGCTCCAGGCTCTGAGCCATCAGCCCAGAGCCCAACGCGGGGCTCGAACTCCCGGACCGTGAGATCGTGACCTGGCTGAAGTCGGACGCTTAACCGACTGCGCCACCCAGGCGCCCCAAAATGGATACATTTCTTAAAAGCAGCAAACAACCAAAACTCATTCAAAAAGATAACCTGAATGGTACTGTATCCATTAAAGAAACTTAATCTGTAGTTAAAAATTTTCCAACAAAGACAACTTCAGGCCAACAAGGCTTCACTGGTGAAGTCTACAAATAATTAAGGATGAATTAATATCAATTTTACATGCACCTTTGCAGAATATTTTTTCAATTTTTTTTTTTAAGTTTATTTATTCTGAGAGACAGAGACAGAGAGAGAGGGAGAGAGAAATTCCCAAGCAGGCTCTGCACCATCAGTGCAGGGCCCAAAACAGGATTCAATCATGACCTAAGCTGAAATTAAGTCAGATGCTTAACTTACTGAGCCACCTAGGCACCCCTCCTTTGCAGGATATTAAAGAGGAGGAAGTATTTCCCAACCCATCCTGTGAAGACAGCATCTGATCTAACCTAAAATCAAAGACATAATAAGGAAACAAAACACAAACAAAACAACCCTAACACTGATATGCCACACTATCATAGTTGCAAAAATAGATAAATCAATTTTAGCAAATTGGATCCAAGAACTTTTGAAAACAATACTATATCAAGACAAGTAGTATTTGGGGCTCCTAGATGACTCAGTCAGAAGAGCATGAGACTCTTGATTGTGGGTTCAAGCCCCACATTGCATGTAGACATTACTTATATAAAAAAAAAAAAAAGTAGTATTTATTGCAGGAATGCAGAGTTGGTTTAAACTGGAAAATAAACTAATGTAATTCATTATATTAGCACACTAAGGGGAAAAAACATACAATCATCTCAACAGACACAGAAAAATGCATTTGACAACACTGAACATCCATTTCTGATTTAAAAAAAAAAAAAAAAAAAAGAGTCCTAGCAAAGAATAGAACCATCCTCAACTTGATAAAGGCATGTAGGAAAAACAGCCGTTTTTTTTCACTGATGAAAGACTGAATGCTTTCTTTAAGATCAAAAAAAAAAGGCAAATGACAAAGGTACCTAAACGACTCAATGAGAAAAGAATAGTCTTTTCAACACATGGTGCTGGACGACTGGACAGACATACAAAAGAATGAAGTTGAGTCCCTGCATTACCAAACACAAAAATTAACCCCAGACGGATCAAAGACATAAACATAAGAGCTAAACCAGGAAAATTCTCATTAAAAAAAACACAGCAATAAATTTTTATGACCTTGGGCTGAGTAAAGGTTTCTTAGATATGACACCAAAAGCACAATCTACAAATGAAAAACTAGATAAATAAGTTATCAAAAGTAAAAACGTTTGAGCTCCAATGGATACCTCAGGTAAGTGAAAAGATGCACAGCAAAGGAAGCCAATAAAATGAAAAGGCAAACTACCAAATGAGAGAAAATATTTGCAAATCATATACTGGTAAGAGATTAATATCCAAAACTGAGTCGACATTTTTCCAAAGAAATACAGATTACCAACTGACACATGAAAAGATGTTCAACATTACTAATTAGCAGGAAAATGCAAATCAAAACCACAGTGAGATATCAACTCACACCTGTTACAATGGGTATCATCAAAAAGACAAGAAATAGGGGTGCCTAGGTGTTTCAGTCAGTTAAGCATCTGACTCCTGGTTTCGGCTCAGGACATGATCTTGCAGTTCATGGGTTCAAGCCCCCACTGGGCTCTGCACTGGTGGCAAAGAGCCTCCTTGGGATTCTCTCTCTCCCTCTTTCTCTCTCTCTCTCTCTCTGCCCCCCCCTTCCCCCCACTGGAGTTTTCTTTCTCTCTCCCTCTCTTAAAATAAACTTAAAGAAAAAAAAAAAAGACAAGGTATAACAGTGTTGGCAAGGATGTGGAGAAAAGGGAACACTGGTGCACTGTTGACGGGAATGTAAAACTGATGTAGCCACTATGGGAAACAATATGAAAGTTCTTTGAAAAACACAAAGTTAGAGGGGCGCCTGGGTGGCTCAGTCGGTTAAGTGGCCGACTTCGGCTCAGGTCACGATCTCACACTCCGTGAGTTCGAGCCCCGCATCGGGCTCTGTGCTGACCACTCAGAGCCTGGAGCCTGTTTCAGATTCTGTGTCTCCCTCTCTCTCTGACCCTCCCCCGTTCATGCTCTGTCTCTCTCTGTCTCAAAAATAAATAAACGTTAAAAAAAAAGTTAAAAAAAAAAAAAGAAAAACACAAAGTTAGAAATACCATATGATCCAGTAATTCTGCTTCTAGGAATTTACTTGAAGAAAATAAAAACCCTAATTTGAAAAGATATATGCATTCTTTTGTTTAATGCAGCATTATTTACTTGTAATAGCCAAGATACAGAAGCAACCTAAGTGCCCACAGATGAATGGATAAAGAAAATGTGATGCATGCAAATGTGCACACACGCGCGCGCGCACACACACACACACACACACACACACACAAATTACTCATCCATTAAGAATGAAATCTTGCCATTTGTAACAACATGAATGGACCTTGAGGGCATTATCCTATATGAAACAGGTCAGAGAAAGACAAATACATATGATCTTACCTATATGTGGAATCTAAAAAATCCAACAAACAAACAAACCAAACTCATAAATACAGAAAACAAATCAGTAGATGCCAGAGGCTGGAAGTTGAAGGGTAAGTGAAATGGGTAAAAATGGTCAAAAAGTATAAAATTCCAGTGGGGAATTCCCCATTTATTGGGGATCCCATCCCCAAATAAGTCTTGGGGATGTAATATATCGCATGGTGACCACAATTAATAATACTGTATTGTATATTAGGAAGTTGTTGAGAATGGATCTTAAAAGTGCTCATCACAAGGGGTGCCTAGGCAGCTCAGTCACTTAAGTGTCCAACTCTTGATTTTGACTTAGGTCATGATTCATGGTTGGTGAGATCAAGCCCCACTGTCAGTGCAGAGCCTGCTTAGAATTCTCTCTCTCCCTCTCTCTGCTCGCACTCACATTTTCTCTCTCTCTCTCTCTCTCTCTTTCTCTCTCTCTCTAAATAAACATTTTTTTTTAAGTGTGCATCACAAGAAAAAAATATGTGTAACTGTGTGTTTATGGATGTTAACTAGATTTTCTGGTGATCATTTCACAATATTTACAAATATCAAATCAATAAATTAAGTTGTATATCTGAAACTAATATAATGGTATATGTCCATTATATCTCAATTAAAAATAATATAAAAAACAAGGAAAAGAAAACAGCAATGTATAAAAGTTAAGATATGTGCCTGGGGTCCTGCAACTATCAGTGGGGAAATTGAAATCAAACCCCACAATACATCCTTATCCTTTATTACAATTCTATACCATCTCCTACAGACATATTTTTAAAATGCTTATCTAACCTATTAATAAAACTTAAACTTTTACCATAGAGTTAATGCATTTGATTAAAACTGGCATAACATTATTTTTTAAAGCTTGCTCTTCTTTTAAAAGTTTACTTATTTGAGAGAGAAACAGAGAGAAAGAGAGACAGAGAGAGAGACAGAGAGAGAGAGAGAGAGAGAGAGAGAGAGAGAAAGGTGTCCCCAAACTGGCCTAACATTCGAAATAAACTTCTCTTACTGAAAACATAAATTAGGAAACTTGTAACTCTCCTCTGAAACACCTAAAATAAACAATTTTTTGTAAAGTAAAAATAAACAATTTTTTGTAAAGTAAAGTAAAAAGCCACTGGGTGGCTCAGTCGGCTAAACCTCCTACTCTTTGATTTCAGCTCAGTCATGATCTCACCGTTTGTGGGATCAAGCCCAGTGTCAGGCTCTGAGCTGACAGCATAGAGCCCGCTTGGGATTCTCTCTTAGAATTCTCTCTCTCCCCCCCTCTGCTCCTCTCCCCTGTTTGCATACACTCTCTCAAAATAAACTTTTAAAAAATTAAAAACATAAAATAAAGTAAAAACAAAATCCAAAGAATAGGACAAAAATTTTACAAAGCACTTAAAAAATTTTTTGCAAAGCACCTAGTAAATAACTTGTATTTAAAATATATAAAGAACACTTATAATTCATTAATAAAAAGACAACCCATGTTTTTAATGTGCAAAGGATCTGAATAGGTATTTCTTTAAAGAAGATACAGATATGAACAATAAATATGTGAGAACATGCTCAACATCACTAAGTATTGAGGAGGTGCAAATCAAAAATGCAATGAGATGCCACTTCACATACCCTAGGATGGTTATAATAAAAATCAATACAAGTGTCGACAAGGATGTGAGAAAACTAGAACCTTCACACACTTCTGGAAGAATTGCTAAATAGGTGCAAACACTTTGGAAAACAGACTGACAGGTGCTTGAGAGATTAAACATAGAGCCCAGATGGGGCGCCTGGGTGGCGCAGTCGGTTAAGCGTCCGACTTCAGCCAGGTCACGATCTCGCGGTCCGTGAGTTCGAGCCCCGCGTCAGGC